>NW_022110173.1:119454-126657 GCF_000313985.2 Echinops telfairi
GCGGCTGGGCCCCCTCACCCCCAACCATGGCTCTGCGCCTGGCTCGGCCTTCCTCCTCTGCCCCTGCTTGGAGCTCTGGCTCCACCCTTGCCACGGCCCTGCATGAGGACCCATCTCCCACAGACCTGTGCTAGCCTTCCCCTGTCCCCCTCCCCAGCTAGGCCGGGTAGGGAGGCCACATCACAGCCCTCTCCTTCCTCCTGGCCATGCTGGCTAATGCCCCAGGGACCCCTTGTGGCCGGCCTTTGGAGAACTCAGTAAGATGTCTCAAACATCGTCCCTGGGGCACAGAGCCCCCACGTTCAGCTTCCTCCTCCAACCTCCAGCTTCCAGCTCCTAGCCCCTCCTTCTCTGGAAGCCCTGAGGAAGATGGAGGAGGGAGGGAGGGCCAGAATTAAAAGCTCCTCTGGGGATGTGGGACTGCGAACAGAAACCAGGCACACCCACCCCCACTGTGCCAAGGTACCAGGGTCCACACAAAGCTCGTGTGGCCCCCATGGAGCTCCCATGTGCCACACGGGCACAGGCCACAGCTACCTAGCAAGAGATACTTCTTTTCCCCTGTCAGCAAAAGAAGCCAAGGGGCCAAGTGCTACAGCCAGCTCTAGATCACTGATGGCAAGGGGCCGAGGCCAAGACCCCAACCCCCTGTTTCTGTCTCTACAGGCACCCAAGACCCTTCATCTCCCAGGCCAGGCAGCTGTGAGACAGATGGGGTGCACTGCCAGATGCTGCCCTGTGCTGGGCAGTGGGGAGGAGAATCTTCTAGAACGTCTTCTCCACACCAGGCCGACCCCTCCTGCTGCTCTGACCAACGGCCTGAAAGCCCTGGAGTCCCAGCCAACGAGCATCAGAGGGGAGGGAGGGCCACTCATGAGTGGGAGCACCGGACAGAGTCTTCCAGGATGAGGCATTCGAGACACGACAGGGTTGGCGCCACTCCCCGTCTTCCCTGGAGGTCACTTAGAGTGAGGAACAGAGTCTAATGCCCACCATGTCTACCAGGGGCCTCCAAGTGGCCTCCCCACGAGGGATGTCCAAGGCGGCCCTCAGACGTCAGTGCCTGACACTGGACATGTCCCCAGGGGCCCCGCCCCAAAGAGAATGTGGAGGCCCATGCTCCGCGGTGCCTGCCTCAGGAGAGGACATGGAGCCGTGGGAGGCGAGGACCCACCTCAGAAAGAGCGGTGGAAGTGTGAACACACATACACCCTGACTCAAAGGAGCAGAAAGAACACCGTGTCCTCTGACCCCTTCTGCCCCATTTGCCTCTCCACCCAAGCCCTGTCCCCAATAATGGGTCAGAGGCCCCTTCTAGAGTTCACGTTCTCCCAGGACACTGGCCCAGCCTGGAATGCCACCACAAGCGTCCACACGGGTCCAGGGAGCCTTAGCGCCCACTGAGATAAGGGCGTCACTGAGGGTCAGTATCTAGAGGCTAGTGGTCAGCGCCATCTTTGGTCAATGATCACACCGGCTTCCCCAAGATACCTGCAGTTAATTCTGCAGAGAAATTCGCCTACAGTGAACTTTCTCAGAAACCAGGAAAGAGGGGTGGAGGGAGGGGAAAATGAGGAGCTGGTACCAAGGGCTCAAGTAGAAGGAAAACGTTTTTGAAAAGGATGATGGCAACTTATGTACAGGTGTGCTTAACACAAGGGATGGATGGGTGGATTGTGATGAGAGCTGTAAGCGCCCCCGATAAAATGATTTGTTAAAAAATAAATGAATTAATAAGAAACCAGGAGAAAGATCATGGCTGAATCCTTAGGAATCCACACAGCCCAGAAACCAGGCTGGACCACCTCCTGACCACAATGGGCTTCCACGTCCACTTGGGTGAGCCTGATTTCCATGAGCCCAAGGCCAGCTGGGCTTCAGTCTCGGCTTGACCCTCGCGTGATCACCCTATCTAGAGCTCAGTCCCCCTAAAAGCAAACGAAGGCTGCTAAACCCTCTAGCCAGCCCGCCTGAGGAGAAGTCTTAGAGACCTGGCTCTGAGAGAGTTTCAAGTAGTCAGCACCCAGCGCAGCAGGGCCCCAGCTCCGGTCTGTCTCCAGGCAGACTCCCCTAAACCATTCTGACCAGCGAAGCCCAGCATAGGTGTGGACGCTTGCCATCAACTTGGTAGGTATCACAGCAGTGAGGGGTACCCCTGAGAGCCCTGTGAGACACCTGCGCCTGACACCTACACCCACATCTTGATGGTGAAAGCAGAAACCTTCATCCTCAGGCTGCTTCACCCGCAGAGGGTGCTCCGCCTGGCTTCAGTAGCCCCAGAGGGTAGATGAAAGCAAGCCAGCACCACTGCTCAAACCCCGGCCTGCTCACGCCAGTCTCGCTGGCTTGGAGATCAGCCCCCAAAACTGGGGTGGGGGCAGGGCCCTGGTCACTGGGAGGGAGCTATGGAGAGGAGCAGGACAGTGGGCCAAACGGACAATAGCCACAGGGGAAAACGGACACAGCTTCTCCACGCCCCTGGGAGCCGTCAAACCCCCACACCGAGGAAATGCCTGAGCCAGCCGGCCAGAGAAGACTGAGTTGCGTCCTGAGATCTGTGGGGAAGGTCAGACCTTTGTAGTTTCCACGGGGCCCATCCATTCTCTCCCTCTGACACGGCAGGACACAGAGCCTGACCTACCACAGAGCCTCAGGCATGTGGGGAGGGGCAAGCTGGAGTTAGAGGTGGGGTCACCTTCCAGCCAGGTTCAGCACAGCCAGGTGCCCTGTCACCGGTCATCCCACACCGATTCCCGAGGCTGCCTGCTGGCTGGCCCCAGAGAGAGAAGGCTGAAGGGTGGTGGCAGAAACAGACAGAGGGACAGGGTGCTGGGATGTTATAGAAAGAGCGCCAAGACCACAATCACACTTTACATGAAGATGTAACTCTTGACCGACTTCCGGAGCATGAGTGGCAGAGTGGCTACAAGCCCAGCCGCTCACCACAAGGTGAGCAGTTCAAAACCACCAGCCGCTCTGCAGGGAGAAAGGTGAGGTTTTTCTACCCCTGCAGAGTGACAGCCTCGGAAACCCACAGGGGCGGTGCCACCTTGTCCTGTGGGGTGACCTTGGGTGGGAATTAGATGCAGTGGCTGGCCTGCGGGGAGTCTGGTCTGTTTGCTGGTTGTTTCAGGGGCTTGAGCACGTCTCCCTCTCTCCCGCTGAAGCTGGCCTGCCAAGGAGTAAGGCTGCACCCCCACTTTAGAGCCAAGGAAACTGCTCATTGTGAGGCGGTGGCCAGTCACACGTCCTTCCCCGGCCACAGAGAGCAGAGAGCGCAGGGTTGCAGGGCTCTGAGAGGAAGGGGAGGGAGATGCCAGTCCTGGCGGCAGGAACTGAGCCCTGAGATGTACATGCTGCTGTTATTGCTGGCAGCCCCCAGGCCGTCCCCCACAGTCACCCCAAGTAGCTCAGAGCAGGACTGTACAGACCCATGTGGGGCCCAGGGGGGTAAGGTAAGGAAACCATTCTCGCCCGCCTCTGGGACGGGTTCCAAGGAAGGGCACCTTTCTCTTGTGTTTCGTCCTCACAGCAGGGGCACCTCCGGGTCCTGAAGTCAGTTAGGAGGTAACCCTGGGGAGGAAGTGACCTTGGCTCAGGGCCAGGAGTGGGTTTTTTGTTGTGTTTGGGTTGGTGGGTTTGTTTTCTAGAAGGGTGGCAGCTGGGCCTACTAGGCGGGCGCAGGGGGCTGAGGAAGGGGGGCTGGCGCTGGGGCTGCCGGGGAGAGTAGTGGGTGTCCAGAAGGGGGGAGCCGGCCTAGAGATGGGAGGCAATGGAAGGAAGACACCATGGAGATACTTCCTGCGGGGGGTGGGGGGGTAGGGGGGCGGGGGGGGAAACAGGAGAAGGAGAAAGTTAGCTCTTCCTAATGATGACTGCTGGGGGGAGGAATTAGAAGCATCATAATTAAGGCTTCTAACAATAGGAAGGGAGCTCCCCAAACAAGGAGCTCAGCTCCCCAGCCTTTGTCAGCGTACTGCATAAAGCAGCCCGCCCCCTCATTACCTGCTTAGCAGGCACCACAGCCCTCCCGGCTGGGGCTCTGGCAGCGGCCGCCTCTCGGGAAGCTTAAAAACCCACCCAGACTCAGAAACAACCTCCCTTTCTCCCTGCTCTGAAAGCAGAAGCCAGTCTGCTTCACCCTCAGAGGGTGCTCGGCCTGGCTTGAGTAGCCCCAGAGGGTAGATGATAGCAAGCTGGCACCACTGCTCAAACCCGGCCTGCTCAAGCCAGTCTCACTGGCTTGGAGATCGGCCCCCAAAACAGGCAGCAGGAAAGATCAGCCTGGGCCCTGGACCTTTTAGCCACCTCCTCTCTGCTCTTCAAGGAGACCTGGTGGTGTCCTGGTTACAGGTTGGTTGCTGACCGCAAGGTCAGCAGTTTGAAACTACCAGCTGCTCCTTAGGAGAAAAAGGGACTTTCTACTCCCGTAAAGAGTGACAGTCTCAGAAACCTCTCACAGCAGTTCTACCCTGTCCTACAGTCACTGGGGGTCAGCCTGGACTAGGGGGCAGTGAGCGGTCCCCGCTCTTCAAATGCTCCCTACTGAGCAGGACAGCTAAGGAAGGACCCGGGAGTCCAAAGCCTAAGGGGCAGCATGTCCACGTGGAACCACAAAGCTCCATCCCCACGTCCTCAACCCACAACCAGCCCCCTCACGGCCCTGTAGACTCGGACAGTCCAGTAATGGTCAGGCAGGACACGCTGAAGAAAGGCCTGGTCCTTCCCAGCAGGCCCTCCCCCAGGATGACAGGGAAGGAAACATCCCTGGTCCATCCTTCCACAGAGGCTGCTCCGAGGTCGAAGATAAGACAGCCTCTCAAGCCCTGCCGGTTCTTTACACGCACAAAGGAAGCCAAAGAAACAGAACATCATGCCAGCGGTCATTGCCAAGAGAGAACTTGCCCATGATCACTCAGCCCTGGGCCAGCGAGACAGGGCCACATCCCTCAAAGCCAGCCCCAGGCTCTCTTTCGGATCCTCCGCATCGGCGGTCCCAGGTGTGACAAAGGACTGGCTGGCCTACATCTTACAGGAGGAGCTGCCACTTGGAGAAACGGCCGAAATGCGGGGCACGTGGTCGGGCATGCCAGCATCCCCGTCTGCTGCAGGAGGGCTGCTGAGCCCCACCCAGCCCTGGCGGGTCATGGTGAGGCGCCTCCGTTTTGGAGGGAGAGGAGCGGAACTAACCAGCCACCCAGGGCCGGTCTTGCCACCTTTCCTCCCACAGCTCCTGGTCCAGACCCCTCATCACAGGAGCAGAGGCTTGTAGGGAAACACGCACTGTTCGCTTGGACCCCCTCCTCCCAGCAGGCAGGCTGAGGAAGGGGAAGAGGAAGGGGGGCCTGGGGCGGGGAGGGGAGGAGGGGAGGGGGGCCGCTTCATGATGCTCTTCGGCTGCCATAAAAGGGAACAAACCCACCAGGCAAGTTGCGCACTCAGCTCCCCCACGAACCGCACCGCACCACGCTCCTCCCGCCCCCACTGCGCGCGGGCACGCGTGCGTGTGCCCCTCCCCCAAGGACCCCCAGCCTCCGCCTCCCCCACCTGGACCTCCAGGCCCAGGGGACTGGTCGAGCAGGGTGTCCTAAATAGCTCAGACATCTGAGCTCTCCCTGGAGCCCGGGCTCATGGACCTGAAGAGCTGTCCCTCTGTCAAGCTCCCTCCCTTGACCGCAGGCCGGGCAGCCCCGGGGCTGGGGCTGGGAGGGGGTGCTGATCAAGCCGCTGGACACACCTGGCCCGCCCCGGAAACACTGGACGGAGCCCGGAAGGCTCGGGGTCCTGGCCCCGCCAGCCCAGGTCGTACCCACCGGGTGGTGCTCACCTCAGGGTGCTGCTCAGACCACCTTTTGTTCTGTGCTGTGCTTGCTGAGCAGGGAGACGATGAAAACGTCCCTCTTGATGGCAGGTTTCTCTGTGAGGTTTTTTCCCCCAGTGGTTTGCCCACTGTTGTCTGGTTTGGTTCATTTCCACCCAAAAGATGCTATTCCTGTCCGGTGGGCAAGACATACATAAAAGCAACCGAGCTTCAGGCGCCCCGTTTAGTGACTCCATAAATAACCTGGGCCCCTAATATGGAGAAAACAGCCACATGCATACTCCCCAAAGGAGCTCGTGGAGGGACACTCATCGGAGCCGGTGGGCCAGGCTTTACGGAATTCTCAGCATCTGTCGCAAGACTCTCCGAGGCTCACAGCTGTGATTCTCCAAAGAGGTGAGGCAGGAGTGGGCAAGGTGGTGGGCACTGGGCGTGGCCGACTCCTGGCCACTGAGTGTCCCACTTTGTCTCAATTGCACTGGGCTCCTCCCATCAGGACGAGGGCGGAGTTTCAGGACTGACAAGAACTGCATCTTAGTGTGGGTGCTCTTGTTCAATTTCCCATCGGAGGCAACTCAAAACAATACGTGAACCTCATTTGACTGCTCCCCATGCCCTGGCCAAAGGCAAGGACTTCTCACCCCCGAGGCTGGCCCTGCTCAGCTGGGGAGTGAAGCAGAGGGTGGGGAGTCTTGTCCCTGTGGCTGAGTAAGGCTATGCCGGCGATGGGCAAGGGGTTCTCAGAAAGGATCCGGAGCCCTGAAAATGGTCTCAATGCTTCCTTCTCTCGCTTATAAATAATTTTATTTACTTTGTTTACTGCCCTCCCCTTCCCCTCAAGTTAATATGTGTCTACCCTCCAGGGCTGGGCGGCCATGCACTTGGCATTCTCTAGCACTTTCCAGGTACGACCTAAGGTGTGGCCAATGCAGGAGTCTTCTCTGTCCAGCACACAGCCCGATGGAAGCAATTCCTTCCACACTTCAGGGCTGGCTCGAGCCCCTCACGGCTGCATCAGGCAGCCTCTGGTTTTGGCTGTCGTGAATCACAGGGTCCTTGCAGGTTAGCCCTCGTAAGCAGAGCAGCTAGTCTGAGTCCAGGAGCTCTGCTGAGGTCTGTTCAGCACCGAACAGCACACGGGTGGTGGCCAAGGATCAAACCTGGGTCTCCGGCATGAAAGGCAAGAACTCTATCACTGAACTGACTGCTCCACACCTTGTCTCCTGCCTCATCGGCCTCCACCCTCCTCAGCCCTAGACTCATCCAGAACCCCTCAACCTGACAGTCAGGTCCTCCTTCTAGTCCCCTGCCCGCCCCCACCCAACTGTACACCTAATATCCTCCGACCCTGCGCCCCCTGAGCACCTTCCTGTCCTTCAAAT
>NW_022110173.1:128464-128771 GCF_000313985.2 Echinops telfairi
CTTGGGGGCCCCCGGCTGGATGGAGGTGATGCAGGCGGGGTCGATGAGGGGCTTGGGCCGGCGCGCCGACTCCTCGATCAGGCTCTGCCACTGGCGCGGCAGCCCCGTGAACTTCTGCTCATGCTGGTCGAAGCCCGTGTGCACGCGGTGCTCGAAGTTGGATGGGGCGGAGATCTCCACCCGCTTCTTCTTCTTCCCAAACATGGCTCCTCCCCTCCCTGCGGGGCCTGCGTGGAACCCCTGCGTCAGAGGCTGCCCGCTCCCCCCTCTGCTCTCATCCTGTCCATTCTCACCCCCTCCAGGACCC
>NW_022110173.1:128871-142471 GCF_000313985.2 Echinops telfairi
GGAAGAACTGATGTTTCAGAAGTAGACCTCCAGGCGTTTCTTCCGAGGAACCCCTGCATGGGCCTGAACCTGCAACCTCTCCATCAATCGCCGACCACGTTAAGTGCTGCATCATCCTATGTAATCAATACCCCAACACAACCAACCTGTTGTCAGCAAGTTGATTCCAGCTCCTAGCCAACCGATAAAGGGTTTCTGGGGCTGAAAATCTTTGTGGAATCAGATAGCCTCATCTTTCTTCCAAGGAGCAGCTGTGGGTTTGAACCACAAGCCCTGGGTACAGTTCTCCTCCTACTACTGCAGGCTCCCCTCCCCTCGCCAGCCACGCACTCAGCTGCCTTTAGAGGGCCACCCCTCTGCCCCTCTGTGACAGAGAGAAGCTCAAGTCCTGCCCTGCTGCCCAGGCCATCCCCTGGTTCCCAGCCCTGTGCTGGACCACTGGCCTTGTGACTAACAGCCCAATGCACCACCTATTGGTACACATGTGTGCAAGGCAGTGCACAGGTACGCCAACCTGAGCTATCTCACTGAAGCCCCTCACTGCCTCCCAATGTAGGACGAGGAGCCACCTGAGGGCTGGGCACTGCAGACCTGGCCATAGAGCCCAACGCCGGGGTGGATCACACGCAAGCTTGGGCTCCTTCTGGTGGGGCATGCTGCTTTGTCGGTGGGTTGCACGGAGGGCAGTCAGATCTTCCCAGCTGGACTGCAGGCTCCGTGAGAGCAGGGGCCCCACTGGGCACACCCGCACGATCATACGAATGCTGCGTCTCAGGGCTGAGGGGCGTTGAGTCACTCCGGGGTAGAGCAGGCACCCGCCACCCTGGAGCACTGACTGGCCCTGAGGCAGACCCCCCACAGCTGTCACTGGGCATGGGTGTGGAGCAAGGGTGCACAGGTGAGGCTTCTGGAGCCTGGCTGGCTGCCCAAGGTGTGCTGGCCGAAACCCAGGGAGCTCGGACCGAAATGGATGGTGCGGCTGGTGCTGAGTGCAGAACAGAGGGGTGCCAACGTGCTCCCTCCCACCCACAGCAGCGACCAGAGTACAGGGCACATGGGGGTGGGGGGAGCCTCTGCATCTGAGGGGCGAGGAACTCTAGCAAACACCTGCTCCATCTGCTGGCCTGGCGTCCACTGCTTTGGTGCCAGCACTCCTGTCCTCTCGGCGGTGAGTGCTCTTCCTCCCAATGGACACGGCCCTGTCCTGGCACGATGCTCCACTCCCCTCTGACCCGAGAGGGCACATGGCCCAGGCAGATGCTCTGGACAGGGAGACCCCGGGGCCCAATGTGGTGGCCAGGAGCCGACGTGTCCTGACAGGGTCCGCAGGGTGAGACGCCCCACTAGACCTGGGCGCCTGGTGTCAGAGACCAAGAGCTCCCCAAGCAGGAAAACAGGGGTGCTGGTACCACCAGTAGGGAGGGAAGCAGACAACATGAAGTGCTTCACCCCACCCCACCCCCGAATGCCAAATGGCACCGCCGGGCTTTTTACGAAGATTGATAAGTCCACGCTTCTCACTGCCATCGAGTGGATCCCAGCAGGACAGGACGGAAAGGCTCCCGTGGGTCTCCGAGACCGGCACTGTTTATGGGAGGAAAGCCTCATCTTCCTCCTGTAGAGGGTTGGTGGCTTCAAACTGCGGACCTGGCCGTTGTCAGCAGCCCTGGCTTATACATTCATCCAAGGAGACGGGCTTCTGAGAAGGAGGATGCCCGCCGGACTCCAGAGGAGGAACTTTGGCTAAATGTATATAAGCACACCAAAGGGCTGGCGGTCCGCTCCTGAAGCCTCTGGGTTCGGAAACTAGAGGGCAGTTCCACCGGGCACCCAGGGGTGTACCTGATGACAGCGGCTGAGGAGCCGGGTGGCAGAGTGGGTGAAGGCTCAGCTGTGACCCAGCAGGTCACAGCTCAGCAGCACGAGCCCACCAGCCGCCACCGCTGCCGCCGCCCACCTGCTCCTCACGAGAAAAGGCCTGGGCGATCGTTCCCACAAAGATGGCAGCCAGAGAGAGCCTGCGGGACGTGTCTCCTCCGCCCTGTGGATCACGATGAGCTGGCATCGACTCACTGACACCTGACAACCAGCAAAGAGCTAAGCGTAAACGAAAGCAGGCCCGGAGACATCTGAGGGGGCCCGCTGGAGAACAGGCCACGCTCCGCCTCCCTCAGAGGCAGGTCCCATGGGAATAGATGACTGGGCACAAGGTGAGATCATCTCAGAGCCCCAACCCTCGCCTCCCCTCTGCCTGTGGACAAATCTAATCACACGTGCCTGCCGCCATCTTTCTTCGCACAGGCCCGTCCCACTGCTCCCCAACACCTGGCTCAGACAGAAAGGTTGGTGGTTCGAACCTACCCAGATGCACTTCAGGAGCCAGGTCTGCCAATATGCTTCTGAAGGTCACAGCCCGGAAACCAGACAGAGCAGCTCCCCGCTGCACCCATGACCTGGTCAAGCGTGGGCATCGGCCTAGGGCTGCTCTCAACCCCAAGAAACCCGAAAGCCATCGACAGGTCGTGCTCGGGGGAGGTTGAGGAAAAGCACTATTTCTCAGGGGCAGGCAAAAAAGAATGCATCTCAAAAGATGCACAAGCCCTGGAGGGAGAACTTCATAAAGTTTCACAGGGAGACATGCAAGGGAGGCCCACGGCGTGGAGAAGCGCACCGTGTTCACGTGCCTGAGCAGGATGGCATTCACGTTCCTGGGCAGAAACACCAAAGTGGCGATTCCCTCTAAACGGTCAGGAGATTCGATGCAAGACCAGTGAGATTACCAACAGAACTTGGGGCGGGGAGGGGGTGTCGGGCTGGCTTTTCTGTCCTGTTTTGCTTGGGAAACCAGACAAACTAGCAAAGCGTAACAAAGCCACCAGGGACGGCCAACCCAGTCTGGGAAAAGCGCACAGAGCATGCAGCTATCCCGCTATCCATACTTATTCTGAAGGGCTTACCCGCCCTTCCAAGCCAGCGGGGCACAGGGAAAAGCCGGGGCACAGGGAGGGAGGCACAGGCGGCAGGCCAGGGACGCCTCAGTCCATGGACACCTGATATAAATGGAAGATGGCACCTGGAGCCCGACTGGCATCCTGCACAGATATGAATGCCAGGCAGACAAAGAACTCAAAGAAGCCAGCTTCGGTCATTCACTCCCTCCGTCCCTCACCAAGGAAGGCGCTCCTATGATGTCGTGACAAACACTGGCTCCATGGGGGGGGGGGGGGGGGGGGAGACTTTCCGAAATACAAAGCACTCTAACCAAGAAAAGAGGTTGATACACTTAACAGTTCTAAAATTAAGAATTTCGGTTTATCAAAAGACACCCCCCCACACCCCCGCCACCCAATTTGGCAAGTCAAAGGAAAGCGATAAGCTAGAAGGCGCTTGATACACACTTAATAAACAAGCAATGTAGTCTCCAAAACAGGTAAAGAGCTTATGACAATTAGTAAGAAGACGCAGAGAACACAACAGAACAATGAACAAAAGACATAAAAGGGGCATTCACAAAAGAGGAATACAGAAAGGCTAATAAACATATGAAAAGACACTCATTAGTAACCAAAGAAATGCAAATTTAAAAGCCCTGCTAATGTAGCCTTTTACACTGTGCTGGAGAATGGCAAGAGGGGAACGCCCCGCAGGCTGACAGCCCCACTGTGGAAAGTGGCGATCTAGTAGAGGCGGCATCAGGGCTGGAGGGAGGCTCATTAACAACCTGCACTAGCCAGACACACCCTGATGGCAGAAGGGAGGAGGGTTGGAAACACTGGCTGATGAAGGTCAAGGGCTGCAGAGGTAAAGAAAACCAAGATCCTCATCAACTATAGGATCTGTAGGTAACCTCATGATGAACGGGGACAGACTGACGTTGTCGAGGGAATCATCTTGCTTGGATCCACAGTCGCTGCTCATGGAAGCTGCTGTCCAGAGAATCAAGGATGTTCAGCATTGGGTGAATCTGTGGCTTAGAGTGCTGAAGAGCAGAGCTAACACCTGAGGACGAACGTGCACCTGACACAAGCCATGGTCTTTCTTTTTGTTGTTGTTGTTGTATAAATCACTTTATTGGGGGCTATTTTTTTAATCATTTTATTAGGGGTTCATACAACTCTTATCACAATCCATACACACATCACTTGTGTGAAGCACATTGGTACATTATTGGGGGCTCTTACAGCTCTCATAACAATCCATCCATCCATGGTGTCAAGAACACTTGTTCATAGGCTGCCATCATCATTTCCAAAACACTTTCGTTCTACTTGAGCCCTTGGTATCAGCTCCTCTTTTTTCCCTCCCTCCCCACCCTCCCACCGATGACCCCTTGACAAGCTGTAATTATTATTATTTTCTTATCTTACACCACCCGCTGTCTCCCTTCACCCACGTGTCTGTTGTTCGTCCCCCGGGGTGTATGTGTTATACACTGATCAACGCGATCAGTTCCATCTTTCTCCCCCTCCCCCCCCCACCTTCCCTCTATCCTCATGGTATTGCTAACTCCCATTATTGCTCCTGAGGGGTTTTTCTGTCCTGGATTCCGTGTGTCGAGGGCTCTTATCTGTACCAGTGAACATGCTCTGGGCTAGCCGTATTTGTAAGGTTGAACTGGGATCATGATAGTGGGGGGTGGGGGGAGCATTAAGGAACTAGAGGAATGTTGTATGTTTCAATTGGTGCTCCACTGCACCGTGGCTGGCTTATCCCTTCCTTGTGACCCTTCTGTGAGGGGATGTCCAATTGTCTACAGGTGGGCTTGAGTCTCGCCTCCGACCCCCCTCAAGCCATGGTATTTTCAATCGCACCCTGTGCGTGTGAATTTGGGGCACTGAATCAGGAAGCGTGCAGACGAGTCATCGTGTCTGAACTGCAGTGCTGAGGACGACTACTGAAAGTACCAGGGACTGCCGAGAGAACAGACACATCTGTCTGGGGAGAAGTACAGCCAGAGTGCCCCTCGGAGGCAAGGGCCGCGAGACTTCATCTCACACACCTCGGACATAGGTCAGGAGAGACCAGTCCCTGGAAAAAGACATCCTGCTTGGTAGAGGGGCAGCACAAAGAGAGGAAGAGCCTCCATCTGAGACGGACGGACGGACAGACACAGCGGCCACAACAGCAGGCTCCAACGTCCCAACAATTGTTAAGGATGGTGCGGGAGCAGGCAGGGTTCCGTTCTGCTGCTCACAGGGCAGCTGTGAGTCCGCACCAGCTCGAGGGTGCCCAACAGCAACAGGTGGAGGTGGTGCAAGAGGCCCCGCACACTCGGCTGCTTCCCACCCGTCAACAGTGCAACTTCACCGCGGGCACCCCGAGGAACTACCCGGTGTGCCACTCCTGGGAAAAAGCAACCACTGAGATTCCCAGGGAGCACAGCTGGTTCTACCTGACACCAGCAGGGCCAGCAGGCGTCAGAGGTGAGGCGAGGGCAGCTGCTGAGTGAGACTGAATGCGGGCGGGCTCAGCGCTCACTGTTCCTGCCAGACAGCCTGGAGCTGGGTGGCTCCACGCGTGGCCCGCAGGCGTGTTTACGGGTCTACCGGGAGAGCCTGCCAAAATGGAGGGAGCGTGTTTGGGGGCTATCAGAGCAGTTTGCTATTGTCAACCACCTGAGCTTATAAGCAGTGGTGGGCTCCTCGGGGCGTAGTCGAACGCTGTCAGGAATCCAGGTGTGATTGGGCCATAGGGGAGACGGTCTGGGGCACCCTCCACCCCATGTACGGCCATGGGGTCCCAGAGAAACGCCTATCAATATACACCAAGAGACTTATAGACACAGACACACCGTTTGAGCAGAAAAGAAACCGTCAAGTGCCCATCCGCAGAAGAATAAATAAGCTGTGCATCGATCCTAACGGAATCCTGTGCGTTACGCGTTGGGGTGCCAACCACAGGGTCAGCACTTGGAATTCACCAGGCGCCCCGAGGGAGAAAGACGAGGCTTCCTGCTCCTGTAAAGCATTCCAGTCTCGGAAACCCACGGGGGGGCAATTCCACACTGGTTTAGAGGGTCACTGTGAGTCACCACTGACTCGGTGCCAGTGAGTTGTTCGGAATTCCAAAGCCATGAAGAGGCGTGTATGGCGACCACACGTATCAGCCCGGATACATCGCCGCACATAAAATAACCACTCTTGAATGAATCTAGCATCGACCTTGGAAGCATGCCAAGCTAAGCAACATGGTCAGGGTGCCGGCTACTGTCAACCCAGACTCAAGGCTGGACAAGAGCCTGACACACCGCTGGTCCCCGGTCACTCTCACAATTGTCAGTCTGTGTGAGGCCCCTGTGTAAGCGACCCTGCCCCTCCAGCCCAGGGAGGGTTCCCTTGTTTCCACTGACAACACTGATGTCCCCTTAGGGATGCCTACACGCCTGGGGAAACGGCAGACACAGACTGAACACAACTACGGGGACGATAGTAGTCTCTAGGGGCGCCAGGAACCCTGGTGGCAAAGTGGGTGACAGGCTGGGCTGCTAAGCCCAAAGCCAGCAGTTGGCAACCACCAGCTGTTCTGTGGGGAAGAGAGAGGGCGCCCACTCCCACAAAGAGCCTCAGAAACCCACAGGGGCCATTCGACCCCACCCTGTAAGGTGGCTATGAATTGGAATTGACTCAAAGGCAGTGAGTTTGGGGTTTTGCCCCCACCCTAGGGGGGATGTGAGCGACGTGTTTAGGCAAAACCACACACCGGCGTCACCAATACAGGTCATCAAGGTAGTGGTCCATTTCACTATGCCTGCATCACGTGCCCGTTCACATATGACATACACCACAGGTTGAAGACGTGTAGGTGACCACACCTCTGGCTGGTGAAGGCACCTGGGCGCACATCCTCATCTTGTAGTCAGCGGAGGCCGCAGGCCAGGCTGCCCAGCCAGAGTTCCCCATCGACCCCAAAGTACTGAGTGTGGCGGGGGTGGGGGTGGGGGCTGCCCTCAGAACCCTGCCCAGCGGAGCCTCCTCCTGGCATGCCAGGTTACACCAAGAACCACAGGAGGTGGGTGGAAGGGGTGGAAGGTTGGGCAGGTGCAGCTGCAGCCCCGGGGATCTAAGACCACTGCCTCCTCCCCACCTCGGCCTAGCCCTCCCTACTCCATTCCAGCAGACGTGCCTGACGCCCCCCACCCCACCCCCTGCACCCCAAGGCCAGCCACCTGAGGCTCCTGTTAGGGCTCCCAAGCCCATCCCAGCACTGCCGCTCAGCGTGCATGCTCCGTACCGGGCTCCAGAGGGACTGCTGGGTGGAGCGCCTGGTCGCTGGGTGCTCGCTGTGGGAGACGCAGCCTCAGCCCCAGCCTGGGCAAAGGGCTGGAAAGCCCGATCCTTCGAAAAGGCCATCGTGGTGGGGGAAGCAGAGCGAGAAAGCGAGAGGGACCGTGAAAATGAGGGGACCTCTGCATGAGGTGGACTGCTGGGATCGCCACGCCGGGACTCAAACACACTCACAAACGCACAGAGGCCCAGGCAGGGCTGTGTTCCCTGTCAGGTCAGACCACCACAAGTCTCAACAGCCCACACCCCACCAGTCTTCTGAACCCTGCACGCCAGGCACCCTGCACATGCCCTCCCTGTGAGGTCACTGGAACTGCCATGCAGAAGGATGCCCAGGCACCAAGGGGTGAAAGGCACCTGCCAAACATGGGTCTCAACCCAGAAGACACCAGGCCTGCGGTCAGGCGGGCTGGTGGACAGAGCTCACTTGGACCCCATTCACGCGAGAAGCTGCCCGGCTGAGCGGAACCCTGCAGCATGGGAGAGGCATTCTACAAGCAAACCCCCACCCCCTTTTGTTTTTCTCTTTGGCCAGCCACCCGCCAGCACTGCCTGCCACCATCACTGGGAGTAGAGCGACCCGTGGCGTTTCCTTGGTCAGACTCCTTACAGAACCAGATGGGCAGGCCTTTCTCCCTGGTAGGTTCAAACAGGAACCTCTACTTAAAAAGGCCCTGATGTCCCTAGACACAGTCCACTACCGGTGCAAATAAAAAAAAAAAAAGATGAGAAATGTTGCGGTAGTCTCATCCCCCGTTGGGGCCCACGGGAAGGGAGAAGGCAGGCCCCCCCTCCCCCCCCTGACATGAACCATGGCCTTGCTCTGGTTTAGAGCTGACACTTCCTGAGATCTCGGGGTTGGGGAGAGGCAGGGTGGGGTTGGAAGCCACCTCTCCCCTGTGCTTCTCCCAGAGCCAGCCGAGGATCTGCGCACACTCCCACCCACGTGCCATTTGTAAGGGCCCGCCTGGAGCAGACCCCAACCCCCCTTCCACTTCTGCTGGAAGATTAGCTCTCCGAAGCGAGAGGGGACAAAGCTGGCTCAGAAGATTTAGCTCTGCCCCGCGGGTTTAGCTCGGCGTCAAAGCTTCCTAACTGGAACCAAATACGTGGGCATCTCCCCACTGGAAGGGAGATGCCTGTTGGGGGTGGGGGGGAGAACAAGGGGCATCATGATGAAGTGGCATTACCTCGGGCAATAGCCTGCAGGCTTCAGGACCCAGCCGGACCCGCCAGGGTTGGCACCTTTGCTCCCAGACACAGGGCTGCACCAGCGTGTCCTGAGCCCACTCCCCTCACCACCCCCAAGAAGCCTCCCAGACAACACCATGCTTTGTCTCTCTGGGCTCCGTTCCTTCTGCACGTGCAGGAGTCTGTCCCCTGGCCTAATTTGCTCTCTCGCTCTCTCTCACTCCCCAACCTTCCTCCGTGCCACAACCGCTGGTCTCAACCTGCAAACCTCCTCCAGCAAACTCCTCTGCATCCTTCAAAACCCAGGTGGCAATTGGTCTACTGTACCTTGTCCCTCACAGCACCGACACACGCAGAGACGTGGTGACTGGTTGATCTGTGTCTTATTCCTGCGTGGAGGAGGCCGAGGACCTGGCATACAGCAGGCACTCAATAACGGCACACAGTGTACACTGTACCTACACAGTACTTCCCGTAGCAGCAACAGAAGAGCCAAGTGATTTGTTAGATCTTTCCCACCCCACCCCAAACCAGGGAAATCACTCAGAGTAGCAGCACGGGTTGTTTGTGTCTCCTCTCTGTCTCTCGTTGGAGCGCAGACTTGAGAGAGGAGTTGGGGAGCAGACCGGGTGGGCAGAGACTTGAAGAGGCCAGGCCAGGTCACCAGGATGGTGGGCCCAGGCTTGCTGCTTCCCCTCTCCCTGAATGCTGGCGATGGGAGAGATGCCCCTGCTCTACCCACCCCCTCGGCAGTCCTGTGTTCAAATGCTAGGCACAGGATGAGCCCAGTGACCTCCCCACTTGACAACGCCCTGGCAGGAGAAAGCTGATCTGCCTTGCGTGCACCAAGTCAGCCTCGGTGTGCACCAGCTGGGGCCTCCAGCGCACGCAGCGGGCATTCAGGGAATAGCTGTGCCGTGAGTGAGTGGCCTCAACTGGGACCCCAACACCCTGGTCAGTCACAGGAGGCCAAGGCCACAGAGCTAAGTTCAGCCAAGGGCAGCCGGTGGTGGGGCAAACAGGCCAGGAGCCTCGCCACTGGGGGAGGGGGTGTGGCAGTGGGTGGACCTGTGGGTATGTGCCAGTGTCTTCTGGGCTGGGAGGGAGAAGGGGGTGGGTGCCCCCCACCCCAGCTTTCCTCAAGCTGCTCACCCAGTTTTAGCCGGGACTTCCTCCCTCCCCACCCCCTCTTGATTGGCAGCAGCGCTGGCTCCAAGATGATTTAAAAATAGATATTAAGACAAGGAAGTTTAATGTTTAATGCTGGGAAGGAAGTGAACACAGAGCTGGCATTCCTCGGTGGTGGCTGTGTTCTCCGGGTCCTGAAGTGTTCGCCGGTCCTTCATCTGGCCCCTTGTTCCAAGCCTGACCCACACCCCCACTCCCACCCCCCCACCCCCGACGGACCTGTAGCAGCCCTCCGCGTAGGCAGGATCACAGCCTGCCACCTCGCACCTGAGTACCTGAGATGCATTTAAAGCAGCGGTTCTCAACCTGGAGATCGAACACCCTTTCATACCGCTCCTCTAGCCATCTCCTGGTGGGTCCACCCACATGCAGATACACCCATATATGGGGTCATCACAACATGAGGAACTGTATTAAAGGTGGCGGCATTAGGAAGGTGGAGAACCACTGATCTAAAGGCCCCTCCTAGCCAGGCTTCATCTGTTCTCTCTTCTGCTCTCTGGAGGGGCGAGAGAGGGGCCAGGGCTGAGCACAGTGCCCTGAGCAGCCCCATCCAAGTTTTGTCGTCACACCCTACCCTAGACGGGGGTCATCTCACAGGCGCCCCAGGATGGTCCAGGCCTGATGAAGCGCAGACCTCCTGGGTCCTGGGCAGCAGAAGTCAAGGGGGAAGCCAGTACCGACACATGCCCCACACGTGGCTGAGCACCTCACCCAGCAGCTTGCACATGGCCTAGTCATCGGGGCAACCGAACAGGCTGAGAGGTGCTGGGCAGCAGAAGCCTGACCCCACTTAGGGAGGTTAATCAGGGCCCCTGTAGCCGGCTCCAGCAGGCACACTGAGCACCACCTCCTCGGCTAATTGGTCTTTATTAAGGGAATGATCCGCGAGGAATACACTTTCCAAAGGGGCCAGAATGTCACTGCTCTGCCAGCCCTGATTTAAAATGATGGGACAGCTCTGCTAGCAAGCACAAAAGTGACCATCGGCCTGAGGCCAATTATGCCAGCAACCCTGGCCCCACACTCCCAGCCTTCCCTGACCAGACAAGAATCTGATTTGGCTCAGGAGGAGCTGGGCTCTGATCACAATGTGCTGGCCCACAATGTGCTGGCCCCAGCACCCAAGATTCCCCCTGCAGCCCACCCCATGTTCCCCCAGCCCTGACGCTTAGTTAACAGGTGGGTGCCTCCTTGACCCTCCTGGGGGTGCTTAGCAGTTGGCTCTGAGATGACTCCGGCTCAAGACACCGTAGAGTTCTAAAGGCCGTGACCTGTCAGAACCGATTACCAGGTCTTCCTTCTAGGTACTCCAGGTGGGTTCAAACAGCCAACCTTTTGTTTAACCGTCCAGTGTTTAAGCTTTGCACCACCTGGAGGGGCCAAGATCTACCTATCTCTCCCAGAGTATTCAGCCAGGTGACCTCAGGGAGAGCTCAGAGACAGAACTGGTGAGAGTAGGGGGCAATTCCTGCTGCAGCAGAAACATCCTGGCTTGGGTTTGATGACTGGGGGACAAGCCCCTCGGCATGGAAAAACAGCCTTGCAACTCAGGGCTCCTGTCCCTATCCGCCAAGAAGTCAGCATTCTCTCTGGTCCTCAAACTCGGCCTGGGTTACCACTGACTGCTAGACCACCACCCCTTACCTGGCCCCTTCAGAAATGCTGCCCTCCTGTGTGCCCCCCAACTCCCATAGTGCGCAGGGGTGCCAAGATGGCTAGCATGGTCTGGTTTCAGTCCGCAGTGCCAGGAGCTGACCTGGACCCCCACCAGCAGACAGGCTCCCAGCAGCCTGTAAGGCACCTGCCCTTTTCTTCGTGCGGAGGAGGAGCACTGGCCCCATAGCTCCGCCTCCGATCCTGCCCCGGTGAAGTCACCAGGCCCCTGCGCCAATACCAATACCCTGGAAGCTCCACCCAGTGGTAAGGAACCAGGGATTCTGTAGCCTGCGCCTGCAGGGCGGGCGCAGTGTAAGGCAGCCGCACCTCTCCTCCCCTCCGCGCTGGGAATCCTCGGCGCAGCAGGGGGGTGTGGCGGCAGCAGTGGGCCTGGAGAAACTGCACCAGGTAGGTTCTGCGATCTATGGGAAGGTTGACTTCTGAGAGAGGCTTCCTTTGGGGCTCTAAGCCATGAGCATAAAAAAGTCAACGGACACAAAAGTCCTAACTATTGCTCTCGATCCCGGAGCCGGGGCACCCCCACCTCGGTGAAGCCCTCGCCCCTCACTTCCTCAGGTCACTCCTGGGGTGAACTGAGAGGCAGCAGAGGACCCCCAAGGCTTCCTGCCGATACCCCACTCGGCTTCTCAGGCACCAGTCTGCACCCTTTCTCTACTCTGACCATCCTTTGGCCCTGCTCTGAGATCAAGTCTGACCACCTCCCTACATGGAGTCCTCTTCTGAGGAAGGCGGGGTGAACAGCCACCCAGACCCTGGCTAACACGCTGCCACACCTGCACCTTCCTCCTACGCTAAGCCAAGGGCAGCAGCCAAGACTCTCTTGTAGGCATACAACCGAAAGCCAAACCCACTGCCATCGAGTGGAGGCTGACACCTAGCGACTCTATAGGCCTGGGTCGAACTGCCCCCATGGGTGTCAGAGACTGTTAACTGTCTGGCAGTAGAAAGCCCTTTCTTTCTTGGAACAGCTGATGGTTTTGAACTGCTGACTTGGCGGTTGGCTGGCAGCCCGATGGGTAACCACTATGTCACCAGGGCTCCTTTTTAAGGCACGCCAGCACCCGTTTCCGGTGTGCGAGATGTGTCTTTTTCTGTTCCATGCCGCACTTCATTAGCAGTCTTTACTAATGCAAAGGGATTGGCCCTTTGTGACCCAGTGTTGTCTGACTCTGAGCACCCCATGGGAATTCTGGAAACACTAACTCATCAGCCAAGCCGGGGCGAGGAGCAAGCTGGACTCGTATGCGGTGTGGCAGCGGAGCGGTGGGCGTGCCTTCTCATTAGGACGACGAGACAGCAAGCTCTTTCACTGAAGAACACCGAGGAAGCATGTTCCATCACCTAGCCCATTAACCTGTGCCAGGTGTGGAAAGGAGCCACATGTCACCCCACCCCCCAATAAGGCGCCAATAAATAAAATCAAACCACTGCCATCAAGTCAATTCCCCAAACCAAACTCGGCACCATCAAGTTATAATGTCCAAGCCCAGCCCGAACTCACTGCCACGGAGTCGCTGCCGACTCACGATGATCCCATAAGGCAGGGAGCAGCTCCTCCTGTGGGCTTCCGAGACTGTAACACTTGACCCAAGTAAAAAGCCCCGTCCTTTCTCCTGCCCTACGTGAGCTTCAATCAGAGGCCAGTTTAACAGCTAGCACCTCTTCCCAGTGAATTGGGTCTTGGGAAGCCACATTATAGCACACAGAGGATGGGCTGCTCTGGCCTCCCACTCATTCACTCACACAAGTAGAATGAATGCCTTTTCGAGCAGGCAACACACCATCGGCCGACCTGAGGGGAAGTCTCTGGACAGCAAGACAGAAAGAAGCACAGCATCCTGGAAGAGCAGCACAAGCAACTATACCAATTCCAGCCAGCAGGTGGCGGGGTGAGGCTGGGGAGGAGCGGTACAGAGGGTGAGCCCTGGGCCAAAGGCACTGAGCATCGCCTGGAAAGGATTCTTCCTCTCAAGGGTTAAGATACGCAAAGTAGGGCAAAGCAGAACCATAGGCTGAGAGGAAGAATGGGGAAAAAAAAAAGACAGGCAGGAAAGTTGTGAACAATGAAACGTCTAAGTCCAAAGACACTGAGAAGGAACTCCAGTACCAGGGTAACACCAAAACACAAAGCAAAGTCCCTGCCATGGAAGAGTTGGTGCCTACAAGACAGGTAGAACTCCTGCTGCAAGTTCTGAGACTGTAACTTTTTACGGGAGTAGAAAGCCTCATCTTTCTCCTGCAGAGCGGCTGGTGGTTTC
>NW_022110173.1:142628-144528 GCF_000313985.2 Echinops telfairi
CAACACACAGAAGCCAGAGAACAATTCTCTGTCTTCTGTCTTTCCCACTGATGTCGCCTCTAAAAACTAATTAGGCTCCCCCCACCCCCATCCCACCTCCAGCAAAGAAGGTCCACACGCATTCTGGCACCTCCTCTCCCAGCTCTGGGACATCCCACAATTAATGCGGTGAGGGCACTGTGTGAGCTCATCAACAACCCTCCAAAGGGCTGGAAAAGAACTCCCAGATCTGGAGGGATAGCGTGACTTGTCCAAGGTCACACAAGAAGCGGTGCAGAACTAAGGCTAAAGTCCAGTCTTTTTCCCTGCCAGCCCTGAGCTTTCCCCTTTATGAGAAAGGTCATCCCACTCCCCATACACCCCCAAAAACGTTCTTTCCGCTAAAGTGGGTCACTCCACCCCAAAGTTAAACCCTGAAACACATCCCCTTCTCCATACTTTCAGTCTGAATGACTTTCTCCTGCCCCTGGGGCAGCTGACCGCCTCCAGCGAGCAGGAGGACAGGCCCTGGGGCAGAGCCAAACATCTGTGCTGACGGTCTGGGCTCCGTGAAAGAAGCAGGAGGCAGCAGTCAGGGCGAAGGAGCAATTACAAATGAATTTGATACGTTTTCAAATTTGCCCAATGAGTATTTCTTGGGCTTACACACACACACACACACACACACACACAACCTCCAGGGCCACACAGAAGCCAGAGAACAATTCTCAGCTGCCCTACCCACTGACATCATCTCTAAAAATTAATCTCTCACAGGGGCCAGGGCCACTTCCAATGGTTCCCCCTCCCCCCTCCAGCCCCTGGGGTTGGGGGCCTGGAGGGCTGGCCATCCACAGCAGGAGCACGTGGCCAGTCAGTCCACTGCAATCCCTCAGAAGCAGCCACGGGCAGCAGCCCTCCCACACCCCTTCTTTCCCACACAAGCCCCCATTCAAAACGCAGAGG
This sequence comes from Echinops telfairi, assembly GCF_000313985.2. NCBI lineage: Eukaryota > Metazoa > Chordata > Mammalia > Afrosoricida > Tenrecidae > Echinops > Echinops telfairi. Next base: position 143,574 of record NW_022110173.1, read on the forward strand.
GGGTGTGTGGGGGCTAGGAAGCAAGTCCGTTTACTTGGGATGGGGACCTCCTCCTTGCCCTGGGACTCACTAAAGGAGGGAGAGGCTGTGACCTTACCCACCCCACCCCCATAAGAAGCCGCGGACTGTATATTCTTGTGTATGAACACAGAAGTTACTCAAAAAATCATCTGCAGTTGTACCGTCTCCGACTTGGGGTCACAAACTGTTCCAGCATCCTGACAACCTCCCGGCCTCTCCCCCATTTTGCAGTGTACTCAGGCAGCAGCTCTCTCGTAGGAGGAGGTGGCAGCAAACTTTGCCAACCTCCTGGGAGTCGAGCAAGTTTTTCCTAGAAGCCCGGCAAGTTGGGGATTCCATTCAGCCACCAAGGGGAGTGAGGACAGAGATGCATGACAGAGGTGGAAACAGATTTAAAGAAGGGGGTGCAGGGGTTACTTACCGATGTGCAGAAAGCAGAGCAGTGCAGCAAAGTGGGCTAGAAGGACTTACCCAGAATATCAAATTGAAGAGGAACATCATGTACTTCAAGCAGCAGAGGCAGCCCCTGGCCATGTTGCACTTTTTAAATTCTAGGAGGAAAACAAAGGAGAGGTCCAGGTAAAACACCACGTACTTGCTGCCTTTGGGTGCATTGTACTTGTCGCTCTTCACGCCGGCCTCGGCGCGGCTCTGGCCCCGGGAGCCCGCCGTGCCGTAGAAGGCGCCGGCGGTGAAGCCGCGGCCGAACGGGCGGCCCGAAGTGGACGGCTTGGCAAAGTCCGAGTCCTTGCTGTCCAAAGATGGACTCCGGTGGATCGAAGAATCCTCGCTACTCGACTTCTCCATGCTCGCGTCGTTCCCGGGGGGCCCGAGGGGCGGGGGGCATTGCTCCCGAAGCGGGACGAAGGGGGCGCCCAATTCGGGCGCGCAGGCCGGCGGGAGCATCGCCTGGAAAGGATTCTTCCTCTCAAGG
>NW_022110173.1:144698-152642 GCF_000313985.2 Echinops telfairi
GAGGGGAGGCTGCAATGTTCTCTCTGGGTCCGAGTGCGCCCGCCGCTCCCCTCAAAGCAGAAGGACGCCGGGCTCCCGGGGCACACCTCTCCCAGCCCAGCCACTTGGCCGGCGCCGCGCCCCGCGCTCCACCACTTTGAGGAGCCGCTCTCCGGCCCGGGCCGCCCGGATCCGCCGCAGCTGCAACCACTGGGCTGCCCCTGCGAAACCCCAGCCCTGACTCCCGACTCCGAGATCGCCCAAGCCCCCACCCCCGGCCCTCGGCACCGCCCCCTGCTTAGCATTCGGCCAATGGGCGCGTGGCCTACCCGGCCCGGTGGGGAAGCCACACCCCCCCAATGACACAATATCTTTAATAGGATTAGCCTTCTGCTGTGTGCCTATACTAGTGCGCCCCGGAACCCTCGCTAAATGTCAAGGGCTCCAGCTGGGAGTGAACCACCTCCCATCGGGACGCTCCGGTCTCTTTAACCAAAAATGGGGGCGGCGAGAAGGGGCTGGAGGGAGCAACCACCCAAAGGAAGGCAGAAACGTCCGTGGTGGAAAAGAAGGGAGCGCGGCCACTATCACACAGAGGACTGTCCGGCTGGGGTGCACGGTCTCCCGGCTCTGCAGCTCCACCCGCGTGTGCGTGCACATACATACACACACACACGCCTCACACACGCTTGTGCACACGTGGGTCTGGCTATGGCGCTCCAAGAGACCGCAAGGGAGGTGGGAGGTGTGGGAAAAAGCACTCGGGGCCTCTGTGGTGCGCGCACGCGCGCGTGCACACAGCACACCCGCGGCCCCGCCAGTCTTCTGCAGCTGCCTGAGCCCCCGCCCCTGTGAGTTCCGAGTTGGGAAGCCGCTGCAGCTGGGATCCCAGCTCAATCTGGAGCGGTAGGTGGCCGGAGTGGGGGTCCTGTTTTGCCCCTCGGCGTCCTGCCCAGTGCTCTGGGCCCCCGGGCTGGGTCCTCTCCAGTGAGGAGCACGGGTAAAGGGCTGGTCAGGGAAGCCGCGCGCGGAGTGATCTTCTTAAGGGCTTGGGAACATGCAGGTGCAGCCTTCATCCTCGGGTTTTTGCAGGAGCCTGCAGTGCCGCCCCAGGGCCACCAGTTTGCAGACTGATGCCGGCTACAAAAGCTTGGGGGCGGGGATTCCCAGCTCCCTTTTCGGTCGCCATCCTTGTCACTCAGCAAGAGTGCTGAGAGCGCCTGAGAGTAAGAGTTAGGCTCGGTATCCCCAGCACCTGCCACTGGGCTGGGGTGGTTGGGGAGAAGAACACGCTTCAGTGGGAGGAGGTGGGGGGGGCTGGCATGGCCTTCTGGGATCTGATCTGACATTTATTCCACACCTGCTAGGTGACCAGCACAGCAGCGAGGCCCTAGAGGAAACAGAAGCGGCACTGCTCCCAACCCTTTGGGCACATACAATCTAGTCAGGAAGACAGGAGGCCATTAATCACCGAGGCAAGGAAGGGGGCAATGGCTGGAACAGAGCTGCCACGCTGACTGCGGCTGTGTGGGCAGGGGGACCTGAATCTCAGCCAAGGGGGCTTCCAGGCCCCCTGGGCTCTGCCCCACGCCTGGCCCCAAGGCAGGCCTCCATCCTCAAAGTGAGCGCTGCCAGGCTGCGGGCAGCTCAGGTTCTTGCTACTCTAAGCCCCTTCTCAACTCAGACCCAGTGGTCCTGCCCTGAAACTCGACCTGGGATGGGTCTGGGCCACCAGCACCTTCTCCCCTGCATGGGCGCCGTGGTCTGGAGGCTGCTGTCTCCAGATGAAGGGGGCAGATGTCTGGCTGGCTCGTGACTGAGCACCATGCCACCTGACTGGCATGCCTAACACCTTCTGTCCTCTTCACCTTCTCCCAGGCGGCGCCCCAGGGGCTCTCGCTGCCACTGCGTTCTCCCCACATTACCTTTGTTGATGCAGGCAGGGGAGGTCACCTGCCTGCTGCAGCCGGCATCCGGAGGCCGATTCTGCACACTTAGCTCTTTGGAGCTGTGTGATCAAGGGCAAGGTACTTTGCCTTCCTGAGCTTTCTCATGCCTTCCTCTTGAAGGGGGCTTTGAGAGTGCCTCCCTCCTACAGGAAGGAGATGTGAACAAAGGGAGCTGGCAGTGTGAGGGCACTCTGAGGACTGTACGCACAGAGCAAACGTAAGATGCGGTGATCGCTGTCCTCAGATGGAGACCTGGTTCCGGTCAAAGTCCTCCTACTCCTAGGCTGTCACACACACACACACACACACACACACGCACACGCACACGCACACGCACACTGCCCGCCATCACTGCCCACACCACCTTCTAATCTTTCCTGTGTCTCAACTCTCCCCAACTCACACCCTTGTCCAGTCCAGGCTAGCTCCGCCCAGGTCCCTACCTTGTTCCTCACTTCTGATTATAAAGAATTCTTGCCACCAACTACTCCCTCAGCAGCCCCGGCAGAAGCCTGGAGGGAAGAGAGTGGCGGGGACAGGAAGAGAGATGGGGCTGCCCGACTGAACAGGTCTACTCTGGTCACGCTTGTCAAAAGGGCACCCGAAGTTCCGCTCATCAGTGCATTAACAAAGCTGCAGTTCAATCCCATCGGGATACAGGGCCTCGTCAGTCTCAGAGCCATAAGGTGCCACTCGGGGGGAATGAGCCTGAGGGAGCATTGAAGTGCTCTGCTGAGAACCAGGTTAACTGTGTGAACCCACCCGTAGGTCCATAAGAGAAAGGGCCGAGGGAGCTGCTTCCATGAGACTGCAGCCTCAGAGGCCACTGGGGCCACTGGGGCCACTGCATGCTGCCATACAGGGTCCCAGGAGTCCGAGCGGGCTCAGCGGCGCACACCACAGCACACAGACCACCGCCACTCATTGTCACACTGGGGTGGCTTGCGTGTTACCACGCCACTGGAAGTGGTATTTCATATGCCAGCAGGGTCACCTCCGGTGGGCAGAGTATGGCAAAGCTTTCAGACGCAGACAGATTGGAAGAGAGGGCTGGTGATCTATTTCGCCAGTGAGAATCCTTTGGATCACAACAGAAATGGTCCAACACTGCTGGAAGCCATGCCCACTAAAGTGGAAGGCACTCAAGTGTACCAATGGCCATGAAGGTGGCACGGGACCAGGTAACGCTCCATTTGTCGCCCACGGGCCCACCACACGTCGGTACCATCTCAATGGCAATGAACAGTAAGACAGACATCAAGTTTTTACATGCAGGGGCTGACTTAATCCTCACGACACCATACAAGATAGGCATGGTTAAGATCCCCATTTTACAGGGCAGGACCCGTGATTTCAAACCCAGGCTCTTCACTTACTGGAGCTCTAGGCTTACATAGCTCCTGCCCTTGGGAACCTAGCAGGCTAACAATGTCTCAAAGCGCAACCGGAAGTCGAAAGTCCTGGTGCGCAGTCCTCCCAAAGGCCACGGAGTCAGGGGTCACGGGGAAGGCGTGGTCAGAAGTGGGGCCTCGGGACTGATCACTGACAAGGGATTGATCACCAAGAGATGGCATCTCCTAGAAGAGGAGAGGAAGAGGAAGAGGAGAGGAAGCTATTCCACCCGAGGCAGCAACTTGGGCAAAGGTGACAGGGGCCACAGGAAGGAGGGTTTCGAGATAAAGAGAGCATATACCATGTCAAAGGCACCCTGGTGGTGCTGCTGGGTGATCGCTGACCACACAGTCGGCAGTTCAAATCCACAGGCCATGCCACCGAAGAAAGATGAGGCTGTCTGCTCCCCAAAAGGGTTACAGTTCTGGAAGCCCTCTTCCAGGTTGCCGGGCATTGGAATCAACTTGCTGGCAGTGGGTGTGTTTGGGTTTTATGCCAGGATGGGACAAGCAGAGAGATGGGTGGTCTTTGGGCCCTCCCCCTGGAGGTGAACTGTCTTCAGTGGGGTCTGGCTAGGAAGAAGGGGTTGGGAGAGCGCTGGGAAGGCTAGGGCTCACACTGGGGGGACCCCAAGCGGTGCGGCTCAGCCCTGATGGAAGCAGAGAGAATGCTCCTGGAATCAAAGGTGAACTGCTCGGTGAGGCCTTCTATGACACACAAAGGCCAGGCTTTCTGCCCCCAGGAGCTTCCCACACAGTGAGACACATACCGAAGGAGTGTTCTAGGGGTGGGGCCTGGCAGCAGCTGTGGGGGTGGGGGAGGCGAGCAGACTAGCGGCTATGGGTGCGTCAAGGCCACGGATTTGGGGTGCAGAGGGACCAACCAGCCAGAAAAGGTGGTCCTAAGTGCCACCTCACAGGCCCCCCTCCTGATGCTCAAACACTTGAGCTAGAAGGGGTAGGCTGCCCTGGACGGGACCCGGAGAATGTGAACAAGGCAGGGAGCTGCCTTTCCTTTTAGTTTTTTTAACAACAACAAAAAAGTGAAGCCAGTACAGAATTCCCAGCGGCAGGAAGAGCCGTGAACATGTGAGGTCAACATGCAGTTTCTCTCCTGACTGGCAACAGGGGAGATGTGGGTTTCAGAGTAAATGCCAGACTCGCTGCCTCTCCCTGGATGTCACAGGCTGGCAGCACGAAACAGAGCTCGGAGTTGGGGCTCCCGTTCACCCACACACATCAGCCCTTCTGACCTGCCCCGGGGTATTTCTGTATTTAGCCAGATACCAGCTCCTTCGGCAGCCTATGCCTCCAGGCCAGTCCAGCAGCCTCACCTAGAATGTAGGTTAGACGCATAGGAGTGTACTGTCCTATGGAAGGTGGGAGGTGGGCTGCTATTGCAAGAGGGGAGCTTATGTTCTGTGTTCTAAACCCCAAGATCGACATCTTCTCCATCTGTATACGAAGTGCTTTCATTGATGAACAAACTATTTACTGGGAGGGGTCCCCCATGGGGGAGGGCGCAAAAGAGGAGAAGGAGCAAGAGAGAGCCCTTACGGAGAGCACCTCTGAAGATTTCACCTGAAGGGTCACTAGTCTGAGGATGATCGGGAGACCCAAGGGCAGAGTGGTGCTCCCATTTGCTCCCATGGAAATAAAACAGCTAGGCCACGCCGTGGTACCACATTTGGCCAGCATTCAGGAAGGACAGTGTCAATGATGAAGAAAAGATTGGGGTAGCAAAGAGCTAAAAGGGGTTGGCTTGGCTTGGCTTGGCTTGGTTCCTGAGACCAGGGCAAGAGATCTAAAGTGAGGGGAGGAGGGGGGCATTGGCTGGAGGGAGGGGATCATGGTTAGATTATAGAGGAGGGTGGATTGTTGAGAGGCTCCTTCGCAGTGTGGCTGGGACACCTCGTTATGTGGAGAAGTCTGCTTCTCCATTCTCTAGGTCTTACTTCAGGAGCCCCAGTGGCACCATGATTGATTGGCTTGTACCAATGTGTGCTCAACTGCTAGCCAAAGACTGGAATTCGAACCCACCCACTGCCCTGCGTCAGAGAGGACCTGGCAATCTGTTGTCCGAAAGCCTAGACGACAATTCAACTCTGTCCTAAGGGGTTGCCATGAGACGGATGCCACTCAACAGCATATACAGAGCAGAGGTCTGGGCTCAGCATGCCACAGTACTTAGCCTGTCTGCTTGGGCTTTGTCACTGGGCTTCTCATGAGGGGCAGGGAGGGGACCCCGCCTATCATGATAACCACAGGAGCCCTGGTGGCACAGTGGGGTATGCATTAAGTCAGCCATCCGAAACCATCAGCCGCTCCTGGGGTCAAAGACAAGGCTTTCTGCCCCCATAAAGAATCACCGTCTCGGAAACGCTCAGAGGCAGCTCTACTCCGTCCTATAGGGTGTCCATAAGTCAGAATCAATCCGATGGCAGTGAGCTTGGTTTGGGTTTTTGGAGCCGCAATAACCACCATGTGGCAGACACTCGGAAAGTGGGGGAGGGTAGAAGGGAAGGGAAGATCATCAGCCCTAAGCCCTGAGTTCCCCCAAGGGCCCATGTTCACTTACCAAAGGCAAGCCCCCAAGCCAGAGAGCACTGGAATTGTTCCTGGGAAGGAGACTACCTAAGGACGTCAGAACTTGAGCAGGGAGCCCAGGAAACAGAAATGTCCTGTTACAGGTAAGAGCCGACCTGAACGCGCCATGAGCCTGCCGTTTTGCTCGTAGCTGCGTTCCCAGCACACAGAGCAGTCCAGAGTGGAGAAACGAATGGGCACGCAGACTCACGGGTCTGGAATGCCGTCCTGAAGAGCGAGCGAGCTCGGAAAGATGGGAGGCAGGAAGCAGAGGCGACTGGGACAAAGCCAGACAGCGGACAGTACTGCTCCTGGGCTCCTCCCCATGCCGGGCGGGCCAGGCCTAGTGGAGGGGCTGTTAAGACCATCAAAGAGCCTGGTGGTGGTGGTGGGTAAGCACTGGACTGCTCACCACAAGGTCGGTGGTTCAAACTTATCAGCTGCTCCATGGGAGGAGGATGGGCTGTCTGCTCCATAAGGGTTTATAGCCTGGAAGCCCTCTAAGGCTCCGGGGCAGTAACTGGATAGGTAAGGGCAGGGTAGGAGAGCTCAGCCTCCTGTTCCCAGAGTCTGCTGGACAGTGCTGTGTGTCACGTCTCAACGCCCAAGAGCAAAGCTGCCTTCCAGCTATGGACAGGCCTTGACAGAGGTCACTCAGGGCTACTAAGAACACCGGACTGTGCAGAGAGCCTCGGCCACGTGTCCACACTCCACTAGTGACAGGTGAGCACACCAGTGTCCATCAACTTAGGTCAGAGGAAATGGGGCCACCCAAATCCACCAGACCTCACCAACGGTGTGGCCCCTCTACCACCAGGGGCCAGGCAGGAGGCCGTCATCCCAAAGCCAACTCTGCCCTCCCGCCTCTGATGTCAGCTCAGACACACGCCTAGTAAGTGTGTGGCAGGAGGGCCGTGTTCCGTAAGAAAGGATGGCATATGTCCAGTTCAGTGGGCCGTGACCCTACCATGACCCAACCCAACCCAACCACGCAGAGGAAAACCAGACCCAAAGCACTGTCATAGAGTCAATTCCAACACAAAGCCAGCGTGGAGAACAGAGGAGGCCTGCTCCCTGTGAGTTTCCCAGGCTGTGAGTCTTTACAGAAGCAGATGGCCTCGTCTTTCTCCCAAGATGTGGCTGGTGGGTTCGATCTGCTGACCTTGCGGTTAGCAGTCCAACATGCAACCCACGATGCCATCAGGCATCCTCTGGCAAAATAGCGTATGAAAAGACTTGATGCTTTGGCATCAGGTAGCTCTGTGTTCAGACCCTATCTGCAGGGAGCCACCTAACTACCAGGTATCCTGAAATGACCACTTAAGCTGCTCGGTCCCTCAGTTTGTCCAGCCACAAAATGCAGATGATAGGACGCTCCGTCCCAAGGAGGGTGTTTAAAGATACAGGCAGGAGATCGTGAATGTCACACACACACAGCACAGTGTGTGGGACAGAGCGAAGGCTTGCTGAATCGAAGCTTTTATCATTAGCAACAACAGTCCCTTCTCAGTTATAATGTAGTTGAACAGAGAAAGATACAAGACAACACATAATCAATACGCAATGTTCTGTGGCTCAAATTATAAGGGTGAATGTTGGCAGCTCTTCCCCTTCCTCGGGGAGGCCTGCAGTCTGGGCCCTCCTCTCTCTCCTCCCTCCCCCGTCTCAAGACAGTGCTTCATACCCACCTGCTGCTGACACCCACACGTGTCCCTGGGCCTGGCTTGTCTCTGAGTCCCAAGACGCCCGCAACGCATGTCCTGCTTTCACTAGGTAAACACCGCCCCGCACCCCACCCCACCCCACACCGCCCGGGCTATCTCCCAGGCAGGCCATTTCACACGGCCCCTCCCCTTCTCTGGAGAGAGCCTAAAGAGCAACCCCAAAACGTACTTTCTGCTAAGGTCAAAAGCCCGAGATGTACCCCTCCAAAAAGACACAAATCCTATCCTATGAGCCGGCCACCTCTTCTGTCTCCACACAGTGCCCTGGGCCCATCCCGGCTCCTCTCTCACAGAGCTCTCCAGTCCACTCGTGTG
>NW_022110173.1:152745-155240 GCF_000313985.2 Echinops telfairi
TTCTAGAATTAAAAAAAAAAACACTGCCATTGAGTGGATTCAGGCTCATAGCAATCCTATAGGGCAGAGTACAGCTGCCTGCATAGTTTCTGTGACTAGATTTTTAGGGAAGCAAACTGCCTCATCTTTCTCCCATAGAGCAGCCAGTAGGCTTAAACTGCCAAATCTGAGGTTAGCAGTTCAATATTCACCCCCTGCACCACCAGGGCTCCTTAATGAGAATCCAGCTCGGACAGAAGAGCCCCCTTTCTACCCACCCTGCTCTCCCTGCTCTGGACCGGTGGACTCCACACGCGCTCCCTCCGCAGAGCCTTCCCAGGACTGTCCCTCTGCCTGGAATGCTCTTCCCTGACCCACTGCCTGACTTGGTCCTACTCCGCCCTGAGCTCTCGTGACTTCCTCAAGAAGGGCCTTTTTTTGGTTCTCTGGCTGGGCCCTGGCCCCTAAGTTCAAACACCCCTCCCTTCTCATTGCTACACATTCTCAGGGCCTCTCCCCCCCATCCCCACCCCGCCTTCATAGCACTCATCACAGTTTGCAAGGGTATAGTTACGGCTTGATTCTCCTGCCAGTCTGGAAAACCTCAGAGCGGTGGGGACGGGGCCCATGCCTCTCACTACCGCACCCCACAGCCCAGCGCCATGCCTGACCTGCAGAGGGGGTGCCAGTGGACCCCCAGGGGCAGAGGGAGAGAAGCAGACCAGTCAACAGAAAGGGCATCACAGGCCTTCAGGTTGTACGGTCACCTCTGAGCCCCAAAGGCAGGATACCTTGGGACCCTCATTAACCGTGGGGGTCTGGTTCCGCAACAATGAAACAAGGCAGTGGGCTCATCACTTCCCTAAGGTCCTTCTCTAAAGTGCCCACGTCCCGTGGGTCCTAGAAGGTGGGCGGGGCTGGGGAAGCACAGGTAACCAGAAGGAGGGCAGAAAAGGGCCCACTTGTCCGACCCAATGACGCTTCGAGGAACTTTAAAAGGGAGGTCGGGCTTGGGTCACAGATAACTCAGTTCTAAAACCCTGCACTGGACACCAACAGTTCTGTCCCATCAAGGCCGCACTCCCCCCATCCGCTTCGCTCGACCCCCCACCCTAACCAGATGAACCCCGTCAGACTCCTTCTCACCCCTTGGCCTTGGCACAGCCACTTGCCCCCCATACTGACTCATTCACCTCTCCAGTCTGGCCAGTCTCAGTTTTGGTACCATCTCCTCTGTGAAGTCGGGGGGGCAGCGTTAGGGCCTCTCCCTGGGGCGTCAATATACCTGAAGTTCAGTCCACCACACTGCTCCCCATTCACCACTGCCACCTAGGACTATGAGCTCCCTGAAGACAAGGGCTGCCTTATCTTTCACTTATGTGCTCCAAGCCCTTGGCACAGTGCCGGGCACACCGTGGTCATTCGCTGACATTGAGTCTGCCCCGATGCACGGCAACACTGGGCGCCCCAGAAGCAACCGCTGCTCGGTCCCGTCCATTGCCCAAGATGGGCTGCAGACGGAGCCGCTGCGACACAGGGTTGACGCTGGCTTATTTGTGGGAGCAGATCGCCAACTCTTCCTTCCTCGGCCATCTTCATCCGAAAACACCCCTGGAGGCTTCCCGGCATCCTAGCCACATGCAGGCCCCCAGGACAGATGGGCGCTGCACCCGAGCTGAGCTGCACGGGGACCGGACCTGGGTCTCCCACGTGGAAGGCAAACTGATAGAAAATGAGGGTGCTCTTAACCCCCCACAGAGCAGCAGCAAGGACCTCCTGAACAAGCTGACCGGAACAGGGGAAGTTTTACGCATCTAGCAAGGACAGTCATTCCCAAAGGGCAACTGGCTCTCTGAGCAGGCTTTCAGGAAGAGAGGGAGCAGCGGGGGCCAGTGGCCTGCTAGGGAAAGAGCTGCCCACCTTGTTCTCTGCCCCTTTTCTCAAACCAGCCCTGTCAGATCCTCAGAAGAGGCTGGCACTCGAAGCATTGTGCTGGACAGACAGACATCCCTGCACCCACAGGCATGCACCACAATGAGCCATTCACTCCTGGCAGACCATGGATAAAGCGCATATTTGTTATTTGCACTTATCAAGGAGGGCAGGTGGCTGCGGGCAGCCTAAGATAAGAAGACCAGCCCGCCAGGCACAGAGAAGTGTGATGAAGCCTGAGGCTTGCGACCATGCACCAGTGGAAATGTACTGACCCAGCAAATGCAATATTCCTAAACCACCCCATGGAGGGCACTGATTGGCGGGCTGGGATGCTCTCTGACCCAGCATCCCACCTGCCCACAGAGCCATGGGGGCATCAGGACTCTTCGGCTGATCTAGGGAGCCACTGCCTCACCCCACCCCCACCCCGCTTCCCTCTCCCCCTCCACTGAGCCTGGAGGCTGTGAGGCTGGTACCCAGTCAGGGAAGGGCAAAGAACAGGGACCACCTGCAGATGGAGAGTGAGTGACCAGTGCCCTAACTTCTACCCTGCTCTGGGAGCCTGCCTAAACACGACCCTG
>NW_022110173.1:155340-167900 GCF_000313985.2 Echinops telfairi
CCCCCGCCCCTGTTCCTGTTCTGAGCCTCCTTTTGGAAGTGCCTTGGATGGCGGGTGTTTGTATAACTGCCTTCCTTTCCAACATGGCCAGCAGAAGATCCTGAGGGCTGGTCACCTGGGTTCCTCCTGCAACAGCCGGCGAGGTGCGACATACGATGGGTACATCAGAACTCTGCGGGGACATGACACCGAGTCCCTCACACCATGCAGAGCCCACCCCCTCCCCCCACCCGCCACCCTCACCTGAGCCCATGTCAGAATGTCCTCAGTCTGATGACCTTAGCTGGCTAAGCAGACATGGTAACTCCTCCCCTGTGGGAGGCCCTTTCCGGTCACCCACACATCCAGCCTGAGCCACCACGAGGTTCAGCAGCCAGACCGGAGCTCAAAGAGTAGGGCTGGGCTCTGTGAGGCCCGATGTGTCGGGGTGGCTGGGTGTCACGCATCCCCAGGCTCCAGCCCTCAAAAATGTACATCCATAGCCCACGGGCTGAGGGCCAGGCACACCTGCTCCCTTCCCTCCCCACCCCCATTGCAGCCTGCAGTCAGGGCCAGATGGACACAGCAGGGGCAGGTGATGGGTACTGCACAACCTCCTCCATCCCACTTCCCAGGGTCGAGCTGGGTCAGCACCATGAGGTACCCCACACCTCCCATAAACCGCCATCTGCATATTAGTGCAAGGGGGCCGACAGGATGGAGAACTGTGAGCTGGCCCCAGCTCTGACACTGCCCGTGTGACCTGGGCCGGGCCCACAGTGTTCTCTGAGCAGGCGCCAACCAAGAAAAGGTAGCATAAGCCCATCTGAAAAGCGGGATGTTGTGTGACAGTGAAAGACAAATGAGACGATGTCTGTCTGGGAAATGGCTTTATCCAATGGACTCGAAAGGATGGTACAACTGACTAAGCGCTCGACCATCAGCCAAAAGGTCTGCGGTTCAAATCCACCAGAAGGTATCTTGGGAGCCAAGCCTGGAGATCTGCTTCCAAAGGTTCACCACGTTAAAAGCCCTGAGGCTCGTTCTACTCTGCACGGGGGTGGGGGTGGGGGACACCAGGAGCTGGCTTCGGCTTGATGCCAGCTAACAAGAACCCTTCTAAAGCGTCCACAGCTCAAACTCACACCCACTGACACCCCAGCCCCTTTGATCTGACGATCATGCAAGACAGAGGACACCAGCCCTGACAAGTCCACCACTGCACATGCCCCCACACCCACTCTATGCCCCGAGCTGGGCTCACCCCTGTGGGTGTAACCAGCTGAAGTAGCCCTTACGACACTTACAGCTCATCTGGCAGAAGAGCTGGTATTGAGCAATGTCGTGCCAACAGCAGCAGACAAAAGAGAGGAGTCTGAATGCCAATGCGACTCTCTCGGCTGCTTCTGGGGGCTCCCTGCTCATGCTACTTGGTCCTTGGCACGCCCCCTGGCAAGGTAAGTAGGAAGCTGCCCCAGTTTGTAAGTGAGGAAACAAAGAACCTGTGAGCTCATTAGCGGTCGAGCTGTGCCTAGAGCCTACGTCTCCTGACTCCCAAAATGGCATCGGGTTTAGCCGGGCAGGGATGGTGCCCCACTCAGCTCTTAAGTTAGAAGCGGACCCTGACTGAGAAACCCACACACCCATCCTACGTGCACGGAGGGAAGGGCGGGCGGGCAGGAGAAGAAGCGAGGGTGAAACGCAGGCATTAGGACTGCCCAGCCCTGACAGAACCCTTGGGAAGGCCCTAGCAATCTTGGGGGCCAGCACCCCCGTGACCCTCATCATCCCCCTCAGCTGGTCTCCTCTTTTTCCCATACAGCATGAATTCGGGGAGTTTGCTGAATGAAAAGCAGGCTCCACCTTCCAGAACCAAGAGCTACCTAAACAGGAGGTTAAAAAAAAACAGGGGTAGGCTAGCAAGTGTTTAATAACTGACTCTCCTGCAAGGGGTGGGGGGGGGGTGAATCCCAGATTTGTAGTCTTTTGCCAATCCCCAAGGTGCAAATACCCCCACTGTGACTGATTTCAAGTTACCAGTAGTTTAACAAGCAGCTAGAAGAAAATCCTAAATAGAAGGGTGCTTCAGAAAGTTCGTGGGAAGAGCAACAAGCCCAAGTGTAAGAAGCACACAGCCTGTGTGATCACACACAGAAGCAGGTATCAGGCATCAGAAGACCCAAAACAAACAACCATTTCAATGCAAACCAGGGGGTCGGAAAGGAGACCCAAAGTCCATCTGTAGATAATTGAACACCCCCTCACAGAAGGGCTACAAGGAAGGATCCAGCCAGCCAGAGTACAGCAGAGCACTGATGAAACATACAACTCTCCTCTAGTTCTTTAATGCCTCCCCACCACTACCACTACCATGACCCCACTTCTATCTTACAAATCTGGCTAAACCAGAGCCTGTACACTGGTACAGATAAGAGCTCTCTACACACAGAATCCAGGACAGATAAACCCCTCAGGGGCAATAATGAGAGTAGCAATACCATGAGAGTAAGGGGAAAGGTGAGGGCAGAAGGGAGAGAAAGGAGGAACTGATCATAATGATCGACATACAACACACACACACCCTCCCCAGAGAGGAACAACAGAAACATGGGTGAAGGGAGACAGTGGGCGGTGTAAAATATGAAAATAAAAACCATTTACAAATTTTAAAGGGGTCATAAGGGTGGGACAGTTGGGGAGAGAGGGGGGAAAAGAGGAGCTGATACCAAGGGCTCAAGTAGAAAGAAAATGTTTTGGAAATGATGCTGGTAGCATATGTACAGATGTGCTTGATACAACTGATGTATGGATTGTTATAAGAGCTGTATGAGCACCTATAAAATGATTTTTTTTTAAAGAATTGTAAAAGCCCACAATAAAATGATTTATTAAAATAAAAATAAAGGAAAGTTCATAGAAAGTGTAATTTTCCAAAGCAGTCGAGAGTCAGCCCAAACCACCTGGCGCCCACCATGGTACCAACCCAGTGCCCTCCCACCCAAAGAAACACCGAAGCAGAGAGGAGAAAGCCCGCCCTTTCCCCTCAACAGTTACGAGTTCGGAGACTGACAATGGAAGGTGCAGAAGTCACAGGCCTGCAGGAAAGGAGGGGGCTGCCTCTCCCTCGCGGCTTCCCACAGGTGGCCCAATATCCTAAGAACAGTGGCAGAAATTAGCTCCCATGCCCACAGGCATCCAGCAGTCACAGTCAGATCCTGTTCCGCCTCTACTCAAAAACTCTCTCAGGGGTCCCCAGCACCCTCCCTGTAAAAGACAACGCTCAAGTAGATGCAGTTTACGCATGGCCATGCACGCACAGGTGCACACCTCCCTGACCCATCGCCTGCCGTTCACCCCTCACCCTGGCCGCTCCAGCCTCACCATGCTCCTGGCCATGTCTCGCCTGAGAGCCTTTGCCTGTGATGTGCAGAACCTGCCCCCTCTGTGCCTGCGCTGTCAACTGGCTCATCTCGTTCGCATTGTCACTCAACTGTCACCGCCATGAGGTCTTCCTTGACCACTCCCCATTTAAACCTGTACCTCGCCCTCCCTGGCACACGCCATCTTTCTGTCCCTAGTCTAATATTTCGGGAGCATCCATCCCCAACAGGCCACGGGCTTGTTGATTATGCTGATGGTCTCTTTTCTCTCTCGCCCCATCATGAGAGCAAGGATGCTGATCTGTTTCATCCATCTGCTGTATTCCCAAAGCCACAAGCGGGGTTTTACCGATGGTGGGGTCCTCAATAAGGACGTGTCACGTGAAAGGTGAGTGAATGCACACCCACGGAGGGCCTCTGTCCACTCCCCTCGGCGCCATCTTGGTGTCCCAGGACACGACCCTGGAGATGAGGCGCAAACTGGTTAGCAGTCACCCAGCTGGGAGTCTCAAAGCTTGCGTTCTCTCCTGGCCCTGCCACCCTGGACCGGGTGCAGCCCTGCCTCCCATCTCCCATCTAAAGGCTGGAACAAGACTCCCATGGCTAACCCTGGGCAGTACCAAGGACCAGGGCTAGGGTCAGACGGGATGCCAAGTCTCAAGGGCTCTGGGCTCTGCTGGGGAGACTCTGGGCTCAGGTTCCAGGTGCTCCCTTAAAAGGTCTTACGGGGGGGAAAGCCATTTGCTTCCCTCCTGCACCAGCCACGCCTGAATTCCCCAAACACACCTACTTGCTCTTCCCCTGGGCTCTGGGCCTTGAGGAATCACTCAAGAAAAATGCTCCCTCTTCCATCATTTTGAGCCCACGGAAGCCCCAAGCCCGGCACTGTCCCATCGAGCCCCAGGCGGGCTCCCTGGATGTCGGCAGGCTAGCTCACACTTCTATTTTAAGCTCTGCAGACCCAGCTGGACCATGTGGCCACCGCGGGCTGGCAGCCCGGGTTGGAGGGGGGGGATACCCTAAAGAGGGTGCACCTGGGGAGTACCAGCAGGGGGTGGGTCATCACCATAGTTCCAACCCTCCTGTGGCTCACCCTGCAGATCCACCAGGCCTGGGGAAAGTCGAATCAAGAGGTGCAGTGGATGCACCCCGATTCCCTGGGTTTGCACATCAAAATGACTCTGCCAACCCCCAGAAACCCAAACGAAAGCTGAGCAAGCACAGCACTGACCTCCTCCTGGGTCCTGGCGATGTATTGCAGACGGAAGAAAGGCGTGGGTTCTCTTTTCTCAGAGAATGACCTTGCCTATGGCGTTGCTTCCCCACCCTGCTATCCCTTCACTGGACATGCCATTCTCAGGTCACAGGCGACCACAGGGCACCGTGCTAAGCACATAGTCACTCCCAGCAAATGCTTGTTACTGACACGCCTGTTGCTAAATGCATTCAAAACCCAAATAGGATGTTGGTGAGTCAGGACTCAGGCCTTAAAAGCTTAGGAACAGCCATCAAGCCCCAAGTATTGGTCTCTCCCTGTCCAGTGTGACAAAAACCCAAGGATACATGAAGACAATTCATCCGGGGAACAAACGGACCGAGTGAACATTAGTCTCCACATCCCTGAGACCAGAAGAAATAGGCGGTACCCAACTACCACTCCCAACCACTCGACAATGGATCACCTTAGATCAGTGGTTCTCAACCTTCCTAATGCAGTGACCCTTTAATACAGTTTCTCTTTTGTGGTGACCCCCCAACCATAAAATTATTTTCGTTGCTACGTCATAACTGCCATTTTGCTACTGTTATGAATTGTAATGTAAATATCTGATATGCAGGGTGTATTTTCACTGTTACAAATTGAACATAATTAAAGCATAGTGATTAAAGCATTTACCCAGTAATTATAATTCATGAAGTGTTGTTTGACCTCCAATACTGCTGCTTTCAACACAGCAGCTGCTCTCTACACAGCAGCTGCTCTCTACACAGCAGCTGCTCTCTACATGTGTGACTGGTCCACGTAAGTACATTATGGCACGAACCCTGTCACAGACACCTGCATTTGTACGGGGTGTATGTGATGGGGTTGGCGCGATGATGTCATCACACCAGGTACTGGTATGTGGGAATATCTACAGGTGGGCAGACCCATCTGGAGACCTGATAGAGGAGTGGTGTCTTGGTTCCTAAGGCCATCGGAAATATGTGTCGAGACCCAAAGGAATATGTGTCGAGACCCAAAAAAATAAGACCATCGGAAATCTATGTCAAGACCCAAAGAGGCCTCGACCCCCAGGTTGAGAACCGCTGCCCTAGAAGGTCTTGACTAGAGTGGGAGGAAAATGTGGAGCTGAACTTGGAATCCTAACAGACTAGACTTACTGGTCACATAAAGACTTGTGGGACCACCACGACTATCGCCCTTAGCCTCCAACTCACCTCTGCACTAGAACCATCTACCAGTTAAGATCAGAAGGGTAGCATTTACCAAGGACAACGTTCAGAGGGTCAGGAAGGGAGGCGGAATGGAAACAGGACGCACCATGAAGACCCGGGAGAAGGGGATCGCAAGAGATGAGTTGAATCAGACTGGGCATGAATTGTTAAATGGAAAACCATGACCTGCTCTGTAAACCTTCATCTATTCCATGAGGAGTGTAAAAATATGTATGATCAAAGTGGTCTGTCTACAAAAGCCCAGTCCTTGTTACCACCATCATCATCATCATCATCATCATCATCATCACCATCATCACCATCATCATCTACCTTTCTACGCACTTCATTGGGAACCCAAACTGAGAATACATACAGAGAACTGAAAATGGTTTCAGTAAGAAAACAGGACACCCCAATTGGCTGCCCCTCTTGGAGGGTCTACCACCATGCAATTCCAGGGGGGACAGTCACGTCCGACTCCAGTCTCTGTGAACCATGCCCCCTGGAGTTGCACAACATGGAAGCTCTGATCCAACCCACCCTCCTCCACAGACCACCCAGGCACTGGCTCAAGAAAGGATGTGCAGAAAGAAGAGAATCAATCTCCACAAGGAAGTATTCCCATCAACGCGACGCTGCAAGATGTTAGCAAAACCACCCAGAGCAGAAGGGGTCACCATGCCCAGGGCTCCCAGCAGCATCCTACATCTCTAATTGCTCAGTTTAAGGAACATCAGCACCAGGCAGCGAGAGAAAGAGAACCAGAAGATGCGGTATTTAGGGCGCTCTGGGACCTCGCGCCTGAGAGTGAGCCCACCTCCCACACTCGGATCAACTACATTCACCAACACCTGGGTTGGGAGAAGGAGGGAAAGCACTTGGATTTTTCTTATGGGAAGAAGATCCCAGAAGCTATGGGCCTTCCAAGAACATTTAGTTCATTCCCCCATTCCCCCTTTTCCATTTCCCTGGACTTCAGTCAACCCAGACAGGCTCTTTGGAAGGCTGCCATTAATGAATTTTAAAATAAATAATGATTATTATTTGAAAAAAATGACCACAGCCCGCATTTGCAGGAAAATGTAGGATGTTCAAAGGGACCTCACATGGCCCTCACTAAAGTCCTAGGAAGTAGTGAAGGTAACTTACAAACGGACAAGCCATGGCTTCTGTGGGTGCATGGTCAGCACCCAAGGCCAATCGCTGAGTCTACTCGCACCCAGGTCCTCAAACTCTTACTCCAGTGCTCGCTCCAAAATGATGTGCTCTCTCTAACACCCTATGTCTCTCCATGAGGCTCCTAGGCCACCCGCTTCCAAATCCTTGAGTCTCTGAGAGTAAATGCGGATCCTTGGATCCATGCCACTTTACTGAATCAGATACCTGGGCCCTATAACCTGCTCTGTTTAATACGATCCCAGGGGATTCTATTCCATGCTGAAGTTTAAGGGGCACTGCCAAAAAGGTCACTGAATCAATCTAACTGGGGCTTCCTTTCAGCCCACCGAGTCTTACCACCCCCAGAACTACAGCCTTTTGGGGTGTGCGATTCCCACTGCAGCCCCCAGGCCCATCTCCTGAAAAAACATGTCTACCTAAATGCCAAAGTAACCCTGAGCCACTTCCTCTGCACCACACAGGTGAGCTGAGACATAATTCTGCCCGCCCCGCCTCACACCCCCTGCCCCACCCCCAATCTCCGGCAGAGGTCTATCTGCCAAAGCCTTCCTGCTAGGCTGAGGCGCCTGCTCACTTAGACCTGTCTAACAGAGAGGGCGTGAGGGGCAGAGAGAAAAGGAAGGACATATAGAGGGACATGATTAGGCCACTCCAGGGCAGCAGCCTTTTTGCAAGGCCCTGTGTTAGCCCGGGTCGACTAGAGAAACAAATTCATAGACACTCATATGTGTATAAGAAAGAGCTTCATATAAAGAATAATTGTATATTAAGAAAACATCCCAGCCCCAGTCCAGATCAAGTCCATAAATCCGATATTAGTCCCTATGCCCGATACCAGACTACAAATTCTTCTTCAGACTCATGCAACATATGCAATGACGCCAAATGCATGAACATTACAGGCCAGTGAGTGAAAAGTCTTGTGGATCCAGTAGCAGTGGAAGCATCTCAGCGCTGCTGTGGTTCTCCACGTGGCTCCTCCAGCTCCAGGGCTCTGGGTCCATCAACATAGCTCCATGTAGCTTGTCAACAGGAATGTCTCCCAGAGAGAGAGTGTATCTGGCCTCCAGTGAGCTATTTATCTCCCTCGCGCCTCCAAATGAGGTCATCAAGCTGTGACCTTATTGACAGGCTAAACTCCACCCCTTCTTGGAGGTGACAGTTGATTACTTAATTGCCACAGGCCCCAAAGAGCTCACACTCCTTCCGAGGCCTACCATATCCACCCCTTCCACGAGAGAGCCCAGCCCTGGACCATTCACTATCAGATGTGCCCTCGCTCCAGCACAGCCCCACAAGTGGGGACCCGGTGCTCCCAGCCTCAGCCCCCTGGCTGGTTTCTGCCCAGCCCGCATTCATCCACGGCTGGTCTCTATCCTGCCCCACTTCTCAGGCTCAGCTCTGCTGGCGGTGCCAGCCTGGAGGTACGGGGGAGGGGGGGAGGGGCTAGGCTGCCCGATCCACGCCACTGCCCTCCAATTCCAACTCTTACCCATCCTATAGAAAAGCGTTTCCCAGGCTGGGGATCTTCATGGGCGCAGACAGCCTCCTCTTTCTCCTGAGGGGTAGGTGGTTGGGTTTGGACTACTCTTGCCCAGCTTGCCCCCTCAGAGGCTTCCACTAGCTTCCCCTCTCTTGGCATGGAGGCTCCTCAGGCAAATGGCCCCGTTACAGATCTCCACCTGTCTCACCACCCCAACAGGCATCTCCCCTCCCTTCCTTAACCCCCCCCGGGCCTCCCCAATCATGCGGCCTCCTGACTCAACCTGAGTGGGCAAGTCTGGTCTTTACAAATGGACTGTCCATTGCAAGAGAGCAGGGTGCTACTTGCTTTCCTGCCGACCCCCGTTCACCACCTACCAGCTCCTCATCACGTGCCAAAGACTCCATCGGCACTTGTTGAGGAATGCCATCAGAAAACAGAGCCCAGTCACCTGCTCGGGTGCTATCTAGTGAAAATGCTAAAAGTGGGGGAAAGAAGAAAATTACAGGGCGAAAGAGCCCACTCACACCCAGCCAGGAATGAAGCAATCAGCTCAGAGGGCCGAGAGCTGAAGGGGCCTTGGTGGGAGACACCTACAGCTGTCGCACCTCCCAGACCCCACCCTCAGTCAGAACCAGAACTGGCAAATTAGCCATTTCCTCATTCCATCAGCACAGCACCTTCCAAGCAGAAAGCCTGCCTTGTTGGGGTGAATTAATTGGGTAATTAACTTCCCTAATCTGCTCCCTCCCAGCCCACCTTTCCAGAAGGGTTGGCAGCTCCCCAGGGGAGGACTGACAAGAGGCCAGGGCAGCCACCTGTCTCCCTGGGTCCTGCAGCTTTCTCCACCCCACCCCCAAATTGCAAAAATTCCCAGCTTAAGTCAGTGGGAACATAGCCCACCAAAGGCTCCCGAGCCCTCTCCAGGCCCTTCTAGACACACGGGGCTCACGCACACGCACACACGTGCGCAGGTGCGGCGAGCAGGCTGTCTCATGAGCTCCCCATCAGGCTGGCTCCCAGCTGTGGTTCCTGCACAGAGGCACCTATGGGTGCGGCACCCCAAGCAGCCTGTCAGAGAGTCCAAAGGAGCAGGGAGGCGCAGATGGAATAAACCTGGGGAGGAGGCAAATAGAATAGCAAGACTGCCAAGGGGCTGCGGGGAAGTCCTGGTGATGTAGTGTTCATGCACTGGGCTGTTGACCTCAAGGCCAGCGGTTCTAAACTACAGCTGCACCGTGAGAGTACAATGAGGCTTTCTACTCCTGCAGTTAAGTTAGTCCTGGAAACCACAGGGGGCAGTTCTACCCCCACTGCTTGTCATGAGTCACAATTAACTCAATGGCAGTTGGTGGTTTTGTTTGTTTGGGTTTGAAGGGTGGAGAGGAGCTCAGACCGTACCTCAGAAGAAAGGCCTGGTAATTTGCTGCCTAAAACTCTACTCTGACACACGGGGTCCCCATGAGTAAGGGTCAATTCAAGAGTAATGGGTAGAAGCTAAACGACGGTGTGGGCAAGGGGAAGGATACCGAAAATGGCTTCGGAAGATCCAAGGCTGAGTACCAATGGGTCTCGGAGGGATTAAGAGACTGGGGGTTAAGTCACAGGAACCCTGTGAGCTGTAGTGTCCCCATCTGCAAAATGGGCACAATCCCTGCATCCCTCCCGCCCTCCAGGGCTGGCCCGTTCTTTAAATGTATTCACCAAATGTTCATCTTCCCGAGTCCAGTCTCCTCCCCTCTGTAAAAGCCCCCGAGGCCACTCTGGAGCAGGGCCTGGCCCTCATGTCTTCGGTCCAGCTACCACAAGGGTGTCCTCACTGCCAGCCTTCACCTGCCTGCCTCCGGCTTCTACCATAGTGGGGTGGGGGTGGGGGGAGGCACGGGCCAGGAAATCAGTCCAAATTGCAAGCCTGCCACTTGACACGTTCCTTGACGTCTCTGCACACCACTTCCTCGTCGGCATCACGAGCACACTAAGTGCCTGACGCACACGCGACACACCACGCCGTGGCAGGTAGAGGACATGTTTGTTTCATGCGCATCACCATCTCGGTGATGGTGGGCAGAGCCCCTCTTCCCTCGGGAGCTGTAAAAGCAAAGATGGAATTCCTCTTCCGGGAGCCAGCCTTTCACGTGTCGGAGACAGTCTCATGTGCCCCGCCACCCCGCCCCTCCAGTCTTCTCTCCCTGCTACAGCCCACGGGGCCTGGGTACCCTGCCCACTCGCCTCCTTGCCTCCCCGCCTCCCCGGCCAAAAGATGCCGTGCCCCCAAGTCAGACATCGGATCAATACCAACCCCCCAGCATCACCACAACACCTGGCACCAAACAGGGGCACAGAGGGTCTGGTGACAAAGTATTCACTGCATGCATTGATCATTCTACTTTGTTAAAAAAAATTTGTTTAAACAAAAAAAGATTTTTTTAAAAACTAAACCCACTGCTCTCTGACCAATTATGACTCATACAGACTTTACTTCAAAGCGACTGTAAACCTTTCCGGGCGCATAGAGCCTCCTCTTTCTCCCCGGACGTGGCTGGTAGGGTTGGAGCGGCAGGCTGTGGCAAGTCTGCACCCATGCACTGTGTGTTCATTTACTGCAGCGTGACATCACAGGCCCTTGCAACCGAGCCTGGGTGGCATGGCACCTGGTTACACATTAAGCTTCAAGTCAGCAGTTTGAGCCCATGAACCGCTACACGGGGAATGGAAGAGGCTTTCTGTTCCAGTAAAGATTCACTGCCTCCGAGAGATGAAGGGGGCAGTTCTACTCGTTCACAAAGTCACTCTGAGTCAGAGATGACTCCGTGGCAGTGAATGAGACGCTGCCCACAGGCACAGAACCCTGAGCGGACAGGTCCTCCCCGGGTCACTCACCACAGACACTTGACCCAGCACCCTGCCTTCAATGTCCCTGAGGCTGGTGCTCGGAACCTCTGCATGTTGTGGTGAGCTGCAGCTAGCGCTGACTCACGGTGACCTGGCGGATGACCCAGCAGAAGGCCACCCGGTGCTGTACCGGCCTCACAACGGCACTCACATTCCGGTCCACCATGGTGACTTCCGGGCCAGTCTCTCTCCTCGAGGGTCTGCGATCCCCTCAGCAAGCCTGAGACCCTCCTCCAGTGACTGACCCCTCCTAATGGGGTGTCCTGCGCCAGCACATCCGGCAATGTTCTGTGACGATCCATTAGGCTTCCGTGGGCTAATTTCTGGAAGCAGATCCCTGGGCCTTTCTTCCCCGTCACTTCCCTGACACCTGTCCACACCCCCGGTATTGGAAATGGCAGTGGCCTTGTGTCCAGTCTTGTGGCAATATGCAAGCCACTGGAGTGCAGCACCCTGGCAGGTGGTGGTGAAGGCTCGAGCAGACTTACTCGGTGAGGGCATCCCTGCCCCCCCACCTCCTGAGCTTGGCTGAATTGTTTCTGGATCCTGCTGTTTCAAAGCTCCAATTCCTCAAGGCCATTCCCTTGGCCAGAATGGTGACAACCGCTCACGGCTGGTTTCTCTTTCCTTGGCCTCCTCCTTTTCCTGAGCATCCTGAGCCTGTACCCTCACCAACATCTTTATAAAATGAGTTGGATCTTATGCCGCTCTAATTTTTTAAAAAAACCAAACAACCTTCTCCAAATTCCTCGGGAGAACACACCAGTTCCATTCCCCCAACCTGCCGTGTCCTTCGATGCGAACAGCCGCCTGTGTGTCCTGCAAGACCCACCTGAGCGCTAGCTCATCTTCTCCCAGCAGCTCTCTGACTTCACCTTTGCCAACGCCCTGACGGCAGCACCTCTATGAGATTTGTTTGACGGCTGGGCTTCCCGCGACGTCGTTCCTCGGAGGGTCATCCGGCCCTTCCTGTGGTCAGAGCGAGGTCCTTGAAGGCAGGGACGCAGCATCTCTGAATCCGCAGCTCTGCCTCGTGAACTTGCTCGTTTACTCCATTTTCTCATTTACTCAGCGCAGTATTAAGGTCGCAGAAGGACACTGGGCCTCCACTCAAGTACTCCCTCGATGCAAAAATACTTTCTTCTATTAAATTGGCATTCTATGATGCTCACCTTCCCGACACAACCGCTGAAGACAAAGCGGGT
>NW_022110173.1:169956-186140 GCF_000313985.2 Echinops telfairi
CCCTGGGGGACAGACAACAGAAAAGTGGGTGAAGGGAGACGTTGGACAGTGCAAGATATGACAAAATAATAATTTGTAAATTATCAAGGGTTCATCAAGGAGGGAGGAGCGGGGAGGGAGGGGAAAAATAAGGAGCTGATGCCAGGCACTTAAGTGGAGAGCAAATGTTTTGAGAATGATGAGGGCAATGAATGTACAAATGTGCTTTACCCAATTGATGTATGTATGGATTGTGATTAGAGTTGTATGAGCCCATAACAAAATGATTTAAAAAAATTTTTAATCACAGAAACCCTTATTACACAAAAATATCAAAATGGGACTCTATTGTTTCTCAACAAATCTCATGGGGGGGGGTCCCATCTCTCTAACCCCTTCGCAAAAAAACTCTCCCCTCCTGGACAGATACCACTTCACACTGGCAGTCTGGGCATCTTCGGGGGGACTCAAATCCTGTTCCTTTTCGATGTTCTTCGAGTTTGGGGAACAAAAAGAAATCTTCAGGGGTAAGGTTTACCAACGAAGTTCTCACGGGACAGCCCTTCAAGCCCTTGAAGAACAAGTAGGTGCTTTGTTAGAGGGGTGGGTGGGGGGCAGAGGGGAGGGAAATTCCTTAGTGTAGCTTTCTCACCAATAGTTTTCAATTTTCTTACAACTTCTTCCTTAAGAAGACTCCATGATTATCCTGTTTCCTTCCAGAAGAGCTATTACGATGACACCGTTGGGGTCCCAAACATCAGTCACCATGCCCTTCTGTGCTCCCTCTCTGCCTTGAGTTGACCTGGCCCTATAGACCCCCTTGGCAGCCATTGTTGGGCCCCTAATGAGAGACCACAGGGGGTGCATTACTGAGAGTACCTTGTCTGCGGCCATCCACTGAGCCCCGAGACGTTTCCAAACACACCCATGCACAAAAGGACGAACTAGAACCCTAATAGCAATACAATTTTGAGTTACCCCGTATTGTTTCCTGAAACATTTTTTTTTCAGGTTTAGGAGGAAGTGTGTGTGTGTGTGTGTGTGTGTGTGTGTGTGTGTGTGTGTGTGTGTGTGTGTGTGTGTGTGTGTCTGCGTGTGTGTGCGTGTGTGTGTGTGTGTGTCTGCGTGTGCGCGCACACACATACTGAGAGTCACAAAGCCTGAGAAAGCCTGCCTGAGATCTCTAATGATGATATGTATACCCCACAAGGGTCTCGGGACGTTGAGTTGAGGGCCCACGAGATTAAGCAGGAGAATAAGAGCCGGCTACTTTCTGCAGGGGGCTGTACCTGGCAGGAAGGTTTGCCCAGCCGCAGGAAACGCACTCGAGATTCCCTCTCCAAGTTGGAAATGTGCTAAGCGGATGCCAAAACGTTCCTGGTATCGTGAGAGGATAAAAAAGTATGTCTGTTCATATGGAAACCTGTCCCTGAGTCATCTCGTTGAAAGGCCTCATCCGCCGGGCAGAACTGGCTGGGAATCCGGCCTCAAGATGCTTGTGTGCAAATGAGGGACAGCAGGGCCCGCTCGTGGCGAGGCCAAATCTCAAGTGTACAATATGTAATGCGGACTCTTTATTCAGTCACTGATTGACTGATTGCTGAGACAAATCAAAGTTGGATTTAAAAAATGCATGACGTTAGCTCAGCCTACAACGCTCCGTATAAGCTTTCATAACCTATTAAACTAGAGAAAACGAATTCTGAATTGAACCAATATTTCATCCGTTACAAATGCTACTCAGCTGTCTGCCTCATGGGTCTAAAGTAAATACCCCTTCCCACTGGTTTTCCAAAACAGAAGGGGCACACCATGCCTTCATGCCTCTACGGGCTGCTCACAGGAAGGACAAAGGCCTCGTCTCTTATTTCCTTCAGGGCAGAATGAGAGGAACGAGCTTAATATGCAGCCGGGAGCCTACAGATATGGGCTGTTAAGATCTGGAACAGGTGACAAGCAGGTGCTAGCTACACCCTGGGAAAGCTAGCCCTGCCCCACCTGGAGTGGGAGCTGGGCTGAGCAGGCGAGCATATGTAATGTACCCAGCAGGCCCCCCTTCCTTCCTAGATGACTTTGAGAGGTGCCTTCCTGTCTGTGGCATCCATGCTTCCAGGATGAGGCAGGATGGGGACGGTGGGGTTGCCACAAACAATGGGTCCTCCCCGCCCTGGCCCCACGGCCTATTTCCAGCTCCCGACGCTTCCCGGCGATTGAGGAATCCGGGACATCCTGGGTCCAGCATGGTTCACACCACACATTCCTGCTCATAGGAAGCTGCTGAGTGACTCTCATTCCTCCAGCCTCTCCCAGGAGAAACCACATCAGAGGGACAGCAACCAGATCCCTGTGTGTAAGGGAGGCCAGCAGGGAGGGGCAGGAGGCATAGGGCGTCCTACCATTTTCCATCCGAGTCCCTGGTGGAGATGCGGAGAGCTTCCCGGAGGCTCATCAGACAGCTCTGCCTAGCAGGCTGAACGCCCCCTCCACCCACAGGGGCCAAGAGCAGGGTCAGTATCCCCAGTGCCCCCTGTTCCCTTGGCCCTAACATGCCGGTCTCTAAGTCTTGGCCTGGCTGAATCATCTACATGATGCCTCTCCCAGACTGGGTGCAAAGACCGCCACTCGCCTCTCAGGGACGGGGGCCGAGACCCACGTGTATTGAGAGAACCCAGGGGTCAGGCAGAATCCCTGGGTGGCTCAAGGTGACTGTGAAGCTGAAAGGTTCGGGGTTCCAGCCCACCCACACTTCTGACCACCAGCCATTGGCGGCCCCAGGAAGCACCGCTCTGCGCTGACACACGTGGGTCCAGGAGTCAGCGTGAACTCAGCGCAGCTAGTGGAGTGCCGGGAACTATGTTAAGCACCAGAGTCCAAAAGCTCCTGATCTCTGTGTGTCTCCAACCGCAGCGGAAGCCAGAAAAGCAAGTGGAGAGGAAAATAGATAGGACACTACGGGCTTTGAAGAGGGAGTGAGAGATAAAGGGAGAGGGAAGAAAGGGGGGCACAGAGGGCGGGAGCAGAGCAGGAAAGATGAAGGAAAAGAACTGTGTGTGCAGCGAGGAGGCTCCTAAGTGGCCACCAGGCACACCCGCGGCTGCCCAACCTTGACCTAAACCACCAGGTTAAAACCCCACAGCCCTGTGGCCCAGCATCCCCGGGCTACGGCCTGAGAGGAATCCATGCAAAAGGGAGGAGGTAGCGGGGCCCACAAGCAACTTTCAAACGAGGTCAAAAGCCCTCCGAGACCAGAGCTCCTAAGAGCCCACACCCTCCAGTTAAATGAAGGGAAAAAAAAGGCTACGGGCGGTTGGGGAACCCTCCTTCAGCAGCTGCATCTGTGATGAGGAGCCCCACTACTTAGGTCCTTAACTGTAAAACACTTGAGGACGTTATCAGTCAGAGACATGCAAGTGAAAATGGCCAAACTACCATTGCTTCCGCTCGCCAGAAAAGGAGAGCGCGGCTAGCATCTTAGCTATCCTGGTGCTGCTCCGTCGGAACACCTTGACCGCATTCTCTCGCCCTTGAGGAGGCTACAAGTCCACCTTCAGGGCCCCGGTTCTGGGGGGAGGCTTTCTAACTAGATTGGCTCTGACGAAGTTCTTTCTCTCCTTCCAACCTCTGTGGCCCAGCGTTCCGAGGAGATGTCCACACGTCTTGGCATCTGTCTTTCCCTGGACTCAGCAGGTTCCCAGCGTGGAGACCCTGGGTCCAAAGGACATGCCCTGCTCCTGGCTTCTCTTTCCTGGTGCTAGTCAAGCGCCTCCTCCTCTGTCGGCTTCTCTTTCTCTCTCTCTCTCTCTCTCTCTCTCTGTCTCTTCTAAGATGAAAGGTGAGGCAGACCAGACCGAGAGAACCCGCCTCCCATCAGGGCGGTGGCCTGAGTAAGGGAGTGGCATCTCTCCCTAACCCCTTTAGATCAGATCGTAACATATGGATGATGACAGCAAACCACCGACAATCAAGTCCCAGTCAGGTGGACGCCTCTTTTGAGGGGACACAATTCAATCCATGACAGTCAACTGGAGGATCAGGGGGAGGAAATGCCCCTTGAGACGGACTGACACAGCAGGGACAACAACTGGGCTCCAACACACTGAGAATCGGGAGGCTGGCCCAGGACTGCGCTGTAACACCTGAGGTCCCTAAGCGACCCGGGCTGAACAGATGGCAGCGAAGACAGGATCATCACTGGTTACCTATCAGGTTAGCTAAAAACGGGGAGGAGGAACTATTTTAATTAAAATTAAACAAGGCAAGCATATAGTACGTCCACTGGCGTCTCCCTACCTCCCCCAGCACTCAACCCTCCCCACACCACTGGCTCTGGCCCCTCCTGCCCCTAGCCTTGTCCCTTCTCTCCAGGGCTCTCTTGATTTGACTGCGCGGCCTCGTTCTAACACCCACACCTGCTCATTTCACTCTCCTGTTCAAACACTTGAATGGCTTTGGTTTTTATAGAGTATTAAAGAGCAGCCCTGGTGGGTTATTAAGGACGACTGGGCAGGACTTGATAGCGCCTAAAGCAGTCCTAATTCTTGGTGAAGTAGGGAGGGGAGGAGAGGGTGGCGTGGCTGGGTATACAGAGAAGTGGGACGGGGTGGTGTAAAACGGAGCTTCTCTTCGAATTTTCTCTAACACTGGATGACCCCTTGTCCCGCACGATGAGGCCCTGAGACACTGCAAAAGTCACTGCGTGGGAAGGAAGGGCTCCCTAAGTCACTGCGTGGGAATGAAGGGCTCCCTAAGTCACTGCGTGGGAAGGAGGAGCTCCCGAGTGGTGGTGGCATGATGAAACTGTAGGTGGGCTTTTTAAAGTTATGATCCGACCAAGAGGCAAAATATTTTAATCAATCAACAACAGGTATTGAGTAGCCTTGGAAACCATGCAGACTCACCGGGGTCAGGGAGGCACAGCGCAGGTCACTGTCAACCACTGGCAAACACTTACCCGGGTGACAGTGATGGGAGGCCACTGTGGGCCGGTTGCACGCATGGCAGGAAGGACAGGCTTCCTCGTGCCTCGGCACAGCGTCCCCTGTGTGGAACGCACTCCCTTCCCTCGGGCACTCTCCGCTTCCTCGGGGAAGCCTCTGGCTTCCTGTTCCAGGCAGGAATGGACCCATCTTCTCCACCCCTTCGATGCCCAACCAACCCACTGCCATCCCGTTGATGCCAACACACCGGGACCTCACAGGACCGGGCGTGACTGCTCCTAAGGCTTCTGAGACGGTCAGTCTTGATGGGAACAGGTAGCTTCGCCCTTCTCCCTCGGAGAAGCTAGTAGGTGTGACCTGCCGACCCTGTGTGTGGTTGGCCACCCAACGCTTAACCTGCTAGGTCACCAGGGACCTCTACTCCCTTAACAGGCCCCAGTATTAAAATTCTCACTCCCCACACGGCCCTGTGAGTCTTGATGCTGAGAACAGGGAGCAGAGGGGGAAATGGGGTGATTCCTGTGCATCTTCAAAGCCTACAGCCCAGAACACTACCTAGCCCATCATAGGTGATAAATAGATGGCAGAATGAACAAACAAACAGATGCACGCCAGCAGAGAATGCCACAGAGGTCAAGGCTGGGCCAGAGCCACAAAGGGGGTTCAGAGAACCACCTGAGGGCCCAGATGGGCCGTGTGTGTTCCGGAGAGAGGAAGGGCGCAGGACACTGGCCGAGCAGTCCACCCTGGGGCCGGCAGGGATCTATTTAATATGCAGCATGCAAATTCCCAGAAATCAACACTCAGTTTTAATACCCTGCTGCCCAGGGCCACCCACCCTGTTCGAGTCCAGGATTGGTGTTCGGTCTCTTTCTATTTATAACGCCCCACTCACTGCAGTGGTGCACTGCTGACCCGACACCCAGCCACAGAGGTGGGGCAGAGTGGAACAGAGGGAGAAACTGAGGCCGAGAAACAGGACCCCCAGGAGTGCCTGGCAGGGCTCCGTGGCAGAGACGGGTTTTCCAGGTGAGCAGCTCAGGAGCCCTGGTGGCATAGTGGTCATGCATTGGGCTGCAACCTGCAAGGTTCAGCTGTTCAAAACCACCAGCCACTCCATAGGGGAAGGACGGGAGCTTTCTACTCCCATAAGGAGTTGGAGCCTCGGAAGCTCACAGGGGCAGTTCTACCCTGCCCTGTAAGGTCGCGACAAGCTGGCATTGGCTCGATGGCGGGGAGTTTGGTTTGGTTTTTAAACAGTAGCTCGGCGTCCTCGAGGGCACGCCAGACAGCCCTGTTACCACCGCCTGGGAAGGCCACCTAGGCACAGCCACGCTGACGGGACGGTGTGCTCCCCTGCCGTTGGGCCTGCTGAGGGGGTCCTGTCCCAAGCACAGCAGGAGCATGGACCCCCCACCCCTCCGCATCTTCTTCTTCTTTTTTTTTTTTTCAGCGTGGCTTCCATTTATTTTTAGTAATAAAAAAATTTTTCCTGTCTCTTACATGATTGGACACATATTTTGATTTAAAATTAACAGTCACAACTGAAGAAACAATAGTTTATTTTTCTAATCAATTGACCAAGCTGCGGGTCTTAAGGCCTGCACAAGTGTCGCATGTTACTATTTCCATTGCACAGACCTGCTGTTTGATGACGCCTGGTCCACAGCAGTTGCTTCTCCAGTGGTTCCCATTTGCCAGACTGGGGCACGGGGGCTTTTGCTCTCGAGGCCTTCTGTCAAGTGAATCCTCATTCCAGGGCAACATCACACCCCAGTCCATCCACCTCTAGCGTTGTTGGCCAAGGAGTCCTGCTTTGGCTGCTAGAGCGTCATTCTGCTGAATATGATATTCCTGAAATCTCATGGATATTCTTTGTGTCATTTTAAAATATTTCTGTAAGCAATGCTCTGAACATGTGGTCTCTTCAGGTTTCACTTCTCTTGTTGTGAAGTCTTTAACACAGTCCAAAAAGCAGGTTTCCGTAAGTTTACTGTAGGTTCCAAGAAATTCCTTAAACTGTTTTATCTGATCGGATTCTGGTATTTGCGCAGCCATATTCTTTGGGTATGTTGGAGTCACCTTTTCTGATGCATGTGTTTCCTTTCTGTTTGGGGATAACAATTGCTCAACCTTTTCTTGAGTGCCTCCAAGTCTGAGTTCTTACGCACAGGTTCCTGCATCCGATACCAAGAGAGTCTGGGGGCGCTTTGCTGCCAGCGTTTGTGCGTGGCGGAGGAGCAGGGTCCCCCATCTTCTAACACAGGGAATCACGGAGCGTTAGAAGCAGGGGGGGCTGACTGCCTCCACGTTGATGCCGTAACCCAGAAATCACTCACGCCTACATCCTCTTTACAAATGGGGAAAGCACGTATGGGGTCGTCCGGCAAGGCGGCAGCAGAGCCCAGAGCGCAGCCCAAGCTTGCTGACTGACCCACGTCCTTTCCGCGGCATTCTATTCCTTCAGCAAACGCTTGTTAAGCAGAGACGCGCCAGGCACTGCACTTGGTAGAGGGGGCTGATTCAGATACAGTTGGTCCCCATCTCGGGAGGTTTACAGCTTCCAGCGGGGAAGAAGGGAGGTCTCGCCCACTCCCACCGAGTCACTCCACTCGGAGCAAGCCTAGAGCACAGAGCAGAGCTCTCCCCGGCTGCCCAAGGCCATACACCTGCACCGGAGCAGACAGCCTCCGCTTCCTCCCTCCAGGAGGGGCTGGTGGGTTCAAACTGCTAGCTGTTATCGGGAGTTCTGGTGGTGTGGTGGTTCTGTGTCGGGCTGTGAACCACAAGGTTGGCAGTTCAAAGCCACCAGCTGCTCTGAGGGGACAAAGATGGGGTTTTCTACTCCCGTCCAGAGGTCCAGGGTTGGAAACCCACAGGGCTGTCCTACCACTGCCTAGTGGAAACTGCCTCGACAGGAAGGTGGTTTGGGGTTTGTGTTTAGCAGCCCAACCTGTAATCCAGGAGCCACCAGGGAGGTGAGGGGTTAAAAACAGAGGGGGAGACGGGAGATAAAGAAGGATGGGGAAGGAGAGGGAAAGAAACTAAAGACCCCAAACAAAAGCAGTATAACCTTGTGATCGATGGTATGAAACACGGGCAGAAAATAGAAGGCATAAATGGAGGTGAAGGGGACTGCTTCCACCTGGAGCCCTGGTGGCTTAGTGGTTGTGCATTGGGCTAGGAACCACATGGTCAGCAGTTCAAAACCACCATCCACTCAGAAGGAGAAAGACAGGGCTTTCTAGTCCCATAAAGATCTAGTCTCAGAAACCCACAGAGCAGTTCCACTTTGTCCTATAGGGTCGCTATGGCTCAGTACTGACTCGATGGCAATGACTTTGGTTTGGGGACTTCCAAAGGGGGTGGGGGATGGGGGGCGGGGTATCACCTGAGCTGGGCCCAGCAGCTCTCCCCTGGCAGGGAGAGAAGTGAGAGAGGAAACAGGCCGCAGCGATTCGGAGGGATGAAGGCACCTGGCCGGAGTGATCTGGAAAGGGCAGAGGAGGGGCAGCGTGGCTGAGGCATGAAGCTGTGGCCCCGACAGTGGAGGGTGGGCCTGGGAACCTCTGAAGTGAATCCACCCTGGGCCGGTGAGCCCCCACCTTGTCCCAGACACAGGTAACCAGGCCAGGAGCATGAGCACCTCAAGAGGCTGGGACCCGGGGGTGCTGTTCAGGTAAGATGCACGAGCATCGGAAGCAAGAAGGTGGAATTCCAGAGACCACGTGGCGATGGACGTGGGCACGGAGAGAAAGTGTGGGGCATGCTCCTACATTCCTGGTTTCGGGGCTGGGGGTGGTGGTGATGTCCTGAAGCAAGACCACCACCTTTATTTCATGGACCCCCACAGCCTCGTCCTGCTGGCTGCAGTTAGCTCTCCGTGCCTAGAGTCTTAGACAGCTCCGTGCTCCCCACGGGCTCAATCGATCCCTGCACGTTGATCACAAAGCATGTCTGTCTCCACAGCTGAACAAAGCCTCCCTGAGTGATGCCGCTGATGGATGCGGTACAAGCGTGGGTCACACCAATCAGCCTGCCTCACTCCCTAGCCCATCACCTGTCTCAGAAATCCCCGCATGTCAAAGAAGAGGGCTACATGGTCCGTGGTTCCTACCAGCAGAAAGTGCCAGGGCCGTCCCCTGGCAGGGGGCACGGGGGCCAGCGGACACACTCAAGACTAGCCCCTCTCCACGTAGCTCTGTGCACCGGGGGTGGGGGTGGGGGTGGGGCTTTGCAGGGAGCCGCTCCAAGCTCCTGGGAGACTCCCTCCAGACTTGCTCTTGTTGCTGTGAGCTGCCACCACCTAAGTGCGGGCACACCTGCTGCCCCTCCGAAAACAAAGGGGAGTCGCTCAATGGCTTGGCTTCCCAGCGCGGACGCAAGTTCTGCGGACGCCATACTGCAGCGCCCCTGTGAACAAGTGTGAGGTCACAATGACGCAACGTGAGCTCACACTGCTGGAAGCCGGTGCCAAGTTAGACGTGTTCGAGCCGAGGTGGGCACGGAGCGTCAAGCTGTGTGAAAGGCACCCGCCTTCTCTGTGGATCTTGATCAAAGAAGGTCTGTGCCCGCAGAAGCAAGCGAGGCACTGCCTGCGCCGACTGACGTTGAAGCCAGCCGGCGGTGCCTCCCAACCTCAGAGGTCATCTCCGATCCTACAGCAGACAATGCTGGGGTAATTCTCAGAACCGATCGCCAGGCCTTGCTTCCCAGTCTCCCTTGGTCTGGAAGCTGCGCTAAAGCCGGCCCGCCCTCGACAGCCCTCCTACCAGAGGTCTTCAAAAAGTTCACGGAAAACCAGGGCGGGAAGATAGTGACAATGTCTCCTGGACAATTTGGAGCCTCCTCGCAATTACGCTGCCGGACGTGTGGCTTCCCCGCATCACACCCGCAGGCCAACACCGCAGAACAACAAACTGGCGGGTGGTGGTACCGCAGGCCAGCAGCCACCCACTTAGCCATTTCCTTTGGGGGATGAAGAAACAGGCCAACAGGCTAAGCAGTGGCCCAAGGCCTGGAGCTGAGAATGGCCACCACGGGGAGACCTGAACTATCCTTCCCCCCCCCCCGGCCCCCCGGCTCCCCCAGGAAAGCTGAAGAACCCCAGAACATGAGCCGCCATCTGCATCCGGTGTTCCCTGCAGGGTGCTGGGAGCAGGGGCTGGGGCTGGGGGCGGGGCACCGTGATGGATGGACCCTGCTTTCCAGCTGCCGCGGGAGGGCCAGGGAGGAGGAGGAGAAATGGAAAGCCTGGGAGATACTTTCCTGTGATTTGTGCCGCGTGAGATGCCCTGTAGTAATATTTATCCTGCGGCTCCGGCCCGCTTCCGTTTATTATCCAGCTTAGCCTGAGGTCTCACAACCAGGGCGGGGCCCATAAACCACTCCCTGACACCACCAGGACCACGCAGCGGATTGTAACATCTCAGGGAGCGCCTTCAACCCTCCATGGAAATTTGAAGAGATGCGGGTAACTCCTCATCCCCGGGGGACCCTGGCCTTTCTAGAAGCAGACGCAGGTCAACCTGCCTCTCGGCTGCCACCCTCCAGAGATACACCACGCCTGGTATCATCCACGCCCTTCCTGTTTGGCTCAGAATCCCTACCAGCTCACTGCCCCTTTTTTAGGCCTGCCAGACACACCTCCCGGAGGTCCAGAACATTCCTGTGCTTGAACGTGAACCATCTCTTAACAGCGAATAAACGAATACCAAATTAACTGAGCATCTTCTAGCACACATCCTAGGTCCGTGCTGGGCAGCGGCGGCTGAACCCTCAACTGGCTTCTCTCTCAGATCTGTTCATATGATACGCAGGGATGGTCAAAGAATGTCGGGGGGCTAGGGGGAGTGTGACAGGGACTTGGTAGGGAAGAACTACTGGGACACCCAGGTATGGATAAGCTCAGAGACATGTGGACAAGAATTCCCAGAAAACTGCAAACTGTGTCTAGAAATAACAGCGTCGTGGTGTAGCCTAGTGACTGGGTTTAGGTCAGGGCCCAAAACCACAGGGAAAGGGGATCAAACGCCCTGCCCGCATCAGGCTGGCATTGATTGGCAGAGGACAATCGAGAAAGATGCAAAAACCATGTCTGATGTGTTGTGCAGAAGCATCAAGTGGGAGAAGGGGACCGGCGGGGGGAGCTGCTTTGACCAAGATGGGCAGGGAAGGTCTGTCTCAGAGGTCTCCCTCAACAGGGGCCGCAACAGGGAGGTGAGTTGGGAAACTAGTCCAGTCATCCGGGTAAAAGAGGACAGCGTCTCTCATCAGGCTGCAGTAAGAGTCAGCTCTGGTTGGTTTTATAAAGGATGTGCAGCAGGGCCCAAAAGTGTGCTTTCCGATACATTCGCCTTGGAGTCTGTTGGTCGCCCATGTGGAGGCCTGGCTCGCATGGCTTTAAGAACCACAGAACTTTAGAAACAGAAGTGACCTTAGCGAGCACTAGCCAGGAGTCCTGCCCAGCAGTAACTATCTGTAGAGCCTGACCTGGTAGATGGCCACATGGTGCCATCACCATTCGTCAGTCCCCCTGCCCTGCCGGGGACTTCATGGCCGTCATCCCCAACACTCCTGCCGGCTGGGCTGGGGAGGCTCCATCTACACAGCTGTCCACCTTGCAGTTGAGGTACCCTGCATCCCAGAGGCCAAGTGGCGTGGCCAAGACCCCCTCGACCTAGCAGCAGAGAAGAGCGGAGTGATGCTTTCCTGTATGCGACACAGATCCAGTACATGTGAGTCAATTCTGACTCACAGCCAGCGACTGCCGAACTGCCCTCCTAGGTTTCTATTTCCTTACGGGAACAGAAAGCCTCATCTTTCCCCCACCGAGCGGCTGGTTGTATCGAACTGCTGACCTTGTGGTTAGCAGCCCAACGTGTAACCACTGTGGCTCCTGATTAGAAGGCGTACATTTCTGCTCCTTCTGAAGAGTTGTCCTTAATGGGCAATATGTACCCAAGGATCCAGGTGAGAAGCGTTAGGGAAGAGGGAGAAATGGACCAAGGAAACACAGGGAGGGGTGGAGGGAGGGAGGGAGATGACGATGCTATGCTGTAGGGACTGCAATCAGCGAGAGGAAACAAAATGTATACAAACTGTCAAAAGGAAAATTGATGGGTTCTGTAAACCTTCACCCCTTGACAATCAAGTTTTTTAAAAAAAGTTGTCTTAATGCTAACAACGTTTTTCCCAAGAAGACTCACTGGGGGAGAAATCTACGCTATAGGGCATCCTAACTCAAACTAGCCACTGCTGGCTGTGCCTGGTGTGAGGATGGAGATCATCGATGTGAACGTGGACTCACCGCCAAGCCGGCCTCCATGGAACAAGAGGCAAAGAGTGATTCCTGGATTTGTCGCAAGGCTCTTGACTACAACTCCCTGCAAACACCATCCACGAGATGGATGGGAGAGGGATTCTGATTTCAGTGACATTTATATGGGGCACCTTCTATTTCTGGCGGCTCTTACACATCACTCAGTTCTCCCAGCAACCTTACGAGACAGGGATTATTAGTCCCAGATGGAAGGCTTCAAACCTACCGAGGGAAAGGGCCTTCTCAAGGTCACCAGGGCCGGGAAACGGTGGCAACAGAATTCGGCACCGGCTCGCACACATCATAGATATTCTGACTCCTGAATTACATCTGTTTGCACTGCTGCGGGCTGTCTTCCAAACACGGAGGGGGGTGGGAGGGGGATGCAGGACCCCACAGGTGGGGTCAAGAAAATGGCTTGAGTCTAACCCCTGAAAGAGGGCACTGCACACGGCTCCCCTCACCCACCCCCAATCTCCCCTAGACTGTTGCTTCTGGCAGGCGCTTTAAGTCAGGAGCTGCCCTCCCCACTAGGACACTTGACGTGGCCTCCACCTTCCCTCCTTCCAAGACTGCTCGAACCTGCCTCCCTTATCAAGCCTTCCAAACTCACCCAGATGGTCCCAGCTCCGCCAACGAAGCTGGTGGGCTCAGAACCAACCAAGAACCCAAACGCCGCCATCGGATCCCTCTGAGTCACAGCGAGCCTGTCGGGCAGAGTAGAGGCGCTCCTGGGGGCTCCCGAGGCCGTGGGGGTCCCCGGGAGCGGACCCCTTCATCGTGCTCCCTCCAAGCAGCTGACCACCCCACCTGGGCTCACTGTGGATTGGGAAGTGCTTCACAAGTGCCCGGGTGCTGTGCTCACGACCCTTGACACTTGGATCCACGGCCCTTCTCACTTGTGATTTCTCACATCCTTACTGAGCCCGCAGCTCTGTCTGCACTGTGTATTATTAAGAATGACGCCACATTCCTTTGGGACCAGGCTTCTCGTGTTCCTAGGCTGTTGTCAGCACTCTGGGTGACAGGGAGGACAGGCACACAAATCACCAGTCAACAAGGGAAGAGGAACACTCAGGTACCGGGGATATGGACTTGCCCCATGGCCCCACGTTAATGTCTGGGCCCAAACCAGAAGTCAGAGCTTGAAACCTGAAATCTCTCCAATGGGCCACATGCCCTCTCTCCCTTCCTCCCTGCCTCTGACCCATTCTTCTAAAGCAGGGTCTTTACCCACACCTCCTCTTAGAGAGGGCTGAAGTTCCAGTGGACCATCCCCCTGCCTTGAGGCCATCTGCGAATTAGGGTGGAAGTGGGGGCAGCTTTAGGGAGAAAGGAGCCAGCCCACACAGGTTGAGGCCTTTACCCCACTGCGGGGCTCCGAGTCTAGAAGCTGGAAGAAGACAAAGACTCACTGCCGTGGAGTGGATGCTGACTCCTAACGACCCTGCAGGACAGGGTAGACCTGCCCCCAGGGGGTTCTGAGACTGAGACGTGTAACCACTGTGCCACCTTTACACCGGGGCTGACAGGACGTGGGGGTGGAGAAAACAACTCATGCGCAGGTACAAACCTCGCCAATTTTCTCCGCCCTGACGGCACTCCATCAAGAGTCCGGGCCAGGTAGACTGTTGCCTGGGGCTCTGGCACAGGAGCAAGCACGCGCTTCATGATCCCGGCTCCACTTAACGCCACATGAGCTCACCACCTCCCCTTTCTCACTACCTTCCTCCTGAGTCATGTTCAAACCTGAGCTCATCCGGCAGCACGAAAGCGCAGGCCAGGAGAGGGGGCGGCCGGACGCTGCGCCACATCTTATTCACTCCCTGGCTTGATGCATCCTGTTCTGCTAAAGCTGGGGGGGGGGGGGGGGTTGTTATCCTCCAGGCTTCCCAGAGAGTCAGGGTCTACCCTGGAAAGAGCACTGAGACTTACCAGGTCCTCTCCACCCTGAACCCCATTCTCCCTCATCCCGACAAGCCCTCTTGAGGACCCACAGTAAAGATAACGCGCCCAGCACTCCCCGGCGAGGTCAGGTTGATTCCCAGACTGAAACGAGTAAGAGGAAGGCAGGCCGGTGAAAGAGAGACAGAGGGTCAGCATGTTCCCCTCGCTGCTTAAGGTGCCTCCTGGCTCATCATAGTCTCCTTGTGCCCCACGCAAGGGGGCCGCGGCGGTTCACAGGTAGAATGTCATCAACCACGTGGAAGACCCAGTTCAATTCCCAGCCAGGCACCTTGCAGGCAGTCGGGACCCAACTGTGAGTGGATGCTGTGTGTGCTGCTAGGAGGCCGGCCAGGTTTCCGGGGGCTTCCAAACCAAGACACACTTGGAACAATGGCCGAGAGATCTATTTCCAAAGCCAGGCAAGGAAAGCCCACCGTTGGCACACGGTGGTGAGGACAGCTCAGCACCGGCAGCATCTCTTTCTGTTGGGTGTGGAGTTGTCGTCGGAATCAGGGGCTACCACAATGACCACGGATGGCAAAACCCCTCCAGTAGGCTCTGGTGCTGAGATCTGAACTCGTAGCTTCTGGGCTGAGAGCACCTTCAGGAAGGGCTGGCTCGTGTCACCTGGTGTCCTTGCAGCCCCTCACCTGCAATGGGCCGCCTCCCGTCTTGCCTTTCTATGAAAAGGGCAGAGAGGAGAGGCCCACAGGGAATGGTTCAAAGGACTCTGCCAATCAGACAGGTGCGCTGCATCTGGAAAGAGATGGTCACGAAGTGTTTCTGACCGTGAAGAAGGGGATGGATGGTTCTCCGCTGGGATGGTTGAGGTTATCCCTGCCAGGATCACGGGCAGCCTCCCAAACCTGGGTCTCTACAGTGCTCTGAGGGGTAGAAAGTGAGACAGGAGAGCTGCCCCAGCTGCTGCACCCTGCCTGCTCCCTGGAGCTCCCTCACCAACCAGGGCAACCCCAGCCCAACCCCTGTCCCAGGGCAGGCCTTTGTGTCCAGACCTGCAGCACCTGTTGACCTCACTCCCTTCGAGGGGACATGACCGTGCTCTGACCCCGGAGATCAAGCCCACAGCTTCCAAGGGAGCTAGTCGGATGGGCCCAGGAGGATGGTGGATGGAAAGCAGCATGCCCGCCCTAGACGGAAGCTCCGCAGGTCCAACAGACAATATACCCCAGCCCCCGCCCAGTGGGTGCTGGCCAGGATTCCTAGAGGAAGGTCGGTTAGGACTGGCCCCTGCATCCCAGGTCAGCAACCACATCTGCACACACCCCCACCCCCACCCCACAGAATCACAGCCCCTGTCATCCTGGGCATGGGGACCATAAAGACCAAGCTCACAGAAATTGGGCGGCAGCAGCCTGGGCCTGGAGCCACATTTAAGAGGTCTGTGTCCACCCCCAATCCAGTCCATCAAGAGTTCTGTGGCCCTCCCTGCACCCTAGCCCATCTCTATCACCCCTCACTGAACCCTAAGTCCATGCCACTGCTGGTCCTTACTGGGCACCCAGGTGCCTTGCACTAAGCTAACCATGAAGGCAGTTCATGCTCTGTCATTGAGTCGATCCTGACTCATAGCAACCCTATGCGGCTCGGGGAGAACCACCTCTGTGGGTTTCCACGACTGTAACAATTGACAGGGGTAGAAAACCTCATTTTTCTCCCACCCGTAGGCCCCCCAAATCCTCCAATCTCACTGCCATCTGGCTGATTCTGACTCACAGCAACCCCATAGGGCCGGGGAGAACTGGCCCTGTGGGTTTCGAAGACTGTCACTCTCAGTGGGAGTAGAAAGCTTCACCTTGCTCCTGCCTGGAGACAAAGGAAGGTGGGTAGGCAAGCACTGCAGCACCCTGACCTCCAGGAGGTGACAGTTCATGCTAATCTAAGCTGACCGATCCTGCACTAAAGGTACGTGCTGCATGGGAGCAGATGAAGGGAGAGAAGGAGACAGTGGAGCACATCCTGGCCCACCAGGCCTTGAGGAC
>NW_022110173.1:188098-190833 GCF_000313985.2 Echinops telfairi
CCTGAGTCTGAAAATAGAGAGAGAAACACCTCCCCAGATTGCTGTGAACATCCATACAGGGTGCATCCGGAGACAGAACACCCTCCCCAAGCAGAGAGCTCCTTCCTCTCATTGGGCCTTGGTACCCAAGCTCTCAAGCCCCAGAACTCCTATAGTCTTGGGGTCTCCCTCCTCTCCTCCTGCCCCCCTGGGCCCACCTTCCTGGTCAGGAGCTGTGACTGATCAATTGGTGAGAGAAACACCTGCTGCTACAATGATGGCAGCAGGTGGGTCTGTGATAGCCACAGGCAGCAACTGACCAGAGATTCTGTCTCCTTCAGGGCAGAGCAAGGGATTACCGCTGAGGTGCTATCTGCTCCAATTCCTCCTGCCAGGAGTCAAGCACACTACCTTGGTAATGCGGGAGAGTGGATGCTGGCTACACAGTGACATGTAAATTATACACAATAGACAGGGAGCGCTACACGCTGACATCTGTCTCTCTCAGATACTTACTTCCCACCCCCAGACATGAAGCCCAGCAAAATCCCCTGGGCAGCACAAAGCTGCCTCCACAGGACATGGGCCCAAGAGACAGCAATCTGTGACCCGGCACTGTAATTAAGCACAGCTTTCTTGAGGGCCCAGGGTCTGCGAAACAGCGTGGTGGGGGTGGAGGAGAAAGAGGAGGAGGAGGAGGAAAAGGAGGAGGAAGGAAGTTCAAAAGCTGATCTGTGATTAGACTGCGGGTTCTGGAAACCCTGAATGGGGGCTAGTGGCTGGCAGGGGCTTCTGGGGGCTGGGCATGTTCTGTCCCTTGATCTGAATACAGGTTACATGGATACCCTCATGTTAGACTTCTACTGGATGCTGTACTTTTTGTGTATCTTGCTAGACTTCAGTAAAAGGTTCGGAAAATGTTCCGTTCTGCCCACTGGCTTGTGCTGCCATGAAGATGTGCCCCATGGGGCAGCGCTACTGTGCTCTCTAAGGTCCGAACTGGCTGGGCGGCAATGGGCTGTCCAGTTAGGGTCTGGCCCACTGCTTCCCTGCCGTAGCCCCTCAGACAGAGAGAGAACACTGTCCACATCAGAGAGATCGCTGCTGGCCGGCTAGCATGCGTGATAACCGCTGGGGCTGTTTGGGGTTGGGTTTTTTGAATGTCTAAAATGAAGACTATGAGATCATCTCCAAGGAATCTTCCAGCTTTAGATAGCATGATGCTTTGATCCTATTCTTAGTAAGACCTCATTAATCAGTAATAAGAAATCCTTCCCAAATTAGCGAAAAGTGCAAAACAAGGGAACATTTGCTCAAAGGCAGGGCAGTGCTGCCGCTTTCAAGAACTAAGCCCATTACAAATTTTAAAAATCCAAATGTCTATTAAATCAAAGCAAATGAAAAAAAATTACAATATACATTAGGCTCATACTACTCAATGCTGCTCGAGACATGAAAACCCGGTGCCTTGCCCACGTTGGGTCCTTGCTCAACCATTGTGATCAGGAGGGACGTGAATGGCTAATCACCACATCTGCTGAATTACAAAGGATCAAAGGAGAGCCCCAACTCAGCCGTCTCTAAGTCAGGCCCCAGCCCTTGGCCTTCCTGGCTCCCGCAGGCGACACCTGGGAAAAGCGGAGCCCTGCCTGAGCCCTGGGCCGGGCCGGATCCCAGTCCTCATGGCCTGCCCTGAGCAACAGGCTGCTTCGGAGCAACGTCAGACACGCAGATTACTTCTAAGACTTAAGACACCCCGGGGAGCGCGGCAACACCGGGGATGGTGGCGGAGTCTAGGCGCCACCATAAATAAAACTTGTGCTCGGGAGCTAATCTCACCGGCGCCTGGCAAGTACACAAGCAGGTCTCCCCGGGCTCGCTGGCAGCCTTGCGAGCTGACACCCGGAAGCCCTCTCCTCCCTGGCTGTCTGCGGAATCACCACCCTGCCGGGGACCCTCTGCGGGCCTCGGTGGCTCTTTCTGTACAACGGGGATGCATCATCTCGGCCCCCTCGCCCTTGCTTTGCCCCCACGATAGGTGGATTGCTACAGTGGCATCTGTGGGATCTCTGGACCCCCCTACCGGACAGGGGAAGTCAGTCTCCGGAGGCCCCATGGCAAGTCCAAAGAGCTGTGCCTGAATGAGGAGCCTCCTGAAAGCTTTCTTAGGAGCCAGTGAACCCTGATCTCAGCAAACCCCACGCGCCCTGCTCCCTCCCACAGGTGCTGAGCAGTAGGATGAGGAGCCCAGGAGTTGAGTGGAGAGTGCACGCACTCCGGGCTCCGGCTCCTTTGCTGAGATTCAAGGGCACTGCAGGCCTTCATTCTCAGCAGAATGGGCAGCCGAGTGGGGCCTCCCGAGCCCAGGCAGGGGTCGGGCACGCACTGCCCCTCCTCCAGGCTGTGCCACCTGTCTCGGGCCCAAATTCGGAACACAGAGGCATTTCCTGAGCTCTGCAAGCTTGCTGACCCTCGAGGTTAATCCTCCCCCTCGGCGGCCTCCCCCTCAGCCACGGAATCACAGAATCCTAGAGTTTCAGGGCTCTGGGGGACGAGGAAACGATGAAACCCAAAGCTCAGACATGCCCAGGGATGATCCCCCAAGGTCACAGTGCAGGATTGACAGCGAGGCCCACGGACCCTCGGGCTGAGACGCCTTAGAGGAAGCCTCCTTGCTGTCCTGGCCCATTGGTGGTGAGGCCCTGGGCTGCTCACTGGGGACCAGGAGGTTTGAGTCTGGGTGCAGGAGGAAGAGT
>NW_022110173.1:192725-200191 GCF_000313985.2 Echinops telfairi
ACGTGCCAGGCGGTGTCAAGGCCTGGGGAAGTGGTGATGGGCAAGTAGACCAGCAGAAGAGCCCTCTGCATTAATAGGGTCCAGGGGCCACGGAAGGCAGAGGGAGCTACTCTGGCGGGAGGAGATGGGCTCCTACAAGAGAGAGAGAGAGAGAGAGTGTGTCTCGGGACCGGGAAGACCCTCCCTGTCAACCAACAGTGGGCGGAAGGCGTAGGCAGGCTTGGGAGGCCCCTCCTGTCCTCACACTGGTACTCTGCTGACCCAGAGCCCCAACTTCTGCCTCAGCTCTCAGGACAGGGAGGGGTATGTGCTTTGAGCTTTGGCCCAGGAAGCCGGAGAGTGAAAGGGGACATGCGGTCCAGAGCCTGGCATAGCCATAATTTATCTCACTAGCTCCCCTTAAATCCACTCAGGGGACCTATTAGCTCCACTGAGAAAGTGCTGAGGGGAAAGAAAATGTGCCTTCCTTGGTCCTGGAACAAGGATGGATCAGAGGAGCCAAAAATCAGGGGAAATGCCCTCTTTCTTCTTTTGTAAACATTCCTCTCCTCCCAGGCCCAGGAGGACCTGCAAGAGTGGCATCAGCTGGAAACTCCCCTCAGTGGCAGGAGAGTTGATGACCTTTCTTGTCAGGTCCAGTAAGCCTCTGAGCCAGGATGCTCCCACTGGGTCAGATGACCACGCCCTTCTGTCAGACCTTCGCCATCACCAGAATCAATTACTTAGCATCCAGTCGTACACAGAACCATCCTGGAAACAGTGGAGC
This sequence comes from Echinops telfairi, assembly GCF_000313985.2. Classification (NCBI taxonomy): domain Eukaryota; kingdom Metazoa; phylum Chordata; class Mammalia; order Afrosoricida; family Tenrecidae; genus Echinops; species Echinops telfairi. The sequence continues at coordinate 193,492 of NW_022110173.1, forward strand.
ACAAGTTAAACTCGGACAGAATTATAAAATCTCAACGCAAGAGACTGTCAAGTCTGGGCTGGGAGTGACTTGTTGGTGCTGTGGTGGGAGTGAAGGGAGAAATGGCTGAGACCATCTCCCCTGGGGGCCAGGCTTGTACGAGGTGTGCCATGAGGCTCCTTCCCCTCAGGTGGTAGGCTGTTCCAGGGGACCTTTGGGATCCCATTCACTACAACAATTGGCGCTGGGACAACTGGAGATCCACATGTGGATATGGACCCCTACCTCACACCGTCTATAAAAATCAAATCAAAATGGATCGAAGACCTAAGTGTATGAGCTACAACTATGAAGCGACCAGAAGAGTGAATCACTTCATGGGTCTGGTTTAGAAAAACTTTTTAGGTGTGATAGCAAACGTAAAACCCACGAAAGAAAAACTGTACGCCATCCAAATCAAAACCAGTTGTGCTTTCCCACATGCTGTCGAGAAAGAACAAGACAGTTCACAGAAAGAAAGAAAAAAAATTCCTGAAAATCATCTATCTAGAATATGCAGAGAACTCTTATACCTCAATAATAAAGATAAATGGTCTGATTAAAAGTGGGCCAAGCTGGAGCAGCAGAGGCAGGAGAGTCAGGAACAGGAGGTGGGCGTGGAATGGGCCAAGAGACCAAAAGAACTGGATGGTGGCTGGATCTCAGAGTCTATAAAAGAATCCTGATCAAAAGGGAAGGGGGGATAGAGAACAGAATTTTAAATTCTCATGGACTCCAGACTTTCTGGAGCCAAGGAGGCTAGACAAATCCCTGGAAACCGTTGACTTAGAAGAATCTTTAAGACCTAAGTCAAAAACATCGCCTGGATTTTTCTTAGAACCAAACAATAGTTCAGCTGAACTAGTCAGAAAAAACAAGTCTGCCATGAGCAGTATGCTCTTTAAGAACTACATACTACATGGAGGGGATCAGCTGACCGCAACAACTCTTGGAAGATGAGAGTGGAGCTGAGGGGCCATGCGGGGATGGCCACGGAGAGAAGAGCAGCCAGACAAGGAGGCTGGCTGAGAAGGTTGCACCATTTGCAGAAGATCATGCATGTCGCTGAAACCCACATGCAGCATGGGTGGGTGTGCTGCGGTGTAGATTATCTACATTCAAAGGATTTGAATAAGCGCGATTCCCAAGGAGACACACAAATGGCAGAAGCCCATGAAAGGATGCTCAGCATCCTGCCAATCAAAACCTCAGTGACATGCCACTGCGCGCACACTACGTGGCTGTAACAGAAAGAGGCAGACAATAGACCGTGTGTGTCTGTCTGAGAGGATATAGAGGAATCAGAACCCGCATAGATTCTTGATGAGAATGCGCACTGGTGCAAGCCACTTTGTGGGACAGTTTGGCAGTTCCTCAAAATCTTAAAAATAAGAGTTTCCACTTGATCCAGCAAGCCCCAAGTGGAAGGAAAATATATGCCCATACAAACATGTGTACACAGAAATTCCTATCAATGTTACTGATAACGACCAAAAAGTGCTAAACCACCCAAATACCCATTAACTAATGAATGGCCACGTAAAATATGATAGATCCACACAATGAGATACCATTCGGCAATTCTTTATAGATACGTGCTACAACACGGATGAACCTTGAAAGCATTATGCTAAAGTTTAAATGCCGTCATAAAAGACCACAGATTGTGCAATTCTGTTTATGCCCAAAGTCCAGAACGGAACGAGAACACATTTTTTTTTTCATTTTGGGGTTCATCTCTGTTGTACTTTGTCATCGTGGGTAGCCGTCTAGAATCTTGCTGTGTGGTTTTCTATTATGTCTCGGTGTATGAAGCCGGGCGAGATGAACTGATGGTCATAACAACTAGAATCAGGGTTCCTGGTGGGTATGGTGGGGGAGGCAGGAAGGAAAGGAGAGCTAATATCGAGGAGTTCAAGAAAGAAGAAAAGGTTTTAAAGTTGATTTGGGCAGCAAGTACAATTGTAATACTGCTTGAGGTTATTGAACTACGGAATGGTATGATGTCTGGATTAGCACCTAATAAAATGGTTTGGTGTGGGGGGAGAAGGAGGAAGAGGAGGAGGAGGAGGGAGGAGGGAGGAAAGAAGGAAGGAGGGAGAAAGGAAGGGGGAAGAAGAAGAAGAAATAGAACACACAGTTGGGGCTGCCCAGGGCTGGGTTAGTTTGAAGAGAAATGAGGAGTGACTGCTAATGGGCTGAGGTCTCTTTAGAGGGCGACCTAAATACTCCACAAGAGATCGCAATGATATTGGTACAACTCAAAATGTACTAACAACCGCTGAGTGGCACGCTTTCAGCGAGGAAGCGCGTGGTTCTACTTTTTGATATGTGACTCCGGTGATCTCTGAATGGGGGGGGGGGCTGGTTGCCATGGCGTCAGCACCAGCTCATGGCGAGCCCATGTACCCCGTTGGACGATACTCTGCTGGGACCCACAGGGTTTCCCAGGGCTAATATTCAGAAGTCAATGGCCGACCCTCTCTCCCTGGTCTGCTTTAGTCTGGGAACACCACTGAGGCCCATCCAAGTATCTAATTGGTAGCTGAACTACTGGTGGCACAGCTGCCAGGATCATCGCAACGCTTACGTGACTACAGTACGGCAGGCCAAGGTGAATCACATCACCTTTATGTTAGATGGAAAACTGTTTGGGGGGAGGACCTTCGGAAAAAGAGCCCCGGTGGAGCATGTGAGAATCTCTGTCTGAAGTGTTGGAGGCCCAGACCAGGGCCACAGGACGCTGAGATGTCACCGTGTGGGCTCCCACCCACAGCAGCCCTCCGCACAACAGAAGAAACCCTGCCCAGCCCCACCCCACGCTCACAACAGTCCCCATGCCTGAGCCCATTGGTGCAGCGCTGTGTCAATGCATCTCCTCGAGGGCCTGCCCCTTTGAGGTCACCCCTCCACTCTCCCAAACATGACGTCCTTCTCCAGAGGAGGGGGGCTGGGGGGGACGTTTTAAAAATCCCATCCCCAAATCCTAGAGATAGCTAGTCTGAGCCCTTGTTTTGCAGACGCAGATCGAGGTCCAGGGGCGGAAAGCACCTTGCCCCCAGAGGCCCGCGGGTCCGAAGCTGAGCTGCGACTCGGACTCACAGCCCCCGGTCCAGGGCGTGCTCTCCGCACGATACCCCTGCCACCCTTGTCTCCCAGGCTCAGAACTGGAGACAGTGATGGGGCCTTAAGACAGCGTGAAACCCGGAACCAAAATGCCTGAGAGCTTACATCATGTGCAATGACAGAGTCGCCAAGGCCCACGGTGCGTGGGAAGCGAGGAGCAGACAGCGAGGCTCTGAGGGGGCCCTGGAGAGCCCAGCACAGTGACAGGTCCGTGAGCACAGTCAACATTCAGTCTGTTTCTGTAACGTGCCAGGCCTGGAGGGGCACGCTCCTGAACAAGACGTGGTTTCCAGAAGAGTTGGCACTTCAGCTAATTCTTGAAGAATGGGCTCACTTCCACCGGGGTGAGGGCTTTCCAAGCGGGACCAAAGGCACACCGGCAGGTAATTTCCGGCCTGCTCAGGAAATAGCGCTTTGGCTGGCGCGGCGGAAGCATATGCTTCTTATCAGGAACCGTGCGGGACGCCCAGCAACGGTAGGCTGAGGTCAGGGTCGGGAGAGCCTTCCTGGCCCGCTGTGGTTAGAAAGGTATGGATTCAAAAGAAGTGATGACCGGCGTAGGGGCGTGACAAGTCCTGAGGGGTGCTCTACCCACAGACAGCAACGGGGAATGGTCCTAAGGGAGGACTATTGGGGGGCCGTGTCAGTATTCTTTGATGAGGCAGGAGGAGCCCTGGATGGCGCAAGGGTTAAGTGCTAAGCAAGAGGTCAGTTGAGGAACCACCAGTCGCTCCATAGGAGAAGGGTCCTGGCAATCTCTCCCTATAGAGATTGAGAGCCCGTCTCCCGTGACCCACGGGGTCCAGATGAGTGGACTTGACTCAAGGAGCCGCCCCATAGGGCCCAGGGAAGGGTGGGGCACAGCGAGCGCTGAAGGAAGGAGCCAGCGGGGCCGGGCAGCCTGCTTCCAAGCCTGCGCTCAGATGTATGTTAATTAGCCTCCACAAGGGAAGCTGGATCTCTGCAGGCACCCAAAAGCTGCAGCTCCCGAGCCCATGTTGTGATCGGCGCTGACAGCCCTTCGTCTTTCCCATTTCTTCCTCTTTTATCATTTTTCCTTTATTTATATTTTTTTAAGGAGATACAGGGAGGGGTAGGGAAGGCGAGAGAGGCAGGCACAATGGAGTTCCTCGGTGAACAAAAGCCCGGGCACCTCCACGCTCATCCTTTCATCCGGCGTGCGGCACTGTGGGCACCCTATCATCATCTCCGACGCAGGAGCGCAGCCCCTAACTTACAATCTGGCATAAAGGCAGGCTGGGTGGCGACAGTACCTGCCGGCGACGTCCATATGCACCAGGCACCCACCGGACCCGGGGGCAGGGAGGAAGGGCCCAGGCTCGCCCAGAGGGCAGGAGGGCAATGACCCCAGGAGTCGGGAAACCTTGACTCCATAGGTCGGTGCAGAACCATGGGCTCTGCGGTTTGCACTGAGCTGGCTTCTCCGGGAGCAGGTTGCCAGGCCTTTCGCCCAAGGTGCCCCTGGGGAGACTTGAACCTCCAACCTTTCCGCTGCAGCCGAATGGGTTGACAATTGACACCTTCCGGGGGCGCCGTTGGCAGCGGTAGTTACTATTTTTCAGGCATCATGGGTTACGAGCTGGGCTGCTAGTGACAAGGTCAAAGCCTCGAGCCACCCCAAGGGGAAGACTAGTCTTTCTACTCCAGTTAAGATGTACAGCCCCAGCATCCACAGGGAGGCGGGTCTGCCCTATCCTGCAGGGTCACTGTGAGTCTGAGCCATGAGTTTTAGGGGGTGTTTTTGACTACTCCGTGTTCATGGCGGCTTAATGGTTTTTGCATGTCAGAAGCACTCTGTACGAATGGACAATGGACGGTCCCCCTGCTTTACAGCTGGAGAAACCAGGCCTCCTAGGTTGAATGGTTCGCTGCAATCACCAGGCTGTGCCCGAACCCAGATCCTTCTAGCTCCAGGGTCCTTGTTCTTAAAGGGACACTACACTTCCTGAATTCAGAGGGAACCATGAAGCCTGCTCTCCCCTCCCCCACCTGCTCATTAGGAAGCTGAGCAGGGAGAACCCACACCTGGAAAGACTGCCAGGGCCTCATTCTTACCAAGACCCTCGTTACTCCAGGTCAAAATGTGGAGCCCCCCCACATCAGGGAGACCTCACCTCAACTGGGGTCTTCACCAAGGCCCTTCTCCTCCAGAACGTCTTCCCAATTCACCTGGCCCTTCCCCGACTCTTCCCCTCCAACCCACTGCGCCCTCCTCCAGGATGCTCCAGGTCCCAAGACTCCATTCGACTCTCAGAAGCAAAGCCGAGTCTCGCCATGGTTCCCAGCCCTCCAAGCCCTCACTCATGCCCATCCGATCAGGAAGCAGGCGGGCATCTCTAGTAACACGTTCGCTCTTGACCCAGGACCCCCGCTGCCCCCCACCACCACTCTCCTCTCCTGGTGGGGGTGGCCTGAGAAGATGCCAAAGGGCCTCCAGCACACAGCCAGCACCCACAGGGCAGCTCCTCGCCCTGGTCAGCCACGAGGTCAGACCTCACCAGCCCTTTTCTTTCTTCGGACTACTCTCTCCTCCTCTTGGGCAGTCGCCAAATGTCCCTGGGGGGCCCCCAGACTAGCAGTGTGATGCTCTGACACAAGCTGGGAAGGCCACCAGCCTGTTATTACGAGAGAAAATGGAACCTGACATTGTCGGTGATCTGAAGCCTCCCCACTGAGGGGAGCTTTGTTTTCTCAATAAATAATGAATAGCACAGGTAGTTTATTTCCCTAGCAAGTCGTATTTCCCTAGTATCAGGAAGCTCATGCCTCACGGCTGTCATCTGGGAGAACTACAGCAGGCGGCGGACGGGCGCTTCAAACCCCTTCTCTCCTGAGGTGGCCCAGGCACTTGGGACACACTCCCCTTGTCTTCCCTGGGGAGCAAGGGGAGGGCCAGGAGGGATGGGGCGGCTCCACCCGCCTCCAGCTAGCCTAAGGGGACAGCTGTGCTCACTGCCCGGATGGGGAAGCAGAGGGAGGGCCACTGACTGGACACCCACCCAGTTCACTCACCCAGCTCCAACTCTACGCATCCAACCTTGTCTCCTGGAGGTCCAGCTCTGCTCAAAGGTCTTTCCAGGACCAGAAAAGGTTGGTGTGGTCTCTTCCTGTCACACACACACACCATCACAAGAAGGACTGCAGACAACAATCACAAACTGTCTTGCTTAGGAGTTCCGGTTGGTACAACTGGTGAATGCCGTGGCTGTGAACCATCAGGTGTAAGTGCCTGGGTGCCTCGGAAGAAAGGCCTGGTGGTCGGCTTCAGGAAACCAGCCCCTGAACACCCTGTGGGGCACAGGTCTCGTCCGACACTCATAGAGTCGCTGGGAGCTGGGAGTCAACCCCAGACAGCGGTTCGCGTCTCGATTAGTTCTAACAGCCATCCCGGCACAACCTGCTGGGTGGAAGGGTTCCCTGCAAACCCTAAACAGAATGCACTGTCCCCCCGGGCATTCTCAGAGGGTTTGTCTTCCTTGCCGCTTCACGACTCGGTCACGCTACGCTTCACACTGTGCTCCTGTGTCCAAGAAAC
>NW_022110173.1:200689-203311 GCF_000313985.2 Echinops telfairi
AATGCTTAGTTGAACACACAGGGTGGGGGAGCCCACGGTCATTTCCCACGACAAGCTCCCAGCGGGTAAGAGCTAATGCTGTCTTGCTTGCTTCCAGTTGGGGTCAGGTGGGAGAATGCAGAGTGCCTAGCCTTTGAAACAGGGATTCTGCTCCCTCCCTCCCGCCCCAAGGGCAGCTGGTGAGGGCACAGTCCCGGACAAGACCCTGAGGCTGCTGCACGCCAGCACCTGACTTCCGGCTGGCATTAACAACTCAGAATGAGATCTCCATTACCCTCGGAAAGAATGCTTGGCTTCTGGAGTCATCCTAAGTAAATAAGACAAAGAGAGGAGGAGTGTGTGTGTGTGTGTGTGTACGCGCATATATGTGTATTTATAAACACCTATATTTAGAGTTACATCTATCTGTTTGGCTGCTAACCAAAAGGTTGGCAGTTCAAACCCACCCAGCGTCACCACAGGAGAAAGGACTGGGTGAGCTGCTCCTGTAAAGATGACAATCCAGAAAACCCCACGGGGCAGATCTAGTCGTCACATGGTGTCGCTATGCCTCAAACTTAACTGGGCAACACCTAACAGAAACAACACATATGTATACTTCAAATATACATATATATGCTTCAGAAAGTTCAGCGAAAAATTGAACTAGGTTTTAATTCCATCTTCCCAAGAACAGTTTGACACCCCCTCATGTGTTCACATGTATGTGTGTTCATAGAATAATAAATACCTGTAATCTATACAGTCTACATCAGTGCCCAGTCACGGGATTCCCTACACTAGTATCGCTCCCATGGAGTCGGTTCCAACTCATCAGGACCCTACAGGACAGAGGTCAACTGTTCTCCATGTTTCTGAGGCTGGAAATGTCTACAGGAGCCGACAGCCTCTTCTCTGGTGGCTTGAACTGCTGCCCTGGTGGTGAGTGGCCTGCTAAGCCCACTGCAACACTAGGTAAGTTCAGAACTGTGAATAAATTAAATGTTTGATGATGGGGACCTGCTGCTTAATGTTCACTTCAAGGTCATTTAGAAGCCCAGCTGCAATGATGAAGCGGCTTCGGGAAGAGTGTTAAATAAAGCAGGCAGCATACGAGACTGTACCTACGTTATGACTACAACCATGCACAAATGATGTCTGCAAGGAAATCGCCTGGACGGTGCCGTGGAAAGGGGACAGCTGATTTGTTGGGGTGGTGTGTGTGCGAGTTGGTCTCTCTTCCGCCCCCTTTGACTTGTCTTCTTAGTCTCTGGCACTATGTGTGCAACCAACATTGGTTCCTTGTCCCTGGCCAGCTGCTCCTGACCCTGAACTAAGCCAGCCTGGCCAGCGAGGACGGCTCAGTGGGAAGCGGCTCCCCAGCTCTAGGCCTTCTGGGGCCCGTGGTGGGAGCTCTGCACCCTAACCTGTCTCAAGAAGGCACTCTGCGCCCCGCACACAGGTACCCCGAGGGCTCCCGGCACTAGCAAAGGGGTCAGCCTTCTTCATCGGGCACAACCAGCCTCCCGGGGTCCCCACCGTCATGCACATGGGGCCCCGATGCTGCCAGAGGCCCGCCTGGCCCGCGAGTGTCAAGTCCCCTGCCTGCAGACCGAAAGACTGGGGGAGTGCGCTCTGAGGGGCATCCGAAAAAAGGCCTGGTGGTCTAATTCCAGAAGGCCCCGCCGACCCTGGAAACCCCTATAGAGAGCTGCACGCCAACACCTCCCGGGCGGCTGTGGATGGGAAAGGTACTCAATAGCCGTGGGTTCTCTTGGTCTTCGGACACCGTCTGAGGCAAGGAGCGGCCACACCAGCCATCGCCCACAGCGTGGCCTACAGCCATCCTCAGGAACCCACGCATGCCTTCATGTCCCCTGCTGGGAACTTGGGGACCCGGCCCTGGGAAGAGGCCCCGTGCTGAGGGAGACAGGAGTGTCAGGAGGGCACAAGGAGCAGGGAAGGGGCTTCCAAAAGCAGGCAACTGGATGCCACAGCCCTCAGGCCAAGATGGGGTCAGGGGACACTCAGACGACCAGAGGAGGACAGACAACCCCCACCCCCACCGTGGCCTTGCCCCATGGCCGAGCGCTGTGGTCACCTCACTTCCCCCTGTGACAGAGAGAGAGCCGTTCCCTTGGGGAAGTGGGTGGGGCCCTCCTTGCAGCCAGCTTCCCACCTGGCCAGACTCCCCAGGGAGGGATTTTCTGCTAAGACTCCGCCTCAGGGGAAGGTGCGCTGCGGCTGGTCCTGCTGGAGGAGAAAACCTCTTCTGAGCTCCGTGGGAGCCAAGCCGCCAAATCACAGCCCACGTCCATTCACGGGACACTGGCCCACACTTGACTGTCCTTTCCTTCTCAAGTCCAAGGAGCCCTTTAGTGTGGGGGGCAAGAAGCAGGCGGGCAGGAAGAAAAGGCGAGAGAGTGATGTCATTCATTACGGCCCTATTCTGTTCCCCCATCTGGGCGAGCTGGAGCGGACCCTGGTACTGTCGGGGGAGGGCAGGGGGCGTGCACAGCCTGAGAAGGAGAGGGAGGAGAGGGCAGCTTAAGTGGCCAGGTCATCAACCCCTGCAGGGACATGTAAACCTTGGGTGCCTGCCCAGCTGGTGTCACCTGCCTCCAAGGGGGAGGATGTGTGTGT
>NW_022110173.1:203642-227770 GCF_000313985.2 Echinops telfairi
CCGTTTAAGACATTCAAACTGGCAGCCAGCAACTAGTGACATATAGGGAATGCAATAGGAGGACCTGCCTTAGAAGCCAAACACGCACGCACGCATGCACGCATGCTCACAGCCGCACGGAAAGGTGGCCAGGAACACTCCTGGACTTTTATAGTTCCTCGGGGACCTGATCTCCAGGAAGTGCTTGCAATTGCAATCCAATTGTGTTCCTGGCTGGAGGAACCGGCTGGGGACCGTGCAGGGAGAAGAAGAACTTCATTGGGAAAAAATGTTGACACCGTTTAATGTCAAGCGGAAGGACAGAGGCGCCTCCCTGAGAAAGGAGGCATGCCGAGCCCTCTGGCCATGTCACACTGGAAGCTGGCAGAGCTGGACTCCCCGTGGCCAGGAGAGTGGGCACGGGCCTCCATGATCCTGCAGCGCCTGGGACTTGGCACCCTAACAATCATTGCTGACCCTGTGACAGCCCCCAGTGAGAGGGCAGGCTGAGGCGCGAGGGCTGGTACTCTCTGACCGCTGACCATAGACCAGGCAGAGGTCATTTCCACTTCTAAGAACGCGCAGCAAAACCCACAGTGCTATGTTCACTGTTGCATTTCTTAGCAACAAGAAACCTGGGATGAAGGAGCCATCCTGGGCTATGGAGCTAAGACAAGACTTGTATCTGTTCACCACCCTGAGGCCAAGCACACAGCACTCCATGTCGGGGGTTTCCTTAGACCATTTAGCCAAAGTCTGTCTCTCTCTCTCTCTCACACACACACACACACACCCTCCCTCACCCCCACCCCCCAAAAAACACCAGCTCAGTGGGTGGCCTCAGCCCAGTCTCCATCTCTCTGAGCATCGGCTTGTCCTAGTGGCTGCATGAGGCTGGCCCGAGGTGCTGGCTAAAGCCCCTCCCTGTGCAAACACACACAGGAAGGGGACCTCAGGCCGGGACCCTGGCGGAGGGACAGAGAACAAGAAAGGCAACCCGTCAAGCCAATGGCCCCCAGGGAGGCTCTTCAGCCCCGGGCCTTTCACCCAGTCATTACGGATGGGGCTCCTGTCCGCCTCCCCAATGAGACGTACACTCCCCGAGGGAAGAAGGCTCCGCCTCCTTCTGCCTGGATGAGCCTGGCACACACACGCGCCCATGAAACGTGGGCTAGCTGGCTGAGTGGACAAAGGCGTGAACAAACGAGTAAGCGAACGCTCCTCGACCCAGGCTGACTTCAGATGAAAGACTTTCGGCTTGCCTGCAGGGTTCTCCTCAGAAGTGGAGAGTTGGACCACCTGGAAAGCTTTGTAAAATATAGGCTGCTGCCCACTCCCAGAATGTCCAACTCAGAAGGGGCGAGGTGGGGCCCAGGAATGAGTGCTATCAAAAGGATCCCCAGGATGAAAGGAGGACCCTTCCCCGTTGTGGCGGGATGCAAACTACCATCGGTGCAGAAGGCGGTGTGGCGGTGGTGCGGCACCTGAGAAACTTAAACTAGAGCTGCCATACGACCCAGCCTTTCCACTCCTAAGTGTCAGCAATTCCACGCCTAAGTGTATCCCCGCAGGACCTGAGAGGAGACTGCACCCTCGGAGTCCACACCTGTGCACATTAGCCCAAAGGTGAGAGCCACCTCAATGCTCACGGACAGAGCAAATGTGCTACGTACTGTCACAAGGACCACTCAGCCCAAGGAGAAGCCACGTCTGCCTGCATGCTGCCGTGTGAACCGAGCTTGAAGACATTGTGCTGGGTAAAACGAGTCGGTCACAAAGGGTAGCTACTGCATGGCCTCACTAATAGAGAAGAAATGGCAAACGTCTGAAGGGCCACGTGGATTCAAGGTTGCCAAGAGGCAAGGAGGGAGGGAGCGAGGGGAGTGAATGGTTTTGGATTCCCAAGTCACCGTGGTTGAGGACAGGCTGACAGGGCTGGCTCTTGCCATGGCTGTCGAGAAGTTGTACACCTATTAAAAAGACAACAGAACTGGCAGCGACAACAAAGGAGAGTAGCTGCTGAAGCTGCTCGTGCATCAAACACTTCTCAGCGTTTCCTTTCCTTTCTTGGTTTGGAAGGTTAGGGTCATAGCTCACTGGCACCCCACCCCCACCCCCGGGGACTGATTTAATAGCACATTTAGTGCCTCCTTGTCTGATGTGTGAAAAGCTTGCAAGCATCTATCCAAGACACCACTGCTCTAAATTCACCTGGACCGAGACACAAAGAAGGAGAGTCGGCGACAGAAGGGGCAGAGGGGGTGGCTATCTCCGTGGACAGCTGCCTTCTTTGCGGTGACACCGGAAGAACGGGGTGGTGCCCTGACACCATGACGAGAGATGGTGATCAAGGCTGCCGTGGGAAATTCCTGATCAAAGGGGGGGAAATGGAGGAAAGAAGTCAAACGCTCGTGGATTCTAGACTTGTGGGAAGCACGGAGCATGCAATTCTCTCTTTGTTCTCAGATCATCTTTGAAACCTTAAAGCAAAACTATCCCCTGACGGCGTCTTTAAACCAAACACAGTTTGGCGTAACTGCTAAAGAAAGGTCCTGCCTTGAGCGTTGTATGTGTTCAGGAGTTATCTATACGGATCAAATGCACAGTACCTTGAGGGTTAGAAGGGAGCCTTAGGAGGTGGGGAGTTTCTTTGGCGAAGGAACACTCGGAGAAGGAAGGTAAGCATTGGTGACAAAACTCAAACAAAGTCACACGCGGCCCTGAATGGTACAAGAAGAAACCGTTCAGCCGCTGTAAGTTTCACTTTTTATAGTCTCAACAACAAAATATATGAAATGATGTGGTTGTCTTTTTTTTAAAAAATCTCCCCAGATGTCTCGAACGTGAAGCCAGGTTTGAAACGGCTGATGTCTATGACTTGGCTCACCCCCAGTCAGGTCTGCAGTGGGACCAGATGAAACTAAGAAGGAAAAACAAAACAAGGGCTGTCTCCTAGAGCTTTTCTTGCCCCCAAAGAGCTCAAAACCACTCTGTGCCACGGTGCCCTTACCGGCTGCACGGAGACAGGGTGGCGAGCTTCTCCCCATGCTGCGGGTTCGACAAGGAGGCCTAGCCAAGAAAGAGTGCCCGTTCCTTCTTCCTGCAGGCTACTTAGAGCCCCCAGAACGCAGCTGGACGGCAGAACAGGAGAGAGCAGGGCAGGCCCGGGTCTGGCTGCAGACAACACCCACGCTAGGTCCTCTTATTTGCACCCTAGCACACCCCAAGTCTGTCCCCCACTCACTGAGTCTCATCAGTCTCAAGGCCCCAGGCCTAAGAGAACAGAAGCCTCCTCCCTGTCCTCCACCCCCCACGATGCAGGAGGTCCGTGAGAGCACGTTTGTTTATTCATTCATGAAAATCCCAGCAAAGCAAAGACGTGCCAAGCACTGGTCGTAGAATTAGAACGATTCAGACTCTCTAGTGCAGAGGGAGGGAGACTTTGATGGTTCCTATTCTTTTCAGAAAAAGAGAGGCCTCCTGGAGAGACAAATGCTGGGAAGCCGAAAGCTGAGCTGCCCACACCCGGCAATTCCCCTGCAGCAGTGGGGGGTAGGGGGTGGACACTCCCCTGAGCCCCCTCCCTCAGCAACTGCAGACACTTCCTTAGAGGCAGGAGCCAAAAGTTACCTCGGCTTCCACCGGCCTTGGATGGGATTGATGGAGCTGGGACAGCTGCAGTCGTGAGGAGGAGGGTGGACAACAGCTGGACAGAGGAGGGCCCTTCCCCCTCCTGGGCCGAGCCCCAGCCGGCGCTGGAGAGGATGGAGAAAGAGCTGCCCTCCTGGTCCTCTTCAGGGGGCAGGTGTCCCCGGCTGCCACAAATAGCAGGACAACTCAGCAGTGAGGTCACCTGCTCGGGGGCCCATGCGGCCACAAACATGCCGCCCCCCTCCATGGCACAGCCCCCCCATGGGGAGCCTGAGGCCCACACCATCACGGGCCCTGGGACCAGAGTCGAAAGCCTGGACTCTGACCCCCAGTGCCAGTGCAGGCCTGCAGGGTGGAGCACTGGCCTGAGGGTGAGGGGAAGTGGGTTCTGTCCCAAACCTAGACTGTGCCTCCAGACAGACATGGGATCAAATCTGGGTTCCACTAAAAAGCTATGTGACCTTGATTCCCTGTTTCCTCGTCTGCAAAGTGAGGGTGACAATCTGTACCCTACAGGGTGGTTCTTAGCATCGGTGCACGATCCTCAAGACGAGGAAGGCCCTCGATGAGACGGACGGACGGACGGACAGACACAGTGACTGCAACGAGGGGCTCAGGCATCGGAACGATGGCCAGGGTGGCACGGGGCCGTGCAGCGTTCCATTCTGTTGTGCACACAATCGCTCCGGGGCGGGACCGACATGGTGGCATCTGACACCAGCGACTCGATGTGAGGGTAAATCAAAAAATACTGCTGCAAGGGTGAGTGTTCCGACACGATTTAGAGGTCAGGGCTAATATCAAGTTTATCAAGTTTTTCACAAAACTCAAATCCCAGCGGACTGAGGTTTACAACAAGTCTACAGGCATGCTGTTCCAACAAAAACAACAGGCTTCCGAAGGATCGAGCATCTTACGGAGAGTCAGGAAGACCTCAAAGACAACCGAGAGAGGGGAGCGCGTCCACCTGGGTGAAGGAAGACGCTGTGGCTGACGTCCACAGGCCAGGACTGCAGAAGCCAGCACTGGTGCAGCCCCGACTGAAGCTGGGGTTTGGCCTGTTCAACCGTCAGTGGACATGTTGAGTTCAGCAAGCTCTCGCTCGCTCGCTGGGTGCCAAGAACGCTGCACAAAGATCAGCTAGCTCAAAGAGCCGGTCTCCCCCATTGGTCGCTTAAGCAAGATGAAGATGATTTTAGGAAACACATTCTAACGGGGCATGTCTTGCATTTACAAATACGATCGGGAGGGCAGAGTCCAATCAACACAGCGGCTTCTGAGGACGCCCGCTGTTCACTTCACGGCAGAGTTCGGCTCCGAAGGTCACAGCCACTGTTATTGGGTTGCACGGCCTTGTTTTTTGAGATTCCAAAGGGGTGCTCTTGATGGATTTTCTGCAAGGATGCACGCAGGATAATCGCAGGGCTTAGAAAGAAGAGGTTTTGAAGAAAATTAAAAAGTGCCTTGGTGAGAAAAAAATAAGACCAGGGAAACTTGTGCCAAGGAATTTTTGCCCTTCCCTGCAAAGCACCTGCTCGCGCTCTGTGGAGAGAAGCAGCAAGGGCCGTCCTATGACACTTGGCTGGGACCCCTGACCCCATGCACCCCCAGCCCTGAGCTTGCCCCCCAAAGTCAAGGACGGTTGATAAGGAACGTGATTTGCGTCCCTTGAGGGATGCCAAAACTTCCATTTGGACCCAGTGTGAATTAGAGAGCCCAGAATTCTTCAGGAACGGGTTAGAGAAACATAGAACATCACCCTCAGATGTCGACAGACCTCGGGGGAGGCTATGTCCAGAAACAATCGCGTCACACTGTGGTGTCCGGTTTGACAAAGGCTTGTGTGGTTTCGTAGCAACGTGGTCCCACTCACCCTTGTGTGTGGCGGACTTGAGGTTCCTCATCTGGGAAAGGCATGGGCTGCGCTAGACGGCCTCCCAGTAACTCGGTGTCTGGTCCATCACCCAGCCTGGGTCTCTCCTGCACCCTTTTCTCGGATGAGAGTTAGCAGTCCAGATGCCTCCTCTTGCCCTCCACTCTTCCTCAGCGACACCAGGCCCCCCAAGCTCTGCTCCTCTTCCTCGCCGACCCTACAGTCATAGTCAAGGATGCCCCGACCACACTCCTACACTCCAGTCCATTTTCTACCGAGAGATGCCCCTGCCCCCAACCAGGCAAGCCATTCATAAAGCTTAAGTTAGAAGCGAATGACTCACCAGAACACACCTCATGCCAACGGAGACACGCCCGCCCGTGTGTGTTGACCTTGCAGGTCAGAGCGGCTGCTCCGGGACTGCTCTGCCCAACAGGGACGTCACTAGGGAGGCAAACGTGGCCACTGAAATTGAAATCTAGCTCAATTGAAATGAAGTCACATTCTCAACCGAAAGGTAAACAAATCTTTTTTTTTTAAGATCCGATTCAATTACAACTGGTCTCTCAAAGACACTGGCTACATGTCAAATGCTCGGGAGGCATGTGCGGCCACTGTGTTGGTCAACGCTGAATAGAGCATCCCCATTGTCAAAGCACTGCTCAAGAAGATGTTCTCTGGGCCGGGGGAGCGGGGGTTACATGTGGCTCCAGCTGAACCTGACAACGGGAGGGGCCGTTTCCACTGCTTCCGTAGAGATGGATGGGGCCAGGATGGGGGCTCCAGCAGGCCCACCCACTCAGACCTCGCCCCTGAGTGGGGGTCTTCACACCCAGCCCTTCTCGCTCGGCCCCAGCGCCCAGCAGGATTCAGCAGGCAGCTGTCACGGTGCTTCATTTTCGGGATGCATGGGATGCTTGTCATTCTCCCCAGCAGCTGACAGACTCCTGACCTTTCCTAGTTCAAGGTCTGCACCTTGGCCGCAGCAGGAAGTGCTGACAGCCTCCTGGTGTCCAGCAGCTCCTCCACAGCCCGCCTGGGGTTCAAGGCTGAAGTGTAGCCTGCAGGCCAGGACTCCTGGCCTCCAACCCAGACACAGACACATAGGGCTAGGGAAGGAGAAAGAGAGAGAGAGAGAGCTAGCTTTAATCGAGCACCTACTATCTTCAACGTACAACCAAGATACTTGCAAATACATTTTCTCATGTGATCCCACTAGAAATGTTGCAAGGTAGAGATGGTTAAGCCTATTTTCCAGATGAAACTAAAAATCAGAGAAGTGGCTGTCACACTCTATTAAGTGTCACCAGTTGAACACAAGCCCAGATGTTGGCCTCCAAAGCTTAATTCTCATTAACCTCCTCAGAGGTCATGGAGCAACTAAGAGGTGGGGGTGGGAGGGCTCCACCTCCAAGACATGACCTCTTTGAGAAAGAGCAAGACGTGACCACTCTCCTCCTTGGGAAAAATCTCTGTGCGTAAAAGCCAGCGGGCTGACCCCTAAGCCCCCATGTGATGGAGCACAGCTGCCCCCGAAGGGTTCCTAGACTGAGATCTTTATGGAAGGAGGCTGGAGGTCCGGCGGTTAAGCACGCGGCTGCTAATCAAAAGCTGAACGCCCAAGTCACCGTGCCCACCACAGGAGAAAGACGTGGCCGACCGTGTCTGTAAAGACGGCCGCTGGAACCCCAGCGGGTGGTTCTACTCTCACCTAAGGCTCAGGATCAACTTGACAACTGAAGCAGGTCTGTGGGTCCCTCCCCGAGGGGCCACTCAAACGCTCCCTGCAACTCCCGGACTCACAGCGACCCTCCCCACCAACTGGGGGTTTCTGGGACCATAACTCTTTACAGAGCTGTGCTGCTGGTGGTTTCGAACTGCTGACCATGAGGACTGCAGCCCAGCATGTAACCATGACCCCACCAGGGCTCCCACTGAGGGGGGCGGGTCAGCTGGTTCTAACTACCAACCTCAGGGGCACTTAACCCCTGCCCTGCCGGAGTGCCTTCAAGGAAACCACAGGGCCTGGCTGGCGGTAGAGGGCTTTTGTTTCGTGGGCCATGCGCACAGGTCCTGCTGCCAGTATTGGCAGGGCGCTTAGCACACTGAACATGTGTAGGGAAAGAAGGTGGGGGAAACAGTCCTCTGGATGGGTAGACAGAATAACAGACAGTCACGGGACTAGAAGAAGTCCTTATTCTGCCTTTCCAAGAAGTCTTCCTGACCACAGCTCCACCTTTCCCTGCAAGGACCGGAGGCAGCAGGAACGGGGGAAGGACTCTCCTCCACTGGGTTTGAATCCCTGGCCCAGCATTCTGGGGCCCTATGTGTCCCCATGCTGAAGCCTCCACGTGGGGCACCACTGTCCTGAAGCCACAGGCCATAATCTAGGCCAGCGGTTCTCAATCTGCGGGGGTCGAACAACCTAAAACCATCAGAAAACACATAAACATTTCGCAATATATAATTACATATTGTTTTGTGATGAATCACTGTGCTTTAATTATGTTCAACTTGTAGCAATGGAAACACATCCTGCCTATCAGATATTTATATGACGATTCATCACAGTAGCAAAATGACTGTGCTGAAGTGGCAACAAAAATAATTTTGTGGTTGGGGGTCACCCCCACATGAGGAACTGTAGGAAAGGGTCAGGGCATTAAGAAGGTTGAGAACCACTGATCTAGGCTGTCACGGCCAAGGGACACCCCCCAAAAGAGCACCTGGTCCAATCTTCTCACTGGACAGATGAGGAAATGGAGTCACGGGGAACCGGAGGTGGCGGGTAGGGTGGGGATGGGGGTGGGGGGTGGGTCGGCACGGTTTCCAAGTCAACAATGGTATCTTGTGACTATGTCAGCAAGAGCTGATGACAGAAGCCCACTGCCCAGCCCCGATGCCCAGCAGCTCACTCCAGGGCCAGGCCAGGGCCTGGCAGCCCATCTGTCTCTTCCGCCTGCCAAGAGGCCTTTACTCCCAGAGTCCGTGCTAATGAAACCCGCTGCAGGGGACCGTGGAGCACTGCTCTGGGGGGGCTTCACTGGCCATGGCACTGGGCCCTTCATTTCCGACTTCCCAGCCTGACGCCCCTAAGAGTCTGGGCCCTCTCTTCTCGGAGCCCCAGGGGCCTATGCATCACCCCGGCTGCTGCCAGCCCTGCCAACCCTGCCATCTGGAGAGAAGATGCAGGGAGTGCAGGACGGGCTGGTCTTGGCACAGGAGACCAGTGGGATGCTAAGGACACCTGGCTCCATCCCCTTCCTGGCCTCCGGTATGTGCGCTATTGGGAGGGAGCGGCAGTGTGACTGGTTCTCTGCTGGGAACTCAGTTTCCCAATGAGGAGGTGGGGACCTTTGAGTCTGGGGGACAAAGGGAAATCAGAAGAGGCAAGGTGAGGGCTGCAGGGTGGATGGGGTGACGTTTCCCATCGAAACTGTCCTGGGACAGGCCTTCCTGCCCTTGAAGAAGGGACAGGTCCACTGACGTGTTGGGGCTGGGGGATGGGGTAGGGTGGGACAGCCCACCAGCTCTGTTGGCAGAGGGAAGCCAGAAGCCACATGTGCCCTGACCATCATCCTCCAGGAGCCCCTCAGAGAAGGGACTGGTTCCAGGGCTGGAACCTGAAAAATCTAACCATTGCCAGAAGCCTCTAGCGGTGTCACGCCCGAAAGAGCAAGGGCATGTGTGCGGAGGGCTGCAGGAGCTAACCCAGAAGAACTCCCAGGAGCCAACGCTCCCACGGTCTGCCCGCGCAGCACGCAAAATCACTGCAGGCCTGCCTTATAGCCCAGAGGACAAAGCGAGGGTCCCTGGACCAGAATGACAATACACCTACTTGAAACGAATAAATGGGAGTGGAATGAAGCTCTTCCTTATAGGAGAATTCCAATTAATCCACAGAGACGAGATGAGGGAAGTTGACAATCACCGGCAGGGCCAGCGGCACGGTAATAACTCCTGCAAGCAAGAGGCACCAGCAGGCCCAAGTCGGGGGACGCGCTGGAGGAGAAACAGGACCTGAGTGAGCGTGGTCCCAAGTCCTTCCCCAGGAGAAGTACTCACTCCGGAGAGGAAGAGAGGCACTCCACAGGGGAGAGACCGGAGGCATGGCCTTCCCCGGGGCTCTAGTTCAGCATCACCTGGCACCAGACCTGTGGACATCCTGCACCCCTCCTGTGACCGTGGTGGCCCCCTCCCCGGGGAGAAGGCACCAAACAGCTTCAGAGCGAGGGGAGGTCTCCTCCCAATGGCGACAAGAGAAAAACCACGCAGCCGTCCATCACAGAGGGGAGGAGCCCGGGAGGAGTGACAGCAAGTGCAACGTGGGGTCCCGGATGAGACACACTAACACCGGGGCAGGTGGCGGCTTCAGACACACAGTCAGACAACAGTCGGTTGAATGACGTGACACGCCAAGGTTAGTTTCCTTGTGTGGACAGTTGCATGACGGTCAGGCGACAAGCTCACAATTAAGAGCAAAAAAGAGCAAGAAGGGTGTGTGTGTGTGTGTGTGTGTGTCCTGCAAAGACACACATGTGCTACTGGAGCACACACGTGCAGGCGTGGGGAAACCACGGTGGGGCAGGCGGCGGGGATGGAGGGAGGAAACATGGGCTTCTGCTGTTCCAGGCAACGTGCTGAGCACGGATCTGATGCTCACAAAAGGATGCTAGATTACATTCCTCACCGCGGGCAGCTGTCCCTGTCAAATAAATCACCGTCGTCTCACATTTATATATCGCCTTTCGTCCCCAGAGCCCTTTTCCTGCACCAGGGTCAGGCTGGGCATGGCTTCACCCTGCTCAGGGATGGGGTGAACCGGCCCCTGTGCCCCATTCTGTCACCTAACAAGAAGGAAGAGTTGAGGCTCCCAGCCAGAGAAGAAGGGGAGAGTCAGGTGCCAAGAGGGGAGACTGGGGCAGGGGCTCTGAGAGCAAGTAAAGATGGGGGGCGGGGGGGACTGTGACCAGGAGAAGCCTGGCAGGCAGCAGGCTCCCAAGAGGGGACTTGGGGCAGTAGCATCCCCCCTAAAAGCCCCAGGAGAGGCGCAGCAAGCAGTTCTTGGATCCTGCAGTATGTGTGCTATCGGACAGAATTCTTAACCTCTCTGTGCATCGTTTCCTCACTGATGAAACCTACCTATCACACAGGTGAGGGGCCATGGAGGAGCCGTGAGGGAGTCCTGGGCTGCTAGCCACAAGGTGGGCAGTTCAAACCCCCCAGTGGTTCCCAGGGAGTGAGATGAGGCGGTCCGCTTCTGTAACAAGAGTCTTGGAGACCCTGAGGCATAGCTTTCTCTCTGCGACAGGGTGGCTGGGGGTCGCAGTCAACTCATTGGCAGTGGGTCTGGCCGCCAGCTGTGAGCACCCACCCTCGTGAGGCCAGGACGGAGTGCCATCCACGGATCTCCCGGAATCTCACTGTGCACCAGCGGAAGGAAAGGGTCCTGAGCAAGGGCCGCTTTGAGGACGTGGGGTTCAGGGGCAGGAGAGAATATGGAGGGACGCCTACCACCCAAAGGCATCTTAGAAGCAAGGCCTGGCCTGTGCTTTCCAATGGTGCCAGCCCGGCAGGCCCTCTGGAGCGCGGCTCTGCTGTGCCCTTTGGGGCACTGGGGGGTCAGAGCCAGCCTCACGGGCCGCACGGAGAGAAGCTGTTCTTTTTCCTAAGTGCTCACCAGCCCACTTCCACCACTGAGCAGGGGCCCGCACCCAAGACTTGGACAGCTGTCCCCTCAGAGGGCCTGACTGGGTATGCTGTGGGGGAAGCCCCTGCAAGGCTGGGGGTGTGCAGAGCAGGCTGGACTGGGCTGGGCTGGCCGGGGGCCGGGAGGGAGGGCCATAGGAAAGACGGATGGATGCAAAGAACTGTCAAGTGAAGTGGAAGGGAAACTGGGGTGGAGGGGGGTGTCCTGTGGGTGTGGGCACCTTGCAAACCACTACAAAGGCACGATGCCTCCCAGGCCCTTCTGCTGGGGTGGTTATGATCTGCTGGAGAGAGGCGTGCACACGACAGAGGCAGATACACAGTCACGTGCTAGTGCCGCCAGCCATACACGCTGAGGGCAAAGGGAGGCCCAGGTGAAAGACACCAGAGGGCGAGGCCACTGGGGGTCACGCAAGGCTTCTTCCAAGAAGTGGAGCTTCCGCCGGGCCCTAGGAGATGGGAGCAGAGGGAGGGGCAGCGGAAGGAGACCACTGGTGAAGCGAGCAGAGCCATCCCAGGAGGCTCCGGCGGCTGCAGGCCGTCTGTCAGCACCGCGTGGGGGAACCAAGCGAGCGGGGCTGGAAAAGCCATTTGCGATCTGACTGTGAAGGACCAGGGTTGCAGGCTATGAGTTAAGACCCTTCTGTGGGGTCCCACGACACGGGGGACCACCGCCCCGTGGTTGAGAGAGCTGGAGAGGCTGGGGAGGAGAAGGTTTGGGCATCAAAGAGCTGGAGTGAAGTGGGCAGGCTGTGTTTTGGTTGGCGTACTTCCTCAGAAACTATTGAGCGTTGATACGATGGAGACTGTGGAAACAAAGGTCACCCGTGGAATGCAAACCCGAACCTTGCTGGAGCAGCCGTGGTCCTCGTCACAGAATCTCCTGTCCCTACCTCCTCCCAGACTCCTCTGGGAGCTCCCACAGGTCTGGTGGCCCTCGGCATTCATCTGCCATGCTTCTCTTTGGCCTTCCTCCATGAAGTTGGAACTTGCTGCTCCTTACCCAACACACATTCAGATTCCCTTACAAGCGCCTCCGTCAAACGCCACTGTCTCTTCCCCTGCCACGGAAAAGCTCTAGCCTCCCGCCAGTCCCCGTGACTGGACCCATTCGTCCTTCTGCCTTTTCCCAGAGAAACCCAGTCTTTCCTTTGGCTCCCTTGTTCATAAAACCTCCACCCTTTCCTCTGTCCTCCCACACCTAGCCCCCAAGCCCCCACCTCCTCCCACGACACACTCCAGACTCCCCTTTACCTTCCCTCCACGCCAACCGACAAGCTTCCCTCTTCCAAATTCCAAGCCCCAGGCCTCCCTTCCAAATCACAACCACAGATGAGAGCTGCAGGGCACACAGGGACCGTGAGTCGGAACCAAGTGGATAGCAGGCAGGGGCCTGAGGAGCAGGCACTACTTCTCAGCGGATCTGAGGACAAGGCCAGACCCTGGATTTCCGGGCCGTGCTGGGCTAAGGCTTGGTCGCACCACCTGCGAATGGTTCTCAAGATATCAACAACACTGGGCCAAACGGGCCTAGGCTGTTCATCGAGGCAGGTTCTTTAGCTTCAACTTTTAAAATGCTACACATTTCCCTCCAACCTCCCTGGGAAACCTCAGGCGAACTTCGAACGTCCCTGTGATGTCAAAATGCCAGCACGTTTCTAAGGGCTTGCCCCTGCCTGGAGGTCACAACAGGAGCAGCAGGAGCCTGGAGGGCATGTATGTCCCCTTGGGCTGTCCTGGTGGGCCCTGAGACACTGGACAGGCTAGACAGGCTTTCCTGGGCCGTGGTGGGCCAGAGCCCAGTTGGCATCTACTGTCCCCGAGCCTGAGTCCCACAGGGTCAGCAGCAGTGGCTGGAGCCCCCAGGCATGTGAAGAGGGGGACTACCCACCCGGGGGGACCCGAGGAAGGCTGAGCCTATTGCCCCTGAAGCTGAAAACCTCCTCAGAGCAGGGAGAGAGGCTGGGCGACCTGGGGGGGTCTCCTGATCCCTGTGCTGTCCCCCTATAAAATCCAGGCCCCGCAGAGAACGCCCCTTGCAGAAAGAAACACCCTGTGCTGCATGCTAAGCGGGTGCGTGGGGTGGGTTGGCCTCTGAGGGGCGGGCGGGGTGGGTGGGAAGGGGAGGGCGGAGGTGAGAATGGAATTGGGGGAAATCTAATTAAAACGGGTTCCTGTTCGGCCACCTGCTTAAAACCTCAGCTCCCTCAAGACTTGGATGGAAGGATGGCCGGCCACTCTGCCAGGTGGAGCCGGATGGGGATGAGAGGCGGAGCTGCCAGGCCCCCCGAGCCCCCACCCCCCAGCCCCAGCCCCAGGGAAAAGGCCCTTCCCGGAGAAACCTGAGAAAATGCTCAGGGGCAGCGGGAGACCACTGACAGCGGAAAACGGAGCCCTTGGGCCAGATGTGGGCCTGGGGGGGTGAGGGGGGCTAATGAGTGTGTGTGTGTAGGGGGAGGGGGGCTCCCAAAAGCTTGTGGGAACATGGAACTGAAGGGTAATGGAAGCTTTTGACAGACTTTCTGAAGCCCCGCACACATGTGCACAGGCCGGGGGGTGCTGTCCTCATTTCCTGGAGTCAGGGTGCAGTTTCTTGCCTGCCCGGAGAAGGAGAGAGGCGAGGAGTTAGGGAGGTCTAAGACCATGCCATGGGCGGGCCTAGTGAATCCTGGGTCCAGTCCCTAGGCAGGCTGAGCGGCAGAGGGAGGGAGGGAGAGAAGAAGGTGGGGAGGTGGGTGCAGAGACAGGGTAGGCAAACCCGGCCTCTTCCCGACATTCTGGGAGGTAGGTAGTGGGGACCAAGCAGGGCTGAGCCAGCTGACTCTGGCTGGGCCCTGCATCTCCCAGGCCCTCCCTCCAGAACAGGTACCTCACGCCCATCAGTGAGGGTCTCCTCAGCCCCCACACGCTTCCCATGGCCTGGCCTCTACCCTGGTGTGGGGAAGGCCAGACAATGGCTCGACTGAGCCCTGGGACATAGGGACCTCTGAGCACAGACCAGAGCCATCCCGGAAGATGGGAAGAGTCCGAGGCGGGGGGTGGGTGGGGGGGTGGGGAGTGTAAGCCAATGCCCAGAGAGGGAGAGGGGGTGAGTTCAAGGTCACACAGTCCGCTATAAGTCAGGGCGGAGCCAAGACACCTAACTCCCAGCTCTCTGCCCTTCCACTCCCCACAATGCCTTCTTCTGGGACCCAGAGTGGCAGCAGCCACCCTCTTAAGAGAACAAAGCTGCCTCCCACCCCTCCACCCCCACCCGGCTACTCCTGGGCATCAAGGCAGCTGGGATGGGCCGAGGGATGGAGTCAAGCCCCCCAGAGCTGAATGCGGAAACCCATGTATGTCCCCTGGGGAAAAGATAATAATAATAAAAGCTCTCCCCCACCAGGTCTCAGGCGTATTTGGCTGTACACTGACGTAATGCAGAGAGGAGAGGCCAAGGAGAAAGAAGCCCCCCTCAGCCCCCCCCAAGTCTTCCCCCTGCCACAAGCCTGCAGCCAGGAGCACCACAGGGAGGCCGCAGCTGGAGCTGGGCGGGGACAAGCCAGGCAGGATCTTGGAACCTGTGGAAAGCAGGCACCTTTGAACAGACACCCAGGGGAGGGCACTCCCTGGACCCGGGCCGGGCATGGTGGCAGAATGGCATAAGGTGGGGGGTGTGGGGGGCTGTTTCTCCTGGCACGGAAAGCTGGTTGTGGGGAGGGCCGGACAATCAGGGCCGGAGGTGGGAGGCAGGAGGCGGGCTCTGGGGTGGGCTAGCCACAAGCTGACTCGGGTTCCAGAGACAGGCACTGGGGTGTTGCTTGAGAAGGAGGAGCTAGGGCCTGGGTGGCTGAGAGAGGGAGTAGGGCCAGTGCCTGCCTCCTCGTAGAGGGCTGTCCCTGGGCTGCAGTACCTGCACTCACACCCCAGGGAGTGTGGCCGGAGACCAGGGTCTGAAGGGGACCCATGATGAAGAAGAAAAACAGTCCGTGGTGGTGGTGTGTATGCGCACACGCAAAGAAGCCACCCTACTGCCATCCACATGTTGAGAAGGTGCTGCACCAAGTCCAGCTATAAGGAGGGTCCCAGCAGAGCCCTCCTGCCTCCCGTGAGTCCAGATGGGCACAAAATGCTCCGAGGGGCCAAACTGCACTTGGCTTCTAGCACCAGGCCCCTCATCTGGGCCTTCACTTCATGGTGGTTTGGGTAGCTGGGACGAGAACACCATGTGAGCTCCCTCCCCAGTTCCTGCCACCCTAGGCACGCCATAGCGGGGTGCCTAGGGAAGCAGGGGGGGGGGTGGTGGAGGCGCGTAGGTGGTGGTCAGGTGACCTGCTCCTCGATGGCTAACCAAAGGTGGGTGGGTGGAATCCGAGGGAGAACAGCTGTTCCCGTCCAGAGAGGTGAAGGACGGCCTAGGAAACGCCGGGAGGCAGTCCTGCCTCGTCCGACAGGGGGTCGGAATCTGACTCCACCGCACACTGCAGCAGCCACAAGGCGTCATCCAACATCTCGGGGCCCTCCCCCCAGGGCCCTGCACACCCTCCCCCTCACAAAGAGGGTGGCTTGCAGCCATAACACCATGGGTTTCCTGAGAGGCAACCATGAACATAGTGCCCAGCCCCGCCGTGGGCACCATCACTTCAGAGAAGCATGGCCAGGTGCAGGAGAAAACAGGGGCCCGGGCCCTGGATTCTGGGGACTGTGTGCAGTCGCTTGTCTTGGAGATGGTGGACACATCCCTCACTTCCCCAAGCCCGTCAAAAGGGGCCACCCGGGTCCTGACACACAGACTGCAGGGAAGACCGAGTGAATTCCTGGAAGACAGGGAGGAGGCATGGCAGGGAGGGAACATGCAGAGTGGTCACAAATGACCCTGGTTGGTGCAGGGTAGCTCTGGAGCCAGCCTGCCTGGCCACCTCCCGTGGCAAGCCATGGGGATGGGGAGCTGCGCCCCACGGGGCAGTGTGGGGAGCCCGTGAACACACATGCAAGCAAAGGCCTGCAGGCATCCCCAGGCCCAGCAAGGGCATTATCAGGGTCCACTGGTGTGCTGCCGCTTCTCTGTGTGGGCATGGCCTTGGCCTTATGTGGTTGGCCTTCTTCCCCGGGCAGGTACAACACCCCCATCTCCTCCACCAGTACCACCCCAACAATATCGTCCCAGGATGCCAAGCTAAGAGAGATCCTCAGGGGACCACAGGACAGCCTATCCTTGGGGGCACGGAACCCCAGTCAGAGACAGGTGACAAAGATGTTCCTGCCAGCCAGCGGGGCCACAGGCAGGCACCCCTGACAGGGTCTGAGCTAAGACTGCCCCTGCAGGGGGGAGGTGGCTCTGCTCTGCCTGGCCTTTGTTCATACCGCCCCAGAACCAGAGAGATGTTGGGTACAAGTGTTTCTGCCGCCCAAGAGGGGGCTTGATGGAGGCTGATCCTCACCTAGGGCAACTGGCTCCCAGAATGAAATCCACCAGGCATTTGAAAAGTTTCCTGCTGCCATCTAGTGGCCACGGTGGGTAAGACTGGGCATGGAGTGGAGTGGACTCATAGCGACCCTGTAGGACAGGGGGAACTGCCCCCGTGGGGTTCTGGGACGGTCACTCTTCACGGGAGTAGAAAGCTTTGTCTTTCTCCCTCAGGGAGAAGCTGGTGGTTTTGAACTGCTAACCTTGCCCTTAGCAACCCAGCATGTGTCCCACTACGCCATCAGGAGAGACTATTGGTCATGACATGCAGTCCCTCCTCACGGGCTGGACTGAGCAGAAGGGTGGGGGTGGCTATCAAAACGGGTGTACTGGTCATCCCCCCAGCAATCAAGGGAAGAGGGAAATAAGGGGGTTCACACATCCATGTGGTGAAAACAAGAGCTCTGACTCCAGGGGAAGGCCTTGTGTGGGCATGAGGAAGGACGCACAGAGACTGGGACCTGCCCTTCCGGCGTGGGTGCTCCTTTGTCACACGCACCTCGCCAGCCTGGGCCTGCGGTGCTTTTCACACACGGTCCCTCCGCCTCTTGGCTGCTTCCTCCCTCGCACACCGATGAGGGCCCCGCTGCTGGTGTGCCACCACCTTCTCCAGCTTCCTGCCTCAGCTCAAAGATGCGCCTGTCTCCCCCTCCCCCTGGACCACACCTCCCACCCCCAGCTAGCCAGCACATCCCCAGCTGAGTGGCCAGCTCCCCAGGCCTGACCACACTGGACCTCAAAGTCCCCAAGGCCCCTCCTCCCCTGTCGTCAGCCATCTGCCATGCCAAGCCCGGAGCTGTCCTCTGCCCTCCCTCCGGCCCTCTGAACGGCTCGTCTGTCTACTGGCTCACCTGAGCGCCTGCTGCCACAGGTGACCTTCCACCCTGAGACAGTGGCCCGGAACAGGGGCGCACTGGCCCTCACAGCCACCCGCTGGGTGCTCCCATCAAGCTGACAGCACCAGACAAATCTGGGACCTGGGTCTCAGTAGTGCTTGCCCCTCCCGGGCTCACCCGCTGACTTGCTTCCTTCTGCTGCCTGAAAACGTCCCCATCTGAGGGATAAAAGATGGCCCCTCGGGTCACAATACCCATGGCACTAACTCACACTCTTTCGGTAACTACGCTCAGAAAGGGAGAGGTCCCCAGCCACCACCACCCCCATCCCACTCAGCTCGGCAGTAAGAACACACTGAGCCCGGGTGCTGGTGGCAGGCCTGCTATTTTTAGCAGTGCAACTTGCTCAGCTCCTTTCCAGCCACAGCCGGGCGCAGGAGCAAGGCCGGGGAGCAAGGCCAAGGGTCTACGTCCACTCTGAGCCACCCCATTCACACAGTCCCTCCTGTAGGCGAGTCGGAAGGAAGGCACCCCCCCCCCCACAGCCTGACACCAAGCAGTGACAGCCGAGCTCCCCCCACGACCCAGGTTACACTTCCTACAGGGACTGTGCACGGATGCACCCTCTCGGGACTACCCCGGAGTCAGACTCTCTCATCCGATCCGGCTCCTAATGGAAGCAAAGGAGGCAAGCTCGGCCGACAAGTGGTGGGGCTTGGGCAGCTGGCTCTCAGCTCCATGCTCTTGTGGGGGACCGGTTGGCCGGGGGCCAGAAGCGGCAGTTCCCTCTCCTCCCTTGCCAGCTCCTTCTCCTGACCGCTGGACCTTGAGGAGCCCACCTGCCCCCTCCCCTCGCAGGGTTCCGTGCCCAGTGGCAGTCAATCTGCAGCCCGGGGGGTCACTGGAGCCACCTGCGGAGAAAGAGCAGCTGCCTGTCCGCGTCTGTCCGGGCAGCCTCATTGTAGAGCACCTCTGAGCCCACCTGGCGGCCTGGCTCGGCGCAGCCTGCTGTGTCCTGGGGAGCGTCCCTCCGAGGACAGTGGGTGAGTGACTGGGCTGAAGGACCCAGAGTCTGCCCTGGAAAGGGCCCTGGGATTACTCCACCACTTCCACCTTCTTTGGGCTTTCCCTCCAGGGAGCACACTTGCCCGTGAGAACGGAGGCGTTGTTCTAAAACAAACGCGTCATGCCGCTAGGAGCATGGCAGATCCCCGACCCCTGGGCTCTAAGGGCAGTGCCCAGTAGGGCCCGACCTCCGGGGACGGGGTTCTGGAGGAAAGGTTGGGGGCAGGTCGTTTCCCGGATGGGTGGGGTCTCAGGTAGGGAGGCAGATGGCGGGGTGGGTTCTGGAGCACGGGGACAGCTCTCTGCCCCCCAACATCCGTCCCCCATCTGCTCATTCATGCTTGGCATTCTTTCACCGAGGGGTGTCTTTGAGTCCAGTCAGAAATAGGCCTGACACGGTAAACCCACCCAGAAGATGTCCAACAGGGGCCCGAGAGTCACACTCAGCGTGGCAGCGGGCAAGACGGGAGGTGCAGCTGGATGCCGGAGGACTGATCCCCAGGCAGCGTGCAGGGAGGCGGCCTGTCCTCACCCGGACCCGGGTGGAAAGAGGCCTACTTATCACAAGGGAGGACAAGATTGGGAACAGCCATGGCCACCAGGGACAACCGAATCGGACTCAGAGTTGAGGCGCTCGAACTGCTGGAGGAGGAGACAGCGCCGTCCCAGGAAGACCGGATAAGAAAAGGCAGCAGAATATCAAGAGCAGTGGCATGGGAAGCCCCCACACCAGGGGGACCTGGGCAGTGGAAACAGGATCGACACTAATGAGGCTGCGGTCGGAACAGCATGAAAAGAATCGTGGAAGGCTTCAGAACGGTGTCGGGAGTAAGTGGGAACGTTAATGCTGAAGAAGAAGGGGGGTGGTGGGAGGCTCCGGGTGTCACACACCTGGGGACCTGGGAGTTTCCAGAACATGGACTTTGCAGAAGTCCAACGCTGACACAGCCCAGCACCTACCCTGGCTGGCACATGTAACTGTGCCAGCAGATGTCCCTGCATGACAGCACTTTCTCTTCTGGGGCTCACATCAGTGCTGTCAGGGAGATGCTCCCCGGTCCTGATCTCCAGGAGAGGAAACTGAGGCTCAGAGGAGGTAGGCAGCTGGCCCACAGACACATAGAACAGAAAGGAGCGGAAGGGCCATAGGCAAGTGCCTGGGCTGGTGGCGCAATGGGTGACAGACACGTGGGGCTGCTAACCGCAAGGTCAGGAGGTCGAAACCACCAGCCGCTCCTCAGGAGAGAAACAGGGCTTCCTACTCCTGTGAAGAGTTTCTGTCTTGGCAGTTCTCCCCGTCCTACGGGTCCCCATGAGTCGGCACCCACTCCGTGGCAGTGCGTTTCAAGGCTCTGTACTGGAGTTGGTGCCGAGGATGCTGGGTGTAGCTTTGGAAACACCACGCTTCACGGGGCCCCACTCCTGTGGGAGACCTTGGGATATCTGCTCAGCCTTGCAACGCCTCCGTTTCCTCCGGACTCTCCCCATCTCAGCTGTTTGCTCGGGGAGTCTCCTCTGGAAATGGAGGTGACGCCCTGAGCAGGTAGAGAGCTCCCTGTCAGAGGGGGTACAGCAGGGGACTCCTCAGCAAAGACGAGCGTGGCCTGCCCCCAGGCCCGGGGGACCTTGGAGGCTGCCTCCGCCCACCCACGCCCCCACTCCCCCACCCCCACCCCACACACACACGGTGACACTGTCAGATCCGCTCCCTGAGGGTGGGCTTGGCTGGAGCAGAAATGAGCAATCAGCTCCAGGGCACCGGGTTCCTACAGGAATCAGGGTGACCCCAAAGAAGAGAAGAGGTGTCCAGAGAGGGGAAGTAGGGAATGGCCAACATAAATAAATGAATAAATGAAGCTTGCCAATACAAATAGAAGGCAGTGGCATTTTTAGAGCATGCCCATGTGCGCCAGACTCAACGCTAAGCATCTTCCAGAGATTTTCCGCATGGAGTCTGCACCCCTCTCCGGGGCAGGAGCTATTCAGATCCCTACTTTACTGGCGAGGTGGCTGAAAGCTGAAAAGACCATGTGCACCTCGCCCCTGGGCTTCCGAGGTCACAGGCTAGTCTCAAGAAGCCCCAGCGAGTAGATGTGGTCCTCGGACGTCAGGGTCCTCTGCCCAGCTCCCACCTTTAGCGCCCCTCTCCGCAGACACAGCACATCTCCCCAAGCAGCCCACCATACTCCGGCCAGGGAGCTGACGCTGGGAGGTGAAGGTAGGGGACGTGTGAACAGAACCAGAAAAGACACGGGGGAAACTGTGTTGTGGTGGGGGAGACGGACCTTTGGTGTTCACCAGTTTGATCGGCTTTAGGAAGAAACCACAGGCCGCTCCACCAGCTGCCAAATGCTCAGCCAGAACCCGCTGGTGAGCTGAGCGCCCAAGTTTCCAGAGCTGGTGAGGCAGGACCGGTCACCAGGCACACGTCTGATGGTGCCCCCAAACAGCAGGAGGGAGATGGTGGGAGCAGCGGGGAAGCTGCCCGCCAGCCACTCCCGACAGCACTATTCTGAAGGGGCCAAGGAGTTAGCATCCCTGTCCAAGGGCCTGCCCTGGTTGCCGGAGCCGTCCCACTGAGCAGTGGTGCACGCAAGAAGGAGGCTGCCGAGAGGGCCCCTGACAAGTGACCGACGCTCTAGAGGCAGAGGAGAGCCGGGAGTGAGCTCAAGGCCTGGTCACCACCAGGCTGGAAGTGGAGGGGGCTGGTTAGCGATTAGCAATAGCCTGCTTGCTTCTGACCCTTGGGACTTCCAATCCCTCCCATGGAAACCACTCACCTCACTCCTCGGCCACCTCACAAGGAGCCTATGAGGACGGAAGAAGTCAATTCCAAAAAGGATGCTGAGATCCGCCCCCCACCCTTAAGCGAACGTTTAAGCGCTTGCACTGCACTGCACCCATAGCTCACCCCTTTAGATGGATTATCCAGCTCACGGTAATTCCGTAACAGCTCCATGGAGAAGTCGTTACCCTGGGGGCCCTTTCCAACGTGGACGAACTGAGTACCAAGGGTGGAAGGCCTGGAGCAAATGACAAGCTAGTTGGTATGTGGTGGAATTGGGATGCTCACTCCGTGGTCCGACCTCAGAACCCACAAGGTTCTTAACCACTTCCTAAAACAGACCCTCAGGAGCTAGTAGGAGGATTTATGAAACATAGTTCCTGGCCTCAGCGCGTCCACAGCCTGACAAGGGGGGTGGATGATTGGATTCATGCACAGGAAAACTATTACCATACGTGTACTGGTACGAAACGCATGTGAGAGAGAGCGAGGACACTGGCATGCACCGAGCACTGCTGAATGACGGTGAAGGGGACAATGGGATCTGATATGATGGTGGAGCACAGAGAGCTACTGGACCATCAGTCTCCTTTCTTGGCTCTAACCAGGGAGGGGCCAAGCATGGCAACCCAGGCAGCTTTGCCAGGGGGTGGGACTGACCCATCCTCAAGTTAGGACGCCATTGGGTGAAGTGGGGGATTAGTATTCAGTGCCCCGCTCAGGCCTTCAGTGTTTTTGAAAGTGTATTTGCCACAGTGGGTAGACGCAGCCTGTTTCCGTGTGCCTGTCAGTCCCAACAGTAAGGCTGGCAGGGTCCCGAGGATGGGCATTGTGGCAGAGAAAGTGGCCAGACCCTCTGGCTTGTAAGATAACGGACCTCCGAGCCCTCCTGGGTCAGTCTGTAACTCACACACACGACGGGGACTGAGGCATGCCCCTGCAAATACAACAATTTCAATATCCCATGGTCATGATGTAGCTCTTGCTCCTCGGTAGGCATTTTATAAGCATTAGCTCAGGTAATCCTTGCAGCACCCCCCATTTTACAGAGGAGGAGAGGGAGGCTCTGAAAAGCGACTGTGATCGCCTTGCAACTGAGTCTGGATCCGAACCTCTGATCCAGAGGCTGTCATGTTGACCACAGTGCGGCAGTTGTGGGGCGCTGACAAGCCCACTTCAGCTCAGCGACCCGTGCGACAGGGAAGGGTGGCCCCATAGGATTCTGTGGACTGCGGTCTTTATGGGAGTACCAGCAAGCCTGCTCCGTGGAGCCGCCAGATGGGTGTGGATGTTCTTAAAGTTAAGTTAGTAGCCAATCACAAACTACACACACACTCACACTCACACTCAAGCCCACTGTCATCGAGTCCCTTCTAACTCATTCCAGGACAGAACAGAACCACTCCCTAGGGGTCCCAAGACGGCAAACTGGTCTGAGAGCATCCAGCCTCCTCTCACTCCTGAGGTCGGCAATCCAGCGCTCATCCCTCAGCGCCACCAGGTCCAGCGCTCATCCCTCAGCGCCACCAGGTCCAGCGCTCATCCCTCGGCACCACCAGGTCTTCATTGCACCATCCTGGGATCTTCACTGTGCCCGTCAATGCAAAACACTGACCAAAGGCTGGGCTTGAGTGACGAGCACACGTGTTCTCTGAGGTTCACCAGACTTTTGCAGCACACCCAACAGCCCTCACTCCACCTCTCCGCAGCAAAACCAGGCTGGACTGGCATTTCCCAGACGGCCGTGCAGCCAGGTCTCGTTTTAAATTGGCCTTTCCAAGGGGATTTAAGGGAGAATAGAATATTCTTCTATCCGACAAAACCACCTGAACTGTAAGAAAGGGGCGGAAAGAAATCAATTGCGATCACCTGAGAAAAGGAACTTTCTATGTTAGAGTAAGAGGTAAGATAGCTCTCTCGTCAGCTTACTCCAGAAACACCAAAGAAAGCCCACAAACTCAGCGCCATCGAGCGGCCCCACAGGACAGGGCAGAACTGCCCCCACGGGGCTCCGAGACGGTCACTCTGTAAGGTCGCAGAAGACCTCCTCTTTCTCCTAAAGAGTGGCTGCTGGTTTCAAACTGCTGGCCTCGTGGTGAGCAGCCCAGTGGGTAACATCATGCCACACAGCCAATTCAAATAACACACATTTCCCCATCATTCTCCAGTAGTAAGGGAAAAGGCTGGATGGAGGGGGGGTGAGTGGGAAGGGGCAGGAAAGGACGAAGGAGCCCCTGGGTGGGAGGGGCTGGAGACTTCATCTACAAGGCAAGGCGAGAGCAGCCCGTTGGCTTGGAAGAGACCCAAGACTTTGTGCATCTTGTTATGCTGTTGTTGTTCAGTACAGAAACTGGGAGAACACAGAGGACACTGAAAGATCATCCTCATTAACCATCCTTTGCATTTCTGGTCTATTTCCTCTGGTCCTTTTTCTTTGTTTTGTTTTCATTAGGATTTATAGTATACGCAGTCTTCTAACGTATAGCATTTGCTTGATTTGTTTTCATAAATATCATCATGAGTCATAAATATAACTTTTGAAGACCTCATTTTCCTAAGGTTGGACAAGAAGCCATCGCATGAAAGTGTCACAATTCACAGAAGCTGTCTCCTGTTGTTGGGACATGGCAAGTGCTAGTTATTATACAAGGTGCTGCAATGAAGTGTGTGTGTGTGTCTGTGTGTGTGTGTGAGAGAGAGAGAGAGACACATCCATGTATACAAAGAGGGGCTTCAAAAGACAACAGAAAACCCCCATAATCTCTTGCAATGCAGTGAATCATC
>NW_022110173.1:228731-238589 GCF_000313985.2 Echinops telfairi
GCCCATGGAGCTGCAGCTTTCGGTGCCTTTGGGCTAAGGCGTAGAGTAGTGGCATGCCCTTTGAGCATGTATTGGCAGCCTAAAAGAGTTTCGTAGCTTTCCCCGAGTAGGGTAGAGGGCAGGCCCAAGTGGCTGAGGGCCGAAGAGAGATCTGCCTGAGGGCAAGACAGAGAAGAGTGAGTCCCAACTGAGCAACTGTATCCTGAGCATGTCTTACCTGTTAACGTCCCTAATAGAACCCATAATCCTGAGCATCACCCATGAGGTCTGTGTGGCCACGGCAATGGATTATCAAACCCAGCTGTGAAGCAGAGCGCTATGATGTCAGAATAGGGTAAAGGGGGGGATAGAGGGTGGGGGCATGTCTGACCTCTGCCTTGTGACGATCGGTCTGGGGAGCCAAAGGAGGTCAGAGGTGGCTCCCACGCTGTTTCTATATCCCTGAGGTCCATTCTCCCATGAGCTTTTTAAGTACCTTCACATGCGTGTGTGCCTGTGTGTGTAATTACTTCCTTTGTATAAATTCCAAGAGGGAAAATGATCAAGTCAAAGATAACACAGAGTTTTAGGTTTTGGATTAAAATTTTTTTAACTCTCACTGTCATCAAGGCAGTCGGACTCATAGTGACCCACAGGGCAGGTGGAACTGCCCCTCGTTACAGGAGTAGAAAGATGAGTCTTCCTCCCGGGGAGCAGCTTTTGGCCTTGAACTGCTGACCTTCCGGTTAGCAGCCCAACGCGTAACCACTAAGCCACCAGGGCTCATACCTAAGTTTCCAAGTGGCTGTACTAAAAATCATGCTGAGCCGTGTTGCCTTTCTGCAGCGCTAGACATCAATGGCACAGCATCCTGGTATTTTCTACAGGGAACTGTCTGAATTGTTCTGACATCCCAATTAGTGCTGTGAACCAGGAAGCCCCGCTTTGGTTCTGAAGTGTCCCTGGCACTAGCAGCTGCTCAGGTGCCAGCTAAAAATGTGGTTCCTAAAAAATCATAATAATAATATAAAAATGTGCTTCCCTCGTGCCTGGCAGCTCTGCTCTTAGCACCAAGCATGATGTGTCTTTTGTGGACACTGGCCGGTACAATTCCTATAACCCCACACACACTGCCATCAATTCGGGGAGAGCAGGACCTTGGGTCAGAACACTCTAGTTTCCGTCCTTCCTACAGCCTCTTTCAAACCACTGGGGGGGGGAGGCCCACCCCCGCCCCACCCCTCTGTGGATCTGCCACAGCTTGTTAACCTCTCCCATGCCTCGCGCCCGAGGGAAGTCTGTCTCATGGGAGTTTGAAGCAGAAAGGACTTGGGGTCTCCAGCACGCTTCTCCCCACCCCATCTGTAAATGGGTGGTGGAAATGGGTGGTACCTCCCTCAATAATGACACTGACCGGGAGTGCAGCAGCGGCTGTGGGCGGGGCATAGAAAGCACTTGATGAACCATAGCTCTTTAAAAACTCATAATGCATAACTAACAAACCCACTAATCCGCTTCCCACTGGGCGAGATTAGAGAATTAGACAGCTGTCTTGCTGATCGGAAGCTCCTTCTGGGCGGAGACCCAGAACCTTCAGGAATGGCATCAAACCAGCAATCCCGGAGACCTGGGCCCATGAGTGGCGCAGGTGAGGGCCAACTGCCAGCGTGTCAGTCCCCACTCACGGTAGCTCCGCGTGGGCCAGCAGAGAGCTGTGTGCTCTATCGGGGCTCCAGTGGCTGGTTTGGGGAACAGACCACCTTAGGCACCTAGAGGCGGACGAGCCACCCACCTTGAGTTTGGCAGCTGAATGCACTAACCCTATGCATCGCTCCAGCAGGACAAACTATAAAGGGAGATAAAGAAACAGGCCCGCATCAGCCCCACCAGGACAGGGCTTTGGGGTGCTACTGGCTCCCCCTACCTGGGAGAAGGTAACTGGGGCAGCCCCATACCCTGGCTGCCCCTGGACAGATCGGCTATTGCTGGCCAAAGATGCTGGCAGCTGAGTCACCCTGACATTGGCCATCTGCCCTATCGGGAGGAAACAGCCGGAGAGATGGACGCCAAATGCAGGAAACCTCGGCCCCGCCCTGTTTGGGAGGCCAGCATCCTGCCTGCCGGCCCCAGGGAGCTGAGAGAAAGCCCAGCGCCCTGCCCTGCCTCCATCCGCCTGGAGTAAAAGTACAAGCTGTGTGTTCAGTAGCAACTCTTCTAGGGGTGGGGAGGTGGGGTGAACCCCACAAGGGTCCCTGAAACCTCCCTGCCAAGGCATCTTCACGCCAACTCCCTTATCTAGCAGGCTGGCCCTGGGGCTCCTATGCTCAGATCAAGGACCCCTAGTCCCTCCGAGGACTTGGGAATGACTTGGAGCAGCGACAAAAGGGGTAAGCATCCGTGCTTTAAAGCCCAGCCAACCCAAGTTTGAGTCCTGCCTCCAACACTTAGAGAATTAATTATTCATGATTAATCAATTGCACAGCTGTCCTGCTGACATCCGAAAACCAAGGTCTGCAAACTCGGGGGTCTGTGGAAGCCACGCCCAGACACAAACCCACCCACTGCTACCCCATGTGAGAGCACACAGCTGATTGCGACTCCCCGCCACCCCGGGGCCTTCTTGGGTGGGATCTACGCACGTCACCAGGTCTCTCTTCCGTGGCCAGCTGGGGGTGGCTAGACCACTAACCTTGAGGTGTGCTCCTAACCTAGGGACCGACAGAAGCCTGGTCTCTTCCATAAAAGGCCACCCCCACACCGTGTAAAGGCTGACCTAGCCAGCAACCAAACCCACTTCCAGCCAGTCAATCCTCACTCACATTGACCCAGGGTTCTGAGACGGTGAATCTTTACAGAAGTAGACGGCCTCATCATTCTCGCTCTGAGAGATGGGTGGGTTCAAACCACCGCTCTGCTGGTTGGCAAGCTGGCGCTTTAACCGCTGTGCCCCCTGGGCTCCCATAAAGCCGGAGGGGGTCAAGAAAGGTCAGGGCTGGTCTGCAGGTGATAGTGGTCAGTCAGCTGCAGCCAGCTGTCCCATCTGGACACACAGACCCCAAAGGAACAGGAATCCCTGAGTTTTGTGAAATGGGTCCAATGTGTTGAAATGCTGGTTCTAGTTACAGCAAGTGGCTTGGAGCAAGAAACACCTGTGGCCTGGATCTGCCTTGGAACAAGAAACACCTGTGGCCTGGATTGGGGGCCACTGGACTGCACCCTCCGCTCTAAACCTCAGGTTTCTCAGCTCCAGGTGAGGGAGGCTCAGAGCTACGTGGTGGAGGATCGGATGGGATCAGGTCTGTCGGTGCATCACACCACCTGGTACGTCCAAACTGCTGGACTGTGACCATGGGGGCTGAGCTGAACAGACCCTGGTGGGTGGCCTTAATGAGCAGGACGGATGCTCACACCGCTCTGGAGGCTGACAGTCCAGAGCTGGTCTCAGCCAGGCCTGGGGCTCTCCTCGTACCAGGCATGGGCCGGCAATCCTTGGCTTTCCTTGGCTTGTCTCCACAAGCAGATGGCTCCTCCCACGGCATCTGTGCCTCCTCCCTCCCCCTCCCACTGCCCCTGTGGGGATGGGTCTATTCTGCTGGATTGAAAACTCGGAAGTGATAAGGTTTAGGATCCACCCTGCACAGGCATCGTCTCCGTAACACAGTGGAAGAAAGCATCTCTTTCTAAGCAGGTTTGCATCTACAGGGACCAGGACTTCCATGCACGGTCTTTGGGGGTGGGGGGTGGGGGCACACAAGTCGATCCATAAGAGGCCCCTATGAAGATCCACCCCAAACTGCTCGTTATAAAGAGGACACCCCCAGGGGTCCTGTGAGCTGCAAATGATCTCTGCTTGGACCCAAACGACCTCTCCCAGTTATGACTCGGGTGATCACTCGGGTCACTGCAATGGTCCCGTGCTTTTCCCACTCCTGCCAGGACTGAGCGGTGAGACGACCCCACTGACCAGCTTCACCCCATGCAGCCCTATCACCTCCGGAGCATGCCCACTGGGCCTCCTGCCTTAAGGAGGGTGTAGGAGAGACTGCCAGGGGAGGCTGAAACGCACGCCTCACACACAGTCCAACAAGCCACTCTCTGGCCAAGACTCGTAGCCCGAGCCAGTGCGTCCTTTCCTCAGATGTCTGTGACGTATCATGACCTCCTCAGTTAACTCCTGGGGGTACACTTGTAAAACTGAAAATTCCCTTCTGCTTTTTTTTTGGGGGGTGCTTGTTGCTCTAAGTCGGCATCGTCGCAATGGCAGTGGGCCAGGTTTGGGTGGCCTCAGCGGCTGTATTCCCGGCTGGCTCCTTGCTTGTCAATCAAAGCTCGGTCCCTTTCCCTCCCACAGTCTTGTCCTTTGCCAGCAGTGGTTAAGGGGAAGACGGAGCATGAACGGCGAGGGGTGACCTCAGACAGGGCAAAGAGGGTGACAGGAAAGGCCTGAGCCAAACCAGGTCGGCCAGAAGACACAGGAAGTGGATATGGGGCCCAGAGGATGGGCTGGGGTTGCCAGAGGAGAAAGCACCCTTGGGTGGCAGGGAGGTGGGAGAAGGGGCTGGATGGAAGGCCTTGGCCACTGTCAGGGCAAAGGTCCCTGGGATGGAGGAGCTCTGGCCTAGCTGACCAGCTGAGTTTCTGTGACGCAAGGCCACCGAGGGGTCAGCTGGGGACAGGAAGGTGCTGTGGGCTTAGCGGACCAGGTTCCAGCTGTAGCCCCTGAGGTGAATGAGTCTGGCCAAAGTTGTATCTGGTCCGGGACTCCAGGTATCCTGTTTGAACCTGTTCTGATTTGAAAACTTTCCGCCCTGGATGTCACACGGAGTTAAGGTGCGGGGACTGGTCCTGCTTCTGTTCCACAGCATGCATTAAAGCTTTCCAAGGGACGCTGCGTGAAAGCCAACTGGGCTAGACGATTTCCTCACTGAGCATCTCACGTCAGGGCTTTTAAGGCTGAGAGTGCCCCAGGGATCTTCTGGAAGAAGCCCCTTGCTTTACGGGGAGGTCCCCAGAAAAGGGGAGGGGGGCCTGCTCAAGGTCACACAGCGCAGCGGGGAAAGGAGCCTCAGGGCCACTGGCTGCCAGGCCCGTTTCCCCCTGTCCTCAATTTGCACAGTCCATTCTCCAGCCTCGGAATACTTTGCCTCAGAACACTGGCCAACTTGCCTCAATAGCCCCCCTCCCCACGGGGTCCCCTCTAGAAAACTGAAACTTCTAACAAAAGCTCAAGGTCACCCACACCTTTGAGCATCGATTTCTCTCACCTGCTAATGGCTCGCTCCCCTCCCAAACAGCACGAGGTAAAGGTTAACCAGGGAAGGAGAGAGGAGGTGGAGGGGCACTCCCGCTTGCTCAGTGGGCAGGGAGGTTTTCAGGGCAAGCACTCAGCCAGGCATGCGGAGGGGGCAGGGAGAGGAGAGTTCAAGCAGAAAACCAGAGCACACACACATCACGTGGTCCAGAGAGGGTTTCACAACAGCCCTCCAGAAAGTCAGACAGGAGGTTGGGGACCGCTGATGGCTCCTGGGAGACAGAGTCCCAGCTCCCCACTCCGGAATCCCCCTGATCTCACGCTGAAATCCCCTCTCCAGCATATCCAAACTGGCCCTGGGGTGGGGGGTGGAGGGGCGAAGCTAAGGAACTCCTCTGGATCTTGTTTTCCTCATCTATAAACTAGATGCCCGGCACGGTCCCTGATGCATAAAAGGTAAAGCAGTACCTTCAAGAGTCGCTGAGACGTTCTTCCTGAAATGCAATCCGTTTGCCATTTTATAGGGGCCCGCTGGCGTAGTGGTTATGTACTGGGCTGCTCGCCGCAAGGTCGGGGTTAGAAACCACTAGCCACTCAGCGGGAGAAAGAAGAGGCCTTCGACTCCTAGGAGGGATTACAGCCTCAGAAACCTCTGGGCCACTCCCCCGCTGTCCTGTGGAGTCACTAGGAGTCGGAATGGAGAGGGTTTGAGTGGGGTTTCTTTGTTTTGGGGGATTTGTCAGTCACTCCCTGGGAGAAAGATGAGGCGGTTGCTCCCATACAGATTTAAGGTCTTGAAAATCCTAGGGAGGGGATCTACTCATCCAATACGGCTGCCATGGTTCAGGATGTGCTCCATAGTAGTGGGTTTGGGTTTGGGTTTGGGTTTGGTTGCTACTCTCTAAGAATCCCTATGTGTAGAGGAAGGACACATTAAAAATAAAAGAAAAAAGAATCCCTATGTAGCACAAACTCATCAAAAGGCAGGCGCCCCAGTGGGGTAGTGGGTTATGAGTGGGCTGCTAACCACAAGGTCAGCTGTTCAAAACCACCAGCCGCTCCACAGGAGAAAGGCGAGGCTTTCTACTCCCATAGAGGCTTAGTCTTGGAAACCCACCGGGGAGTTCTCCGCCGTCTCTGGTGTTGCTGTGAGTCGGAATCAACTTCAGGGCAGTGGGTCTGCTTGAGTTACAGTCAAAAGGCTGGTGGTTCAGACTGATCGCCAGGCACCTCCAGAGAAAGGGCTCGCAATCTACTCCCAAAGGGTGCTGGCCTTGAAAACCCCGAGGAGCCCCCTTCCCTGCACACCGGGGTCACCACGAGCCAGGATGGACTGGGCAGCCTCCAGGGGGCAGTGTCTGGGTTGTTTGGTTCCAGTGTTATACTGGGGTTATACAGGGGTCCTCAAACTTTTTAAACGGGGCCAGTTCACTGTCCCTCAGACCGTTGGAGGGCCGGACAATAGTTTTTAAAAAACTATGAACAAATTCCTATGCACACTGGACGAATCGGATGCTAAACAGGACAGGCAGTGGTGGCAAAAGCACCCGGTGGGCCAGATAAATGTCCTCGGAGGGCCGCATGTGGCCCGCGGGCTGTAGTTTGAGGACTCCTGCTTTAGAAGCAGCCCTCGGGCAAAAAAAAAATTTTTTTTTTATTCTTTTCTTTTTTTCCGTTTTGGGTTCGGGGCTTGATTTTTTGGATTTTCCTTTTGGGGGCTTGTTTTTTTCAAAACATCCCACCCAGCCTCACAGCGGTGGGTGGTCTACCCCAAGGGCCAGCATCTGCTCATGGCTGTTCCCAGCTTCACTTCCCTCCCACCGGGCAGTCTAGCCGTCCCCAGAGCACTCCCGCTGGGCCCACAGCACTCCTCCTGTCCTCCCGAAGTCCAAGCTGCTTTCTAACTCTCAGGCCCTGGGCGCTCCCAGGCCAGGCCTGCCCGCCTTCCCCGGCGCCAAGCACCCTAGGTTCCAGTACCTGCAGTCACTGCCTTCCCCAGGTGCTGGCTCCAGGTGGTAGGAGGGCTCAGCCTGCTCTGGGCTCTGGGCTCCCAGGTCTTGTGCCCTCACCTCGACACTGAGCGGGATGGGAGGCACAGAGGAATTCTCCCCAGCTAGCTTGTTTCCACTGACTCAGACTCCCAGAAGAACAGATGGACGGGGGAATTTCTGAATGAGTAACGAACCACAGAAGAATAAACTTATGTAAATCAGCCCAGAACACAGATAGAAAGCCATCGGGCATGGGCTTTCCAAAAGCTCAGACCGAGGAAGTGGGAAATGTTTGAAATGCCCAAAATATGTGTTCCTGTGCCGTTCCCTGCCTCGGGGCAAAGCTGGGCCTGATGTGGGTTTCTAGGCTTCTCATTACAAGAGGCCGAGCTTTTTTACCCCATGGGCAGCAGCAAGGGCATGCTAAACACATTTGGATGGCTCCCACCCAGGGGAGAGAGAGGCCCAAGGACACAAAACTCAGACAGACAAATGGTCTCTCTCCTGACGTGCTTTCATTAAGGGGCCGCTGGTCGCAGTCTCCCTCCAGCAGCTTGTAAAACTGAGTCCAGGAAATGTATCCACAGCTCTGCTCTGTGAAAGGGACTCTGGTGGTGCAGTGGGTTAACTGCTCAGCCACTAACCAATCAGTGGGCGGTTCAAACCCACCAGCCGCTCCGCGGGAGAAAGATGAGGCCGTCTGCTCCCATAAAAAGGTTTACGCTCCTACTCTGTCCTGCAGGGTCGAGACGTGTCCTGTCGGAATCAACCGGGCAGCGGGAGGTTGGGTTTGGTGCTGGCACCAGAGGGACAGGAAGTGGCAGTAGGGTAAACTCAAACGCTCCTATCAAAAACAATTTCAGCAGCACGTCCGGCGGCTAGCCGGAAGCCGGTGGTGATGGCAGCTCTCTCAGACTGAGCTTGGGGGAAAGGGGCGGGGTGGGTGGGAAGAGGACAGGCCGACGCTGGAATTTTATTTTTTCCGTTATTTAAAATGAAGGTATCTTTCTGCCTTGAGGACTTCCTTCCATAAAACGGTCCGCTGGTAAAGATGTCACCCTCACAGGCTTATAACTCATTCCGAGCTCAGGCGCTCAGTCCGTGTTGATCTCCTCGGGGTGGGGAGGGGAGGGGGCACTCCCACTGAAAGCAACCAGCGGCACACTGCAGGGCACCCCACCCTGGCCGCCGCCGCCACCGACTGCAGCTGTGGCCCTGGGCAGCAGGCGGCTACCGATGAAGCTGTCCGGAGAAGCCAGCTGATGGAACGGGAGACTAGGAGACCAGGGGCCTGTTTTCAAATACTCCCGGTTGTCATGTGGACGAGGGGCCAGGCTGGCTCTCCAGACTCTGGGGGCAGAGGCAGGGCCCAAGGGCGGCTCTGGAAACCAAAGCTGCCCGGCCAAGGCGGGGGGAGTTCTCATCATCGCTGGAAATACTCCAGGAGCCGGCTGGCCGGCTAACTGCAGCTTGAGCAGGGACGTTAACCCACAGCAGTTACGAGCCCTGAGGGGGTAGACGGCCCCGGGGAGGAAAGGTCTAGTTGCTGTTGTTTATCGTTTTATTAGGTGTTTACCAAGTGCCAGGCACTGTGCTCACCCTTCCTATATCCTCCCCTGTCTGATCTTCACCAGGCAGGGTTAAGAAGAGGGAGGCATGGGACGTTTACCGCGGTGGTTCGGTGCGCATGCAAGACAGGTGCTGCGCCTGGCTCATAGGAGGTTCGCAAGACAGCTGCTGAAGGAACGGGTGCAGGGATGAGCCCCCATCTTACCCCTAAGATGCAAGGCCAGGTCACTGGAAGGTACCCAGTGTCGTTTTGCAAACATTCTCTAACAAGCATGCCCTTCTTTGACGGGACAAAATCGCACACCTTTTCTTGAAAGATTTCAGGTCCGCCCACCGTCTTGCACCAAGAGTGTGTCTGAGCATTTGAGAACGAGGAGGCCAATCGAGACGACGGGAGTGGTGATGGTCCTGCTGTGTGCGAGGGCCCGGAGGAATCAGAGCCCTCGTACAAGCCAGGAGAGGCACAGTGGTAAAGCGCTCGGGCAGCGCTTCCAACCTGCCAGCCGCCCCGAGGGAGAAAGATCCAACAACTGCTTCTGTAAAGAGTAAGGTGACCAGACTCCCGCTTTTGGCGGGACAGTCCTGCTTTTTGGCGTTTTAAAAAGTCCCAATTTTTGGAAAGAATGCACGACAAGCTAGGGAACGGTCTATTTGGTCCATATAGACCAAATTTTTAATCAAGAGACCCCGCCTCTTCCCCCACCCACCCGGTCAATGGTCACCTTAGTAAAGAGGTACATCCCCAGGAACCCTGTAGGGCTGTCCAGTTCTGTCCTGGGGTCTGGACGCTGCTGGGAATGTCAAGTGATGCAGTCAGTCACTCTGGAACCTGGTCCGGAAGTTATCCAAGATGCCACATATAGAATTACCATCTAGGACCCAGCAGTCACACTCTGAGGCATCTACTCAGGGAACCGTATGGGCACACACAACAAGAAGTGTACATGATGCACCCAGGGGCCAAATCTTTCAGAAGTCGACCGTTACATCGTTCTCCTGTGGTTTCCGCTGCTGCCCTTCGGCGCAGCAGCTGAGCACTTAACCACTGAGCCTCAGGACCCTCCCCAC
>NW_022110173.1:239200-247597 GCF_000313985.2 Echinops telfairi
TTGATGAAAATCACAACCTTCCTCTAGTTCTTAAACGCTTCCTTCCCCCCTCCCCTATCATGATCCCAATTCTACCTTACAAACCTGGTTAGACCAGAGGATGCACAGTGGTGCAGATGGGAACTGGAAACACAGGGAATCCAGGACAGATGAACCCCTCAGGACCAGTGGTGAGAGTGGCAATACCAGGAGGGAAGAGGGAAGGGCGGGTAGAAAGGGGGAACCGATTACAAGGATCTACATATAACCTGCTCCCTGGGGGATGGACAACAGAAAAGTGGGTGAAGGGAGATGCCGGGAAGTGTAAGATATGATAAAATAATCATTTCTAAATTATCAAGGGTTCATGAGGGAGGGGGGAAACAGGAGGGAGAGAAAAATGAGGAGCTGATTCCAGGAGTCCAAGCGAAAAGTGAGAGTTTTGAGAATGATGAGGGCAACGAATGTATAAGTATGCTTCACACAATCAATGCATGTGTGGATTGTGATAAGAGTTGTATGAGCCCCAATAAAATGATTTTTTAAAAGTTCCTTACTTGCCTATAGTGATGGTGATACAACTGTGAACATGCTAAAAACTACTGCACTGCCGTTACACTTTAAATGGTGAATTGTAAGGCACGTGAATTAAAAAAGGAACCCGTCATCTTCTTTCAGTGTATAACGTATTACAGGGGTCTGATGACTGATTCCAACGCGGAGCTAACAGAAGGACGATAGCAGCTCACAAACCCAC
The DNA here is from genome assembly GCF_000313985.2 of Echinops telfairi. NCBI lineage: Eukaryota > Metazoa > Chordata > Mammalia > Afrosoricida > Tenrecidae > Echinops > Echinops telfairi. The sequence goes on from NW_022110173.1 coordinate 239,937, forward strand.
TGTCTCTGGCTGGTGTCTCCGTTGCTGCTCACTCATCCCACGCCTACTTACTGAGAACCCACTGCCACCTGGACACTGCACGCCATCAGGGGCCCATCTGCAGGGGTCCGACGTCAGGATGATGTCTTTTGTGACGTGGGCGCATGATATGAAATTCAAATTGAAGTCATCATGCTCACACTCATCCACAGATTGTCTTCAACAGCCGTGCTGAGCAGCTGCCAGGGCCCAGGGGCCTGCAAAGCTGAAAATCAGACCGAGCTCGCCAACCCTTGGGCTCTCGATGGGATGGGGCAGGATAGACGAGTGATAACAGAGCCCCAGTCCTCATGGAGGTTAGACCCAGTGAGGTCAGCCGGGGCCGATGACTACGCAGGTGGTCATGAACCCAGATGAACGCTCTGAAGAAAAGGACCTACCGTGAGAGCACAGGACGAAGGAAGCCGAGTCAAAGCAGGGGCCAGGGTAAGCAGGCCTGCAGAAGGGCTTTACCCTGACACCTGCCCGTAAGAGAAGCCAGGGAGCCACATCTGCCATGGCTTCATGGCTGCGTGGCTGCAGGGCAGAGGGAAGGACAGGGCCAGGCAGGGCCACTCGGGGTCTCAGCGGCTTGGGGACCCTCCAGCTGGACCTCCAGGCTCCACAGCCCCGGGTCCGAGTCATTGGGGATGTAAGATGAGGTTGAGAAAGTGCCTCTGCTGTTACTGACATTGCTGCCAAGAGCCCTCTGCTCGGTGATCTAGGGCGACAGAAAGCAGGAACCATTTGCCGTGGAGGCTCGGCGGGTAGATTCTTGCCGTGCACACAGGAGACGCAGATTGGATCCCCGGTCCGATGCACCTCCTGCTCGGTCACCACCCATCTTGTGTGTTTGTTTCCATGATGCCGAGCAGGCGGAGCTTCCAGACTAAGATCAGGAAGAAGGGCCTGGCGGTCTACTTCCCAAAAGCAGCCAATGGAGACCTTATGGGTCACGGCGTCTACCCCACCACTGCAGCCCTCTGTCCCACTGGGCGTGGGGTCACCATGAGTGGGGTCACTCGATGGCAGCAAGCAAATAAAGGTCAAAAGGACTCCAATGAGCAGAAACGTAGACTAAAAGCAATCCAAGGGCCCCGCCCCCGCCCAAAAAAGGGGGTGGGTGGAATTGGGGAGGGACAGTTCTTTTCCACAACGATGTCACGCAAATAAGAGAGGACAATACCGGGATCACAGGACTTTACGTGGGTGAAACGTTAGATGCATCTGGTCCAACTCACTTGTTTTACAGAGAAAGAAACTACAGAAACCAGTATGGCCTTGTGGCGTGACCTCTGAAAGGTGGGAAAATCGGTAGAACTGTAGATGGTTCCACTGGAAACGGAGAGTTCGATTCGTCGTTTTTTTCATCTTATTAATGCAGCCAGCATCGTTGTAGGTCCTGGGGACTTTACGATGACCATCCCTCACAAGGTCAGCTTTCATTCCTTCCTCGTGAACCTTAGGAAAACAAAGCACAGATGCCCACCCGTTGGCCTGCTAACAACAGGCTGATCGTCCTGGCAGCACCCTCACGAGTGTTGGTGGGTCGGGCCCATTTTTAGAGCCACCCTGTACAGGGCAGGGGTTCTCCACCTTCCTCACGCCGCGACCCTTTCAGACAGTTCCTCATGTGGTGGGGACCCCGAACCATCACATTATTTTTGCTGCTACTTCATGACTGTCATTTTGCAACTGTTATGAATCGGGCAACCCAAAGGGGTCGCAACCCACAGGTTGAGAACCGCTGGTATAGTGGCTTACACATTGGGCTGCTAACCAGAGGTCAGCAGTTCGAATGCACCAATTGCTTCTTGGGAGGAAGATGAGGCTTTTAGGTCCTGTGAAGATTTAACGCCGAAGGCAACCCAGAGGGGAAGCTCTGCTCTGTCCTGTACAGTCGCTCGGAACCAGAATGGACCGGATGGCATTGGGTTTGGGTGTCAATCCATCTCACTGAGGCAGTTACATCATCTACTGTCAACGTGAGGAAGGGGTGGAGTCCAGCCTGTCAATCAGGTCACAGCTTGATGACCTCATTTGGAGGCGTGGCAGAGATAAACAGGTCACTGGAGGCCACATACACTCTCTCTCTGCAAGACATTCCTGTTGACAAGCCACACAAAGCTACTGGAGCCGATGGCAGCCAGAGCCCTGGAGCTGGAGGAGCCACCAGTAGACGTATGCCGGCGCTGAGATGCTTCCACCGCCACTGGATCCGCAAGACTTTCCATCCACCGGCCTGTGATCTTCCTGCATTCAGGGTTATTGCATGTGTTGTGCGAGTCTGAAGAGGAATTTAAATCCTGGAATCGGACATATGGGCTAATATCAGACTGAAGGACTTGCTCTGGACTGGGCTGGGATGTTTTCTCAATGTTCAATTGCTCTTTCTTATAAACATGTAAGTGTCTATGAATTTGTTTCTCTAATCGACCCAGACTAACACAAATGGTCTTTCTGGTATTCTCTGCTTTCAGGCAAGATCCATCTGATTCCAACAACGATAGCTCTCCTGCCACTTCCTCTTCCAAATCTGGCTTGGATTTCTGGCAGCTCCCTGTCAATGTACTGCTGCAACCATTTTTTAAGTTATCATCAACAAAACTTCACTCACATGTTAATGGGATTGTTCGATAATTTCTGCACTCTGTTGGGTCACCTTTCTTTGATGGACACAAATATGGATCTCTTCCAGTCGTTATCTATCTTCCAAAATCCTCAACACAGACAGCTATGCATATCCAGGGCTGTACCACTTAGTTAAAACATTTCGATTGGCATTCCATCAATTTCTGGAATCCAGTTATTCGATAATGCTTTCAGTGCAACTCGGACTTCTTTCTTTCAATAACCATGTTACTAAAAATCAACAAATGGATAAAAACACCCCATTGCCATCATTCAGCCTATTCCAACCCATGGTGCCCTATACAGAGTCTCGGGCTTTGTAAGTCTGTGCAGGAGCAGACAGCCTCGTTTTCCCCTCGGGGCACCTGGTGGGTTTGAACCACTGACCTGTGGTTAGCAGCCCACCACCTATCCAACAGCACCCAAATGTGCCACGTACCCTCTGGCAATAGCTCTCAGAGACAACATGTGCTCGCTCCTGCTGCCTCCTGCCACCTCACTCGCTCAACAGTAAAAAGACCTTTTGAGGCATTTAAACCGTTAAGTCCAGAGGGGGGAAGGGAGACAATAGCAACACCAGAGAGTAGAGGGGAAAGCTACACAGGAAGTCAGCACTGCTGGGTGCAGACTGCTGAGATCTCCCTCCCCATACCTTCAGCACTTACAGAGAAGAAAGCACCCAGCAGGGCGGAGGAAGGGAACACTGAGTGGAGGAAGTGACATCTTACTCAGGCTCCTCACAGACACCGCTTAGGAAGTTGCTCCAGGCTGCAGGAATATGTGCAAGGCTTAGGGACACGCGCATCATCAGTCTGCTCGTGAGGACTTGGGTCCCAGCTGACATTTGAAACTTAGGTCAAAGGAATCCATTCCCAGGTAGCATTGGTGACGTAACCAGATCTGGGCTTGTTGTAAGGCCCTTTCTAGAACAAGATGACATAAGATAAGTCTGGGCATGAAGCATGAGGGTACTGAGGCGGAAGGCTGGCTCTGAGTGCAACCTGAGGGTCCCTGGAAGCCCAGTGGCCCCACAGTGCCCAGTCCAGCCTAGAGAGGCCCGCCAGACAGAAAGGAGCAGCCCAGTCTAGCAGCAGGCCTGGAGAGGGCCTGGATGAAGGGCACCTGGGACCTGGTGGCTGGGCTGGGGTAGAGGGGTACGCTGTGCTTGGTCCCTCTCTGTCCACCAGAGCTTGCTGACTGGGAAGGAAAGGGCAGTTCAACCTCAGCCTCCAGGCCACCCCCCCACCCCCACTGCGGCCCGGCCTATCCCAGCTCAGGTTTACATGCAGATTTTCATGTGCTGGATTTCGAGGTCAGAAGAAACAGCAGAGCATGAATAATGGCCTGGCCCTGCCACCACTCCAACTCAAATTTATGGGGGCATCTTTCTCGCTACAGCTGCCTCCCATCGGCACCGCCCTCTCCCGCGCTCCCCGTGGAGGGAGCGGCTGCTGGCGAGTATAATTGGATTTCCACGGCCTGGGATGACTCGTGCTGGGCAGCAGCGCAGCGGGCAGCAGGCCTGCTCACTTTGCGTCTGGACTGGGAGCCTGCTCGCTTTGGGTCTGGGCTGGGAGCCTGCTGTTCTGCGCAGCCCAGGAGGAGCCTTTCCTGCCCAACAACGTGGGCCTTTCCCACCCTGCTGAACAAAGCACCCACCACCTCCCGGGATCCTACAGGCCCACAGCCAAGCTCTTGGTTTCGAGGATGGTGTGCACATTCCAGGTCGGGGGATGGGGGCAGTGCTCCGCTGCAGCTGGGAGAACCGGGAGCAGACAGGCCAGGCTGGCACTATGTGGCCCAGAGAACACCTGAAAATGGTGCTTTCTCTCTTTTTATCAGTTCCTCTTTGGCTCATTCTATAGCTATATATTTTTCCCCCTAACCCTATATAGCTATATTTTACAAAGCTACCACCTTCCGTCTGAAGTGCTCAGATCACCAACCCCGCACCCCCAGCCCGCTTCCCCTCCAGGGTCTCACCCTTCTTTCTGATACAGGAGGGATAACCTGAGGCACCGGCGACCGGGCTCAAGGCCAGTATCTAGGGACATGCTGCTATCAGAAGCTCTCATTCCAAGTCAGCTGCCAGGTGACGGTGACCAGCTCTGGCATGTGTACTCCCAGGGCCCCACCCCCCTTGACCCTCAGAGAGGGTACCAGGGCTGTGAGGACACACACAAGCATGCGTGAGCACAAGAGTGTAAGCAAGCAAGCGGGTGAGCATGTAAGAGTAAAACCAGGCACAGTGGGTGTAAATGTGCATGTGTGTGTGAACAAGCATGCATGAAAGCCCGAGAGGAGTAAGAGATGTGTGTGCTGGCACGTGAGTGTGCACATGAAAGTGTCCATAGGCGACCAGGGCCACTTGTTAAGGTCAAAGCAGTACCACCCAGTTACAGATTGAATTGTGTGTGTGCCCCCCCAAAAATATGAGTGTAACGGAAGGGCCATGCTGCTCTGTGGCTTGGCAGTGGTGTCATGGTGTGATCTGATGTAACTATCCTCGGCTGGTCACGTGCTCCAAATCCTGACCTTCACGTGTCACCCGCAGAGCCGTGGTGGTGGGTGGTTAAGGCACCAGGCTGCTGACAGAAAGCTCAGCCGCTCAACCCCCAGTCCCGCTGCAAGGGAGAAATAGAACACTCAGGGGCTTAAAGGTTACAACCTCGGGCACAAGATGGGGCAGTTCTGCACTGTCTAGACGTGCCGCTTCCGTATTAACGAGGCGGTATCAGGTGGCGTTCATGAGGATTCTGTTATGTTTCGATGTGTTGATGAAGCAGGTGAGGGTGGGATGCTCCATCCTGACTCAGGTCACCACCCTGGTCCAGTGTTCAGGGGAGTGTCGCACTGATCACCTTTGTACCTTACAGGAGCTGGAAGGACAGAGCAGCAAGCAGAGAAAGGCAGGCCTTTCCTTCTCCTGGCCAAAAACAAAGTGCCTGGAGTGGGCGTGTCCCCTGAACCATGGAAAAGATTGCTGCCCAGGCTCATGACAGACATCTCCAAGGAACTCCAGGCCTACAGATGTTGCAAGGAGACCAGGACCTCCCCCCAGAGCTGTAAGAGAGAAGATGGCTTCCCCTAGAATGGGTGCCCTGCACTCAGACGCCCAGCCTCCTGAACCAAGATCTGTCTGTTAAAGCCATCCGCTTGTAGAGATTCAGTTATGGCAACACCAGGTAACTAAGACTCCCCAGCCCCCGCCTCCCACAGATTCAAGCAGCAAAGCACATGACAAACTTGGAAGAAACGTCCCCAGACCCCAGAAGGCCCAGTCTCTCACCTCAGCCCTTTGCTCAAGGGCAGCCGTCCCCCAGGAGCCCAGCCTCCACCTCAGGCTCGTTCTCTGACTTCAACTTTGCGTCCTACAGGATAGTGCAAGGCAAAGGGAAAATAATCCTCCTTACTTCTTTAGGGAGCAATAAATAAGAGGATTACGAAAATGACGTTCTGAAAGTGATCTGAACTACTTGGAAGAAAGGGGGGTGGATAAAATACACGGTGTTTGGGGCCAGACTTCACTCAGAAAGAGCACAGGATCTGTCTCAGGGGCAGGGGAGCGGCATCTGCAGCCATCTCTCGCCTGCCTCTCTCCTGCACGCGGCCCAGGTCGGTAGCAGAGAGCCAAGGCTCGGAGCGATAGGGCCTGTCTGATGTGCCAAACACAAAGACACACGGTCCTTGTGGGCCCTGAGAGGCTGCTGTCTGAGACAGGGCACAAATCCCGCCGCCCAAGCAGTGACCCTCATCTGGAAGCAATCTGCTCTGCTCTCCTCTAAACAAGCAAGTCGGAGCGGAGGGCCTTCCTCACCCTTCCTCCCTCGGCCCTCTTCTGAGTGACTGCCATCCTCAGGCCTATTCACCGTTATCCTAAACCATCTGCCTCTTTTCCCCTGGAAATATGGGCGGCAATCGAAAGTACAAACTTGGGCATCAGAGTGGCCTCGGCTGACAGGAAGCCCTGCTGTCTTCCAGCTTTGGGTCTGTGGTGCATTGAATGAGTTTCTCCTTTTCTGGGTTCTGTCAGGAAGGTTTGTTGGGCCACACTCTCGCAGTGGGGTTGATCAGTCTTCCAGGAGGGTGTGCAAAAAAACACTTAATACAATTCGGAGACCTTCTGGGGAATTGGTCGATGGTGATGCAAATTAAGTGACTGTGATCTACGAGGGGATTGGTCAGTTTTGCCACCCTGCTCGGTTTATGAGCCAATTGCACAGAGGCTGAGGGGGCCTCACTAGCAGCAAGAAGAGTCTGAAGCAGCGTGTATCCTTTGGTCCTTGTGCTGAGCCTTTTACACACAGGGTGGTGGGGAGAAAGAGAACGCTGAAAATGATGAGAAACAGTAGCAACCACAACAAATCCCTGAAGCAGAGAAACGGCAGGAGCAATCTGAGTGACAGGCGCCTGGGGGCCAGCTCAAGGCAGCTAACCCACAGTGGACAGTGTTTGCCGTCTTCTGGCAGGAGGCTTGGTGGTGGAGTGGGGTTCCTCACACTTGCCCAAGCAGGGCAGAGGCTCAGAAAAGGCCCAGTGGTGGGTACAGCCAGGAGAGGAGCCGCTGGCCTGCAGCACAGCTGAGACAAGGCTCCCAGGCGGTGGGCACAGCCAAGAAGAAAGGGGAGCCGTCTTGATGGGAAGCTGTCCCGGCTGAAGAACTGTATCCTGCCCTGATTGGTATTCTGTTCCTCCCAAGCTGATCCTGATCCTGGACGGCAGTCTGCTGTGATTGGCGCTAGGTGCCTCTGGACAACAGAATGAATCGTGGCCAGGCCAGCCAGCCCTGTGCCACCCTCGCAAACTTTCCTGTGTTTGAGTCCATTGTTGGAACCCCTATGTCGGTCCACCTTGTTGAAGGCCTTCCTCTTTTTTGCTGGCCACCTACTGTAGCACGCAGCATGCCCTTCTCCAGGCCTGTCTTCCGCAGGGCTTCCGGGCAGACTCGAACCTCCAGCCTTTGTGTTGGCAGCTGAGTGTACTCAGCGTTTTTACCGTCCAGAGGCTCAATT
>NW_022110173.1:247697-270903 GCF_000313985.2 Echinops telfairi
CTGTCTTCCGCAGGGCTTCCGGGCAGACTCGAACCTCCAGCCTTTGTGTTGGCAGCTGAGTGTACTCAGCGTTTTTACCGTCCAGAGGCTCAATTCGGTAGATCAAAGTTAATACGACATTGCTGTTTCAGGTATGTATTGTCAGTCTATTCTCTACAGAACACTCATGGTGATTTTTTTAAACATAGACAATTCTGTCACTCCCTTGTACACAGTTCTCCAGTGCCTTTAAAAGCCAAAGTGTTTACGATGGTCTTCAAAGCCTTGCTCACTTCAGCCACCTGCGCTGGCCTTGAACAAGCCTCACACGCTCCTGCCTCAGGGCCTTTGTGCGGCTGTTCCTCTGCCCTGGGATGCACTCCACGACCTCCATCCCTCTCTACTTTCATGTCACCTCCTCAGTAAGGCCTTCTCGGACACGTATGAGACCGCATTCCCCAGCCCGGCCCTCTCCCCTGGTTGACATCTCTCCGGATAAAGGTTTTCATCTCTAGCTTAATGTCTGTGTCCCCCACCAAAATAGCAGTCCTTGAGGGCAGAGCATTTTCTTCACACCTGCATCCCCAGAGTGTAGACCAGTGCCTAGCACAGAGGAGCCCCTCAGGCCTTGCTAGAATGACCGATACTGCACAGCAGGTCACGCCGAGGCTAGGACAGAAAGCGCAGGTTCTCAGCCCATGCTGTCAGTCCTCTGAGGCTCAGTGGCCTCCTCTGGGGCGGGACTCACATAGAGCAGGATAACACTCCTCCCTCTCCCTCTAACCATTTCTCAGGGTCACTGTCGGCAGATCACCGCAGCAAGACGACGTGCTGGGAAACATGCTTGGATGGTGGCCTGGGTAATGGGGAGTCCCACAGAGATAGTCGGTATCAGCGCTCTTTCTCCAGCAGTATCCCACTAGGGCAACTGCTGGTCTGAGGCTGGCGACCTAAGTGCTCACAGGCTACCACTGAGGGGAATACACCCAGATACATGCCCTGCCTGGAGGGAGATAAGTTAGCCAGTTTGAGTTCCTTGAAAACACAAAGCCAGCCTCAATCACCATGAAATCGCTGGCACCGGACCTGCCTGTACCCAGCTGCTGTTGTCCACGGTGGTCAAGTTGGCGCTCACCCGTGGCGACGTTCTGTGCAATAGAACCAACAGTGGCTGGTCCTGCACCATCTCCATGATCACTGGCATGCTTGGGACCAGCGTGAGGGACACTGTGTGAATCCATTTCACGGTCAGGGCTTCCCTGACCAAACACGCTGTCCTTCTCTAGCAATTGGTCTTCCCTGATGATGGGTCCATAGGAAGCGAGCAGAATGTGGCAAACTCCACTACCTCTTCCTGATAATACCACTCAAGAACACAGGAATTGAAGGGAAACCCCTTAACGTAATAAAGGTCAGAGAGGCAAAACCAACAGTCAACATCTCTCTCAGTGGGGAGAAGCCAAGAGCATTCCCCTTAACAATGGGAGGCAGACAAGAAGGCCCTTTATCACCACCCTTACTCAGTATTACGCTGGAGGTCTTTTCCAGAGCCACTGAGCAACAAAATATTAACATATAATTGATCAAAGATTCACAAGGGTGGAAGGGGGGAGGGAAGGGAAAAAAGAGGGGCTCATACCAAGGGCTGAAGTAGAAAATGTTTTGGAAATGATGATGGCCACATACGTACAAATATGCTTGATACAAGTTTTGTATGGAATGTTAGAAGAGTTGTAAGAGCCCCCAATAAAATGATTTTTTTTCATTCAAACTGGCAGAGGAGAAGTAAAACCCTATTTGCAGATGACACGATTCTCTACACAGAAACACCAACGTCAACAAGAAAACTGTTGAAACTAACTGAAAGATTCAGTCAAGTGGCAGGACACAAGATCAACATAGAAAAATCTCTATCAGACTAACTGACACTAACAAAGAGAACTGAAAAGAGTAAATCAGAAGACTATACAATTTACAGTAGCCACTCAAAAGATGAGATACTTAGGAATAACCTAAACAGAGAAACAAAAGACCAGTTCAAAGACAACCGGAAAACATTACTGTTCAGTGCCACCAAGTTCCGACTCAGTGACCCTCGCCATAACACTACAAGAAAGCAAAAGAAATCTACACAAATGGAAAAATACGCCATGTTCATGGATAGGAAGACTGGATGGTGTGAAAATGTCAATATGACCCAATGCAATCCATAGATATAATACCATCCCGATCCAGAACCCAACAACATTTTTTTAATGGAAAAGCTAATCACCAACTTCATATGGAGACGAAAGAGACCCCAGATAAGAAAGCACAAAGAAAGAACAAAGTAAGGCCTCACACTTCCCCATGTCAACACCTACGACACAGCCACCTGAGTCAAAGCCGCCTGGGACTGGTACAACAACAGATGGAACCGATGGGACAGAATCGAGAACTCAGTAGTGAATCCATCCACCTGTGGACAGCGGATCATTAGCAACGAGCTTGAAACACATCAGGTGGGGTGGGGGAGGGCGTCTGCAAAACTGGTTATCTATTTGCAGAAAAAATGAAATAGGACCCACATCTGACACCACAGTCAAAGGTGAACTCAAGATGGACCAAAACCCGTATGTAAAGCCTGACACAGGGATGATCGTCCATGAAAACACAGGGACAGATGCAAGGGCCCTGACACATGGCTTAAATGTACTATAAATGTACTGAAAACACAAGAACAGATGACAAATTGGATGTCTGGGACCTCTTATGAAGTAGACTTTGATATGCATCAGAAGACTCACCAAAGGCCTCAAAGGAGACACCATAGAGTGGGGAGGGGGGACATGTTTGCCAGTGGACCATTGGACAAGGCACTAATCTCCAAAATTATAGAAAACTTCAACACCTCAATAAGAAAAAGACCAAGAATGCAATTTCAAAATGGACAGAGAACATGGTTCACCCAAGATGACATTCAGTTGGCCAACAAACATGTGTAAGAAATGCGCAAGATCACTAGGCATCCAAGAGTTGTGCATGAAAACCATGGTGAGATACCCCCTCGCCCTAGCACTGAGAGCAAAGTTTGGAAGCAACAGAACTGAGAATGGCAAGTGCTAGAGAGTGTGCAGAGAGACTGGCACCCTCCCTGCTGCCGAGAGGGCCTGTAAAAGAGTGCAGCCACGGTGAGAATCAGTATGGGCCTCCTCGAAAACTGGGGAATAGAAAGATCGTATGACCCAGCCATCCCTCTACTTGGCATGCACTCTAAAGAAATAAGAACTATAGCATGCACAGATATATGGACACCCATGTTCATCACAGCACTATTGACAATGACAAAAAGATAAACAACCTACATGTCCATTGGTGGGAGAATGGATAAATAAACCTTCGTACAAACACACAATGGAACGGTTAGAGAATAATGAAGAATCCGAAACACCTTATTACATGGATGAACCTGGAGGGCATTATATTGTGTGAAATTAGTCAACCACAAAATCACAACTAGTGTATGAGATGACTGTTGTAACCAAAAAAAAGAAAGAAAAGAAAATCAGAAAAGGTTTTCACATTCAAAAGAAACAGACTTTGAGGATTACCAGGGTTGGAGGGGAATGGAGGGCAGGGGAAGCAGTAGGCTGGCTAGAGGGTCGACAGGTGTTAACCTGGGAACGACAAGGTCCAACACGAGGGAGATGAGTAAAAAAAAATTCCGGAAACGGGGCAAGTCATTGGGAGGCTTGTTGAACTGCTGAATATGAAAATGCTCATCTGCTCTGTCAACCTTCTCTTAATTCACAATAGAAAAGAGTTTAAAAATACAATAAGTGAGCCAAAACTCCACCACCTTTGCTCATAAGGAGCATTCTGGTTGTATTTCTTCTAATGCTGATTTGTTCATTTGTTTGGCAGTTGATAGTCTTCTTTGCCAACATCACCATTTGAAGGCATCAGGTCTTCTGCCTTGCCTTTCACCATCTAACTTTCACCTACATCTAAGGGGACAGAAGAGACCAGGGCTTGAGTCAAATGCCTTTCGTCATCCAAGTGACACACAAGAGGTGCTCAGCAGATGCTCGGCAAAAGCATGCCTAAACAAAGCTCATACAGAGAGCCGTGCGCAGAACAGAAGAGAGATCCGATTTTAAAATCCTGAATGAAATCTCAGCTGATCGAAAACAGCAGGCAGACGGCAGCTACCTTGGCTACAGCTGCCAACAATAGTGACTGCGTGTTCGTTGTAGACACATCAAGGGCAAATGTGCTTTAAAGCAGACACTCAGAATTAGGGAAGAAAGTCAAGAGACACGGGGGAAAAAGTGCAGGGAGCCGCTTTCCATTGAACTCATGTCAAGAACCAGGCCCAAACGCTGCAGACCAGGGCTGATTGCCCCCATCAGCGTGAGCTGTCATTACATCACTGTTTTCATTATTGTCTTGGCACCTCCGCAACAAAGCAAGCAGGAAAGGAGGAGAAAGAACACTTATGTTCTGGACGGACTCTCCCACCTAACACGAAGTGGCCTTGGGCATGCTGCTCCGGCTGAAATTCCGTCTTCTGGCCAGCTTGAACAGAGCACCGTCCGGGCCAAGCAGATGCTGGGGTTCCCTTCTCTGGGACTCTCGCATGCCGTCGCCAAGTGCTTCTCCGTTAGACACGCCCAGGAGCTGGTCTAGGCTCCCTTTGCAGTGTGGTGGGGGGGGTGGACTGGTTGCTTATGGCCAAGCACAATCTGGATCCAACCCCCTAGGGCTGTCAGTTTCCCAATAATGTTACCCTTTCCTCCTAAGAGGGGTCCCTGGCTAAGCGAAAGTCAGCCGTCCCCACGCACTCAGGAGTGCGGGCCGTGCGTTCTGAGAACGCAGCCGTGGACGCCGTGCGGAGCACATTTCTACGCTGACATTCAGGGGTTGCTGTGACTTAGAACTGACTCGCGACAACTGTGGTTGGGTTTTGTGTGGTCGTCGTTTCCCCCACCTCCCTAAGCCCACCCCTGGCCTTGGAAGCAAAAGCAGCCCTGGCGGCATCATGGGCAACCAACTACAGCACTGCAGCCTGAGCCCACTGGCCGCTCTGCAGGCGAGAAAGATGAGGCTTTCTGCAGTCACAGTTTACGCCCGCAGAAACCCCACCAGGGCGTTTGTACTGTGTCCTCCACGGTCACTAGGAGTGGCCATCGACTGGAGGGCAGTGTGTCTTGATCGTGTGGGAACAGGAGGTCTTGCTGGCAAAGGACTCCGGGTTTTTGCTGAGGAAGATGCTCAGTCCACAGTGTTTGGGGCGGGGAAAGCCACTCGGGGAAGCCAGCAGCCTCAGGCCCGAGGGAAAGTCAGATCACTGAGCCCTTCCTCCAGTCCCTAAGGCGGCCACTATTCTCCCCAGTTTGGAGGACAAGAAAGTGAGGCTTCACCCAGTGAGGTCCATCCGGTGGCCACAGCTAGGTGGACTAGAGAATCCCGAATCCGCAGGTCAAGAGCACCTCGCCATCCTGGTTATGCCGGAAGCTGAGGAAGAAGCCACCCGCCAGAGACCGGAGCGCATGGAAGCCCAAGGCCCCTGTGGGGCCATCGACCTCTCTCATCTCAAGCCTGATTTCTACAAAGCGCTTGGCCAAAGCCCATTCAGCTGCAACTTTCCCCCTGGGCCACCCACTGCGGCAGGGGCGATGAGGAGAGGCCCAGTTTAAACCAGGTGCCGTGGGGTCACCTCTGACTCATCGCAACCCCAAGGAAGTCAGACCCCATCTGTGCTGCATAGGCTTTCTGATGAATGCCGAGTTAGATTGCTGTGTGTACGAATGTACTTAGTTAGTTAATAAAGCGCTAGATTTTTCTTTCAAAGTGGAGGCAAACGTCCAACCTTACAGTTAGCAGCCCGGGACAGTTGCTGTTTGTACCACTTGGGCACCAGGAATTCCTCAACCAGACAAGAAAGTGGATAGTTAAAGGAACCAGGGATCCTTTCCCCAGTGTGGGAGTCACATAATCTGGTGCCAACTTGAGACTATTAAGAGTGAAGGGGTAGGGTTTAGCCTGTCAATCAGGTCGCAGCTTGATGACCTCATTTGGAGCCACACAAAGATAAAAAGCTCGCTGAAGGCGGGACACACACACTCACCGCTAGAAATTTCTGCTGACAAGCCACATGGAGTTACGCTGATGGAGCCAGAGCCCTAGAGCTGGAGTAGCCACGTGGAGACCCATACCAGTGCTGAGGTCCTCCCACTGCCACTGGATCCACAAGACTTTTAACCTCTGGTCTGTGATCTTCCTGCATCTGGCATTATTGCATGGCTTCGTGAGTCTGAAGAGGAATTGATTAACTAGAAGTGGACCTAGGGGCTAATATTGGATATAAGGACTTGATCTAGACTGGGCTGGGCTGCTTCTCAATATACAATTGCTCTTTTACAGAAAGCTTTTTCTTACACACATACTGAAAGTCTATGAATTTGTTTCTCTAGTCATCCCAGACTAAGACACCCAGCAAGTTGGGCCACAGTTTCAGGGAAGCATCCAGAGGGCTCCCGGGAGAAGGTCGCTTCTCCAGCGACTGAGCTGCAGGCCCACCACCCCTTCCTGCAGGGCCTTTTCTCTGAAGGTCCTTGGGAGCCATCTTTTTTCAAGATTGGGAAAGGAGGTGTTTGAGGAAAGATTCTCTCAAGAAACCTGCCAACCCCATAACGACAACAGAGCCTGACGAAGTGTAGCACACTGTCCGCGACCCACCAGCGGTGCCGCCTCCTCAGGAGCGGCCTGGCCACTGGGGAGCGAGAAGCCCCTTCAAGGAAGACGCGCCCGATCCAGAGAAGCCAGTCAACGGCCAGGACCCACGCGGCCGTGTCTGTGCAGAGCCACTTTCATCCATCGGAGGGTGGTGGGGTGGAGGCGGCCAGGCCTGTGGGACACTGACAGTATGGGCAGGAGGGGTGGTGAGTGGGGACGGGAGACCCATGAGCTCACCAGTCTCCCGCTGTCCCAAAGGCACTCTGCACCCAGACACAGGCGATGCTGGGTCAAGGCGCCGACATAAGGGGCCACCCCAGATCAATGGATGTCCGTCAGGTGGACGTGGAAATGATGCAGGCAGCACAGACATCGGGTGGGAGTGGCAGTAGTCAGTCGGCAACATCCCTGAGAGGAAGTGCACTTTAGGCAAAGCAGAAGGAGTGTAAGCCGTTGTGTGTGTGTGTGTGTGTGTGTGTGTGTGTGTGTGTGTGTGTGTGTGTGTGTTAAGAGCGGGAGTTACAAGCAAGGGATGAATCGTGAGACTTAGAGAGAAGATTGAGGTTGACAATCATTGAACAGAAAGGTATCTTAGAGATTATCTCATGCAACATCAGATCAAATCCCAGAATCCCAAGCACAACAGGAGACATCCTCTTTTGGGCTCACCCCTCGGCTTTGGAAGGGAGGCGCACTAACTTCAAGGGCAGCCCATCCTCCACTGGATGGTTCCTGCTGTCAAGAAATGTCTTTCTGGCACTGGACCCAAATCTTACCCCTGGAGGGCCCCCCCCCATGGGTCCTGGAGTTCACGTTCTGAAAGCACTGGAGATGCTTCAGCCTTCCCTTCCACAACCGTCCTACACACGTTGGAAGAGCACCCTTTAAACTTACATTCCAGACCAAAAAATCACCCCCAATTTCTTCAGCTACTCCCCATGCTCCCATCATCTTAGTCAGCTCCTCTGGATGAATTTGGGATCACCAATGGCCCGACCATCATTCGGTCTCCAGGTGCTGCAGGTGTGGTCGCAGCTGCTCTGAGCCAGGCGTCAAAGCAGAGACAGTGCTGTTCTTAGCAACCGCGTGGCACGCAGTTTTTGTTGTGCTCTGGTTTTCATTCATTCATTCAAGCCACAAACACCAACTGCCTACAAGATGCCGGGCACTGGATCGGGTACGAAAGATGCTAAGAGAAGTGCCGTAGTATCCCATGTTCGAGAAGACAGTCTGGTTGGAGACATAAGCGAAACAGAGACTATGGGGGAAAGGGAACATGTTGCTTATGGGGCCTATTGGAGTGCTTACTAGGGACCCCTACCCCAGTGGGGAGGAGGTACCCAGAAAGATGACGCTGGAAATAAGTCCTTAAATAAAGCAAAACGTCTGTTTACAGTCACGGTGGAGTCGTGGGACCTGGAGTGACCCTCCCGCCTCGAACGATGGACAAACCAGACATCAGTGTAGGACAATCGGGTGTGACCGCTGTCAGACACTGACCGAGCAGTGCCAGCCCGGGAGCCCGGAGAAGGGAAACAAACGAAGTGAGTCCTGCACTGCCCAGCTGACTGACCGGAGGGGTGCAGGCCACAGGAAGAGGAGCTTAAATGGAATCCAGTGGTCTCACTACGTGGATGAGACAAAAGTCAGCGTTCACGGTCCCAGGCAAGGAGGATCCGTAGAGAAGAATACCGGATATGAGCGAGCTGCACAGCAAAGCCCTCCACAGCTCTCCCAAGAAATCTCCTTGAGTCTTGCAGTGAAAACGAAACTGCACATTCCTGGAGTGATACTCCACAAGGCTAGAGAAAGCGTCACCAAAAATCCAGCAGGCAGAACGCTTTGCAAAGCGCGTGGTGATGTATACACCATTCGCTTTAAAAGAGATTTAACCAGGGAAGTGTGTGGTATGTGACTACTGTCTCAAGAGAACTACCAAAAAATAAAAAAGAAAGGAGCCAAACTTGGCCAGCAGTTACCATGGGTAACCAAGGAGAAAGAGCTGTTGCTTAGGAAGCACTGAGTTTACGTTACTGGTGGTAGACTGGCTTGGAAAAGGGTATCAATAAGGGCTGTACAACATGAAGAGTATATGGCACTGAATTGTACATGTAGACGCTGTGGAACTTGAGAATGTTTTGTTGGGTATACAAGGAGGTGCCAAAAAACCCCAGAATTGTTCTACCTTACAAATCCAGCTAGGCCAGAGCATGTACAATGGTATAGATAGGAACTGGAAACACAGGGAATCCAAGACAGATAAACCCCTCAGGACCAGTGGTGAGAGTGGTGATACTAGGATGGTGGAGGGAAGGTGGCGTAGAAAGGGGGAACCGATTACAAGGATCTACATATAACCTCCTCCCTGGCAGATGGACAACAGAAAAGTGGGTGAAGGGAGATGTCGGACAGTGTAAGATCTGACAAAATAAAAATTTATAAATTATCAAGGGTTCATGAGGAAGGGGAGGCAGGAGGGAGGGGGAAAATGAGGAGCTGATACTAAGGGCTTAAGTAGAAAGCAAATGTTTTGAGAATGATGATGGCAACAAATGTACAGATGTGCTTGACACAATGGATGTATGTACAGATTGTGATAAGAGTTATACGAGCCCCCAATAAAAATGATTTTTTTTTAAAAAGCCAACAAAGAGAAAAAAAAGCAAATCAGAATTGCGCTGGGTGGAGCGGATCGTTCATACTATGAATTTTTCCTGCTAATCAAGCATCAAGCAACTAGCTCTGAGTTAGTGCACCCAGTGGCATCACCTTGGAAGGTTCTCTCTGGTCACAGTGAATTTTTTTCTTAAAAGCAGTTTCCTGGAACCTCGTTTTTTGTGTGATGGCCAGTTTAAGAGAACAGTGTGCGGCTATGAAATTCAGAAAGAATGCCACAGAAACTGTTGTGAGGAACACAGCTTACACAGACAGCACTGTGGGAAAGCTCAAGTGTACGAGTGGTTTTCTCATTTCAGAAAAGGTGACATGTCGATTGATGACAAACCTTGTTCCGGATGTTCTTCAACTTCCCGAACAGATGGAAATGTTGACTCATAGTGCCTTTGGAGTTCGTTCCACCAGGTCAGACTGTTAATCAAGCTTTCTATTAGAGTTTCTGAAAAGATTGTGTCACAGTGCAAAAGGCCTGGTTTGTGACAGACAGGACTGGTTTTGCCACCACGACAATGTATCTGCTTACAAAGCCATTTCAGTGTGCCAGTTTTGGCAAAGAACAGCATGCCTCTCTGGTCCCGGGCACCTTACTCACCTGACCTAGCTCAAAGCGACTTCTTTTTGTTCTGTGAATGAAGAGGGACAGGAAAGGACAGCTATTTGACAACATGGAAGGATAAAAAAATAAATGAGCGAGGTGCTGTCAGCCATCCAAACAGATAATCACAGATTTGACAAATGTATTTTTTTTTTGACAAATGTATTAAGTGTAATGGAGATTAGTTTGCAGGTGATAAGAATGTTTTGTTAAAAAAATTAATTTTTTTTTAAATTTTTAAATGTTAAGCTTTGGAAAAATTCTGGTTTGGGGGGGTACCCTCTCGTATCTTTGCCACAATTTAAAAAACAATAAGTACATTAATGACAAAGAGCACAAAGAAGAAGAAAATGTTCTAAAATTGAATGCGATTATACATCTCTTCTTGATAAGATTGAAGTATAGAATTATATGACATGTGGATGAAGTTTTAATAAAACTGCTACAAAAATTAAAAAGAAAGAAAATTGAAAAGTGTTTACATTCCTACCAGCCAGAGTAGATGGGACACAGGCCGTAAAATGGTGTTGCCTTAATAGTGAGGCTAAGTTAGCCCGAGCCACAGCGCTGCTCTGGGACCACTCTTAATAGCTTAATAGCAAAGCTCAAAAGGACTGAACTGTTCCCAAGTAACTGAACTGCATGCCAGAATAAAGTCCCATACTATTTAAAGAACTATAGCAAAATCCAGTGAGCTCCATGTCTGACATCCAATCAAAAATGAACTAGCATTCGAAGTTCAAAAATATGACCTCTAGCCAGGAGAAAAATCAATCAATGGGGCCGACCAAACACCGACGAGAAATGATGGAACTAGTCGGCAAGTATAACGGCATGTCTGTTACAACGCTCCTCCACACGCTCAGGAATACCAAGGAAAGCAGGAACATCGTCAGAAGGGGCCAGCGAGCGCCACGAACCCTTCAAAGGGTAGAAAATAAGAGTATCTGGAATGAAAACAACAGGGGGTGGAAGTAACCACAGATTACACGCCGTAGGAGGAAAGTGCCGGTGTACTTGAAAACACAGCAATAGAAATCATCCGAAACGGAGCACAGAAAGGGGGGAAGACAGACGGACACGCATGGAGCGCCAGCACCAGCACCCAGGAGACAACGGCACACAGTCTGCAGCACCGCTGATGAAGATCAAGGAGCGCAGCCCTCAGTGTGGACCGCAACTGACTGTAAAGAGATCCCACACCTTCACAAGTGGACCAACGAACACAGAAAAGGGAACTTGGCATTCGGAAGCAAAAAGGGCAAAGTGGCTGTAGGTGAGAACCATGAGGCCGGCCTGGTCAGCTGTCAGTTCCCGAGTCGCTTGACCCTCATCAGGTAGTCCAGCAGGGTAAGCCACCTAACCCTGGACAAGGGACTGCGGGAACCTAAAACCAGGCTTTGCCGCTTTCCCGGCATGAGGCTGAAGAGAACAGAGGTGTCAAGTCCGGCGGTGATATTTGAAGCCCAGTCTGCCCCTCTGAGGAAAGACCCAAGTGAGAAGGGGACCAAGGAGTGCCCCCAGTCTGGGGCAGGGAGACCCATTGGGACATGTCCATCCCACGGGCAGCTCCTGAAAAAACTCACTCTGGAGCCAGAAAGGACTTCAGGGGTCATAACCCCTTACTTTGCAGATGAAACACATAAGGGCCAGGCGAGGGGAACCACTTGCTTGCCTAAAGCCAGTTGGGGGTCCTGGCTCTCGGCCAACTGCTCCTTCCACTCTGCCTCACTGCTGTCTTCATCACCTCTCTGGGTCTCACGTGCCACCCGGGACAATGGGCGTCTCTTTGTCTGCACACACTTGCCCCTGCATGTCTGCGCTAAGTCCTCCAGACAGCGAGAGTCCTGGTATCACTGAGCTCCTGAGCATCCAGAGCAGCGTCCAGGTGCCCCAAGCACAGGTACTCCTCCGCCTAACACTGGGGAAGAGAGGAAGAGATAAAGAGCAGCTCAGAGACAGACAGAGACATCGAAAGAGACAGAGACCGACCTACCAACCCAACGGAGGAGTTACATCCTGCCAAAAGGCAGGATGGGTTGGGGTCCAGGGGGCATTTCTGAGAGCTCTAAGTCCCACTCCCTTATCAGATTGGCCCTGAGCCACCACTGTGCTAGCCGCCCACCCATTCCTCCTGGGAGTGGGGGGAAACCGCGGAGGAGAAAGAGGAAATGGCCCTGAACTTGGCTCTTCTCCCCTCCCCACCATCGGCACCCTCCCTCGGCCCCCGTCATCAGCTCTGGGGTGGGCGGCACCTCTTCTCAGGGGTTAAGAATGAACAAATTCTTGAGCTATTTCTGGAGCCTCAGTTTTTATCCACCCTTCCATTCTGGTCGATTCTGAAAGGCCTGTGGCCGGGAATGCCAGAGAGATCGGAGCCCGGCCCACCGAACCCAAAATAACCCCACCCGTGCCTTCCTCTAGTCCTCTCGGGTCTGGCCACTGTGCGGGCATGTTCTCCTGCCAAGCTGCCCACAGTCCCGTGCGGTCACCTCGCAACACAGGGAGCCAGGGGCGCTAAGGACCCCGGGCCTTGGGTGAAAGTGAGGAAGCAGGAAGCAGGCTTGGGTGGGGAACGGGTATAGGACACAGAGAATTTAGGATCAGGGCCCAGAAAACGTCAGCTGCCCTGAGAGTCTACGGAAACTGTGTCCGTTCCTCAGCTGGGGAGCTTCCCAGCTGAGCTTCCTCTTCTCTACAACTCCTCCTCCTCCGAGGTTGTCGCTCTCTCCTCCCAAGCAGGCGTGCACTTTTTTTTTTTAATTTTTCATGTGTGCCCTTTGATGAGCAGCAACTGGGATCCTAAAAGCTTGTGGACAGCCACCTAAAGCCCACCTGTCAGTCTCCCCGACGGAAGAAAGGAGAACAAAGGAGATGCAGGGAAACCATGACCCGGATGGACCACATGAACCAACGTCAACCCTCATGACCCTGAGACTGGAGGAATTAGATGGTGCCCAGCTACTACCACTGTCTACTCTGAAAGGAATCACAGAAGATTCTGGACTGGGCGAGAGGGAAACGTGGAACACATCTTGAAACCAACAAGAAGGACCGGCCCTCCTGGACAGATAGAGGCTGGTATGGTCCTTAAGATATCCTTCGGACCTGGAAGTGAACTTGCCCCCACGGCTCAATTCCCCATCAAGCAATAGTCCACTGCCATCAAGTCGGGCCCAGTGGATAGGTCTCTAAGGGGAACCGTGACAGGAGTGTGGCACAGCCACCTGGGAATAACCAACCATTTGAGATCAAAAGGATGGCATGTTTCCAAGGTCCACACTCAGAAAAGTGAGGGAAGAGAGGAGGATGGAAACAGGAGACAGCGTGAGAAAGTGGGACAAGCGATCAATGAGAGGAAACAAAATGTGGACGGAGGAGGGATGAAACACTGATTCACTCCATAGCCTTCACTCCATTTACAATAAATTGTCCAAAAATTTTTTTGAAATTAACTTTCTTTTTTTAAAGGAAGAAAAATAAAAATCAGAGTGTCTAGCCCGTGTCCAGGGAGCCCTGGTGGCCTAGCGGTTGGGCTGCTATCCTCAAGGTCAGCAGTTTAACCACAGCCCACTCCAACATCCCAGAAAGGTGAGGCTCTCTACTCTCATTAAAAAGCCATCTCAGAAACCCACCGGGACAGTGCCCGCTGTCCTCTGGGGTCGCCGTGAGTCTGGAAGACGCGCCGGCAGTGAGTCATGCACGCACGTGTCAGGCACTGAGCGTGGGCTGGGTGCCATGAGAAGCAGGGAGCGCACCAGTCGGAAGGAAAATCAAGGTCCCTACTCTCAGAAGAGCCGAGTCAGCGTGTAAGAGGAGATTTAGGTGAGACATTAGGAAAGGTCCGGCCAGCGGAAGTCCAGAGTCTATAGGTCAGTTCTCCAGCAGCACAAACCCTGTTTCAAATCCTGAGGAGGTGGGAAATAGCTGGGAGGGTCTCAGAAAGACCAGGGTCCAACGGGCCGGTCTCCTACGTCACGACTGTAGGATACGGCGGTGCTGTACTTAGGTCCTGACCTGAATCGAGAATGCTCCGTGACATGACTGACCCATGCATTCCTTCACCACCCACTGCCATGCAGACAATGCCAACCCACTGTGACCCAACCAGAGGGCAGCGGAGAGCTGCCCGTCAGGTCTTAACAAAACCAAAAGGCAACTCGCAGCCATGGAGACCATCCTGACTCCTCGGGGCCTCTGGGACCCTGTGGTTCCCGAGACTGTCAATCTTTACGGGGGTGGACGGCTGATTGGCAGTTAGCAGCCCAGCATGGAAACCCCAAACCCCACCAGGGCCCCTGAGCAGGTCTCAGGGGCCGCACGTCTCTAAGGAAGCAGACTGCGCCAACTTTCTCCTCGATTGGCTGTTGAGTTCAAATCGCAGACCCTTCGGTGAGCAGCCCCATGCTTCACCTAGAGCACCACCAAGGTCCCTGGTCCCCAACATGACTGCCCTGGGTCACCCCTCAAACCTTGAACGAACGGCCCCTTGAAGGCACCTACAACCCAACCAAAACCTGGCTCAAAGAGGAAAGAATGCCATCGCTAAGGGCTGCGCTTAAAAAACAAACAAACTACCTTTATGAGCCCAAGGGGGCAACACTAACCCTAAGACATCAGGGGGACTTTCAGGGGGATGGGTCTAGGTTAATGAGGAGGAACAACGACCCCGTAAATAACAACCAAAAATGTTGAGGCATCTAAAGATGGTAAAGCCAGGGTCACGAAACAATGTGTGTATGGCAATTGTTGAGTGGGGGTATCTATTCTCACCGCAAATAAAACGAAATTAAACTTTCAGAAAGCGCATGTGTTCAAGCTAGTTGATTTAATGAACAGTGATGGTGAGACAGCTGATGGACACATTAAATGTCACTGAAGTGTACATGTGAAGACTGTTGAAATAAATGACAGATGTTTACACACACACACACACACACAACTTGTTTTAAACTAGCAAAAACTGCAAATAGTTATCGCCTCCTTGGTGTCTCCTAAAGCTTTGGCCATGCTTCCTTCCTATGAACCCCTGAGAGGGCTTGCTGGGGATAAAGGCAGGGGCTAGAGGGGACTCGCGGGGCAGACCTTGGGGTCCTCTGGCCTGCTGAACGGGTCTGTAGATTTGGGCAGTACTCTGTGGAAGGCAATCCTGGGCTCGCAGGGAAAGAAGCCCGGAGTCTTGGTTGGCCAGCTGTAGACCCATCCTCACCCTGCCTTGCACTGAGCTCCGGCCACAGCTGTTCAACAAGCTACCTTTCCAAGAGACAGGGGTATTTTCAGAGAACCTCCTGAGGACCAAAGAGCCTCACCCTCCCTCCAAGAGAAGCCCGCTAATGGCAGGTTCAGGCAGCCACCCAGACTAGGAGAGAGATTTTAAGGTAGGGGTGGATCTTCCCCCCAAACCTCTCAAACCCAGCTCACCTAGTTGTTTCTTTCCATATTTGTTAACTCAACAGCCTCTTCCCAACCTCCACCAACAAATATGTACTGAGGCCTACTGGGTGCCAGTGCAGTGTCCTAGAGTCTGGTGGCACGGCGGTTAAGCACTTGGTTGCCAACTGACAGGTTTGCGGTTCAAACCCACCAGCCAGCTCCACAAGAAAGAGACAGAGAGCTGTGGTCATCTATTTCTGCAAAGACGGTGACCTTGGAAACGCTACGGGGACAGTTCTAGTTTGTCCGAGGGGGTCAACTATGAATTAGAATCAACTTGGTTTTTAAGGCTGACTGTGCCAGGACTCGTTGGGTGATGCAAACGGGTAACACCCTACGCTACTAACCGAAACGCTGGTGCTTTGAGTGCACCCAGGGCCCCTCAGAAGAAAGTCCTGAACATCTACTTCCAAAAGTAGCACAGTTCTATGCTGGCACCTTCAGGGTCACCTGGAGTCAGAATCGATTCGACAGCAGCTGGTCCCTGTGTGGCAGGCACTCGTCTAAGCAAAGAGGATCTCGTTCAAGGTCTCACCCCATCCTCCTCCACAACCAAATACAAAGGCATGCTGGGGGGAGTGGGGAGTGTTAGTCAGCCTTGAGCTCCTGCAGCTCACACACACACAGACACACACACACACACACACACACACACCTATATCCCTGCCCCTGGAGCTGCATGGAGGCTGGTTCATTTTTTACGAGTGAGCTGGAGACCAGAGGCTGCCTTTCCTATTTTCTTCCTTCCTCCAGCCCATTAGCAAGATCCTCGCAGACAAACACTCGATGACCTCAGCCTCTCTGGCTCTGGAAACGCGTGCTACCCACTTAAGGAACAAGGCCCTGGAGATGACAGAACCCTATGCCACCTTCTCCCTTGCTCCAGAAGTAAGATGAGACTCACACTCAAGGGCCCCAGTCCAGTCTGTCACTCTGGCCCAGAAAAGGGGTGGAGTCCCTCCACTTCAGCTGATGGGCACAGCCCCCGAGAGCCCACTACACTGAGTGAAGACCCAGAGCGCCAGCCCAGCACTCAGAACCAGGGACAATCAATTGTGGAGCGTCCCTTCTTGGCATCCATCAGCATTAATATCACCAGGGCCAACAACCCCAAAAGTATTCACAGAAGAGACAACTGGTCTGAGGACTATGCCAGGCTGCCCAGGCTGACTGTCAGAGGGAGGCGTGCCCTGTCTGAGCTCCAGCCTGGAAGGTCCAAGCTCAAAGCGAGCCTGAGGCATCTGCCCGTTCCCCCCCACCCCCCACCACCCCCCATCTCACCCCCTGCCTGAGCAGGGAGGTCCATCCTCTCCTCACAGGGATCTAGCTGAGCTTTCCAAGACCCAGGAATCACTTAGAGAGGACACTCCAGGAATCACAGGGTGATGACTCGGTAGCACCACTTTCTCCATCAAATCCTTGTTGGTGCCAACCCAGAAGGTCTCTCAGTACAACAGAACGAAAAACCGCCCCGTCCTGCACCTCCCCACAGTTATGTCTGCGCCTACTGCTGCAGCCACCACGGCAGTCCATCTCTTCGACGGTCTTCCTCTTTGTCTCTGACCCTCTCCTTTCCCAAGCACGATGTCTTTTCCAGGGGCTGAGCTCTCCGGATCACGTGACCAAAGGGCGTGAGTCAAAGTCTCACCAGCCTCGCTTCCGAGAAACATGCTGGCTGTACTTCTCCCACCACAGATCTGGGCCTTCTCCTGGCCGTCCACAGGACTGTCACCACTCTTCGCCCCCCGCACCAAGATTCTAACGCGTCGATTTGTCTTCGGGCTTCCTTAGCCAAGGTCCAGCTGTGACATGCCTATGAGACTGATTTTTCAGGCACATCATCTGGAAAGACCAATCCCTAGAGAAAGATATCACATTTGTTAAAGTGGAGGGTCAGCTGGGGGCTGAGGGAGAGGACAGGGCACCGTCTCCTTCTGCCATCCATAAGGTCACTATGGGTCTGTGCCAACTCCACCACAACCAACAAGGGAGCAGTAAGCCTTCCCCGCGGGGTCAAGGCCAGGGTCTCCTTTGAGTCCAACACAGAGGGCTTTTGCCTGGATCTACTCGTTAGTCTACCCCATCCTGCTTGGCGTGCTGCTCTGAGCCTAGGTGCTGGGGGGGTCAAGCACTCAGGGTGGGGGCGGGAAGGGAGAGAACTGGATAAAACAGAGCAGAGACACTTAATATCCAAGAATAGACTCGGTTGGAAAACTCATTGAACTCTCCCCTTGGCCAAAGCTCTCTTACCACGGAGCACCTCATCCAGAAGCTCCCTCAGACCCCACGGACTCCTCAGGCGCTCAACCATTGTGGTGATTGTTGGGTGCCATGAAGTTCGTTTTTGACTCACTTCAACACCACGGGACCACCTCATTGGGTTTCCAAGGCTGTATCAGGAGGCAGATCTCCGGGCAGCTGGTTAGTGGCAACTTTGGGTTGGTAGCCAAACACTTGACCATCATACCGCCAAGGCTCCTTGTTCAAGAACCACTTGTCAATTAATCAATACTATATCATGCCTCTTGAGGATGTTAAAGCGCAACTCCATCCTCACAACCATAGAGAAGCAATATTTGTAGGGGGGGGGGGTCTGATGATTCAGGAAGAGAGGTACGGGGACTGTACCTACTTATGTGCCCCCAACTAGCTAACTCTCAAAGGGAGCAGCGGGACCTCCATCCGGGCTTTCCAATTCCCCCAGGGAAAAGGAGGTGCTGACAGTTTTCGTCAGGCTTGTTAGCTGACTTCTCAAAGGCTTGCATGTCTTCCTCAACACTAAGCACTGGTCAATTCAAAGGCCGCGAGCTGACCAGATGCCATGAATCCTGCCACAGTAGCACAAGGCTGGACCCCTCGAGTCACCTGAGTGCCTCAGGCTAGCCCCCCGAAGTGGTGGAGCTATGTGGGACCAGCCCAGAACGCCTGATCACCTCACAGTCTTCACAGGTCAGTTCTCTCACCACACCGTTGAGGAGAAGAGCAGCCAGAGGCTGGGCATGGGTGGCAGTCTACTTTGGCAACCAGGGAGCCCTTTCAGTCACAAAACAGCTCCTTCCGAGAGATGCTCAGAAGAAGGGAGGGGGGAGAGGGGGCATCAAATGCCAAGGGATTTTCAAATGCAAAAGCTCACTCTGCCTTTGTTCGGATTTGATGAATGCACAAACTTCCAGGCAGATGACAGGCGAAAGAACACTGCGGAGCACAGCGAGTGTACTTCATCTCGCCCCACCTGAGACCTCCGGGGGAGAGGCAAGTTTGATGGTTACAGCCGGGGAGAGCTTCCCAGAAGCAGCCTACTGAAGCCGTCTCACCACTGGGAGTCTGGGAGTCATTAGTGGCCCAGAGCTGCCACTTGCCCCTGCTTCCCTCTGCCTCCCTGCCAGCTGTGACATTTCACCAGCTGAGAAGTCACAGCAAGGCAGGTGGGGTGCTACGAAGAGAAAGCCACACAAATGGATACCTGGTGCGCAGTCCCAGTGCTGAGTCCAGGTTCTCTGTTTGCCCCTCTGGAGGTATCGGGGAAGCCCAGAGTGAAGTGGGCATTCACTGGGCAAATTGAACGCGTGCCTTCCCAGCAGAGGCCTGGATAGGAGGGACCCGTTGGTTGTCTTCTTCCATGTTCATAACAGAGGCCTGTCACTTACTGATTCACATTTTAAAGATGCCATGAAAATTTGCAGGGAGTACTCAGGTGGGACAACTGGACGGCTCGACAACGTCCTGATAACGAAAGAAAGGATCGACGTCCAGGATTTTTCATGTTACTTGGAATCATGGCCCATGCTCACGGAAGCAGCAGTTGAGAAATCAAACGATGCAGGTCAGTG
The DNA here is from genome assembly GCF_000313985.2 of Echinops telfairi. NCBI lineage: Eukaryota > Metazoa > Chordata > Mammalia > Afrosoricida > Tenrecidae > Echinops > Echinops telfairi. Next base: position 266,928 of record NW_022110173.1, read on the forward strand.
GGCAGGCCTGCTGCACGAGACCCAGTTACAGTACTGAAGAGCAAGGACGTCCCTTTGCAGAACCGAGGCGCCTGACCTTAGCAGTGGCATTCCCATACGCACGTGGAAGGCCGACAGTGAGTCAGAAAGACCGCCGGAGAGCTGGGATGGAGTTGAATGATGGCGTTGGCAACGACCATTGAAAGTGCTGTGGACTGCCAGAAGAACGAATCTGCCTTGAAAGAAATAGAGCCAGAATGCTCCTCGGAAGCCAGGGCGGCGAGACTCCAGCACATGTACTTTGGACCTGCGATCAGGAAACCAGTCCCTGGAGAAGGACGTCATGCTCAGTAAAGCAGGAGCGGCCACGGCAGAGAGGAAGGCCCTCCGGGAGATGGATGGACACGGTGGCTGCAAGGATGGGCTCAAACACAAGGCCAACGATGAGGGTGGCACGGGCCAGGCAGCGGTCCCTTCTGCTGTGCACAGGGCCACTGTGCCCGGACCAACGGGATGGCACCGAATAAGAGCGACACTTAGCTGGCTCCGTGGTAGAGTTCTCACTTTCCATGCAGAAGTCGTCCGTTCCATTCCTTACCACTGTAGCTCAGACAGAGCTCAGCTCTACCAGGGAAGGCTCGGGCATTGCTATTAAGTGAACACGGTTCAAAGGAATTTGCAGATGAAAACAAACGAGGCAGAAAGAAGCCTGGTGACTGACTTCTAAACATCAGCCAATGAACACCCTCTGGGCTCACAAGGGAACGTTGTCCAATATGCAAGTCATCGTGGGCGGGCCAGAACTGGACAGCATTTCCTTCCATTGTGCACAGGTCACTACAAGTCAGAAGCCAACTCCAGGGCAGCTATCTAGAACTGAGCTGGTAACCCACAGTCATGGGGCCAGAGAATCTGTTTCCTACAAAGCCTCGTGCTGGATTGCCCCCCACATCTCTGCCAGAACTCTCTTCAAATGCCTCATCCCCAACACACACACATGCAGAATCCACCTCTAGCCCAACATGAAGAGGGAAGGGTCCTGCCCTGGCCTCTTTCCCTGGCTGACCCCTAGCAGGAGCTAGCTTCCAAAGATCTGTGATGTCTACTCACAAATATTTTAATTCTCCCTACTTGGGGCAAATAGAACAGTTGCACACCCCCATCCCTGAACACACACCCCTTGATGTGGGTCTGCTGTTCCTCCCATCAAGGGGTGGACTGTATTTCCCCAGCCCTGGCATCGAGGCTGGTCCTGCCCCTGGTGTTATGTGGTGAAACTTCAGGGCCTAGACCTGTAGAGTACAGTTGACCTTTGAAGAATGCAAGGCTTGGGGGCACAAATCCCCCCCACCTAGTCAAAAATCCACATAAAACTTCTGACCCCGGGAAAACTTCACCAGTAGCCTACTGTTGATGGGAAGCCTCACCGGTAACATAAACAACAGATTAACACACATGTGGAAATGTTATGTGCACCCACACAACAGTTGTATTTTCAATACGAGAAGAAAAAGAAAGCACACTTACAAAAAGTGTAAGGTTTTTTACAATGACCACGTCACAGATTTCCTTTTCTGCTTTTCCCAATGGTCCTTACGTTGGGTTCGCGTATCTTAAGACAGCGGGGCAGCTACGGCTGCAGGCCTCCACCAATGGTGCGTATCAAGCAACTCAGCTTGTCTGGGTAATGTCGCAGTTTTCCTCTGCTTTGTGGGAGCCTGTCTGGCATTGCCAGCGGCACTTTGTAGGGGCCCCCTGGTGTTATTCAGGGGTCACGGTGTTACACGGCACGTGCTGTGCCGCATCCCAGTGCGGCGTGAGCTCATCTTTCACGGTGATGACCAGTCTGCTGGAGAGATGCGCTGCTCATGCCGGATGATCAGTGTCTCACCACCCAGGCCCTGTTGCCACATGAATAAGCTCAGGCAAAACCAGTTCAGCCCAAGGGAGCTAATAATAATGGGTACAAGAACAAAAAAAAAATTTAAGTTCTAAAATGTATTGTGGTGATGAATGCCCAACTCTGTAATATATTTAAACCACTGAACTGTAGGGTATGCAAATTATTTGTCAGTAAAACTTTAAAAAGATACAAATGAAAATCAAATCATTGAACCGAACTGATTACTGATCACATATTACAAATTAGTAAACTCGTGTTTAAAAAAAAAGAGATTTTTCTCATACAAAAAATTTCAAAAGCTGAATCTGGCCCAAATCACTAAACCACCAGAACGCATGCAGATAAATGGCGGTTGTGCTCATTTACTAAGGTTCGGCACGATTTGTTGTGCAGCTGTAAGTAACCGATGCAAAACACAGCCGGCAAGTCTGCGCAGCTACCCGAAAGAATGAGGTCATTCCAACACACTAATGTGGAAAGACGGCTAGAGAGGTGCTGATCATTAAGTCTAGTGCGATTCTATTTACGGGAACAGAGAAGACAAATGAGTGTGGACGGATGCTATGCTATTACACAAATAAATACCTGGAAACGCATATAAACCAAACTATTAACAGCAAGGGGTGCGGGTTGGGTTTTATCAACAGTGATTATCTCTGAAAGGCAGGATTAAGGAAGACCTGCCTTTTCAACCGTTGGTGCCATGATTGAATATTATAATGAGTTTGTACTCGTTTTTTATCCCACAGCTACTTTTTAAAAAATTCATCTTAGATTCTGCCAAGTTTTTCACGTGGTCCTTCCACTATTCAGAAACCAACAGACAGGCGAGCCAGCTTCCTAAACTCTGGATGGACGGCTCAGTGGCACGGAGGGTGCCCACCACAGGGCAACCTACCTCATCTTGAAGGAGGCCTGGGGCACAATGGCTAAGTGGTCAGCTACTAACTGAGAGATCAGCTGTCGGAACCCCCAGCCACTCCACGGGAGAAAGCCGTGGCACTCTGCTTCCGTAACGACTGCAGCCGTGCAGGACCTGTGGGGCTGTTAGACCTATCACTTAATCAATATCCACTCACCAGCAAGGACACTCCCACCAGCCATGCTGTCCCCACTCCCCTGCACCTCCGTCCTCCAGAGCAGCTGTCCACACCACGCCCACCCCGAGCCCCAGCGAGCCCTCCCCCTCACCGCTGCCACTGCTCACGAAGCCCTTTCGTTGCTTCTCGAACTCCCACCCCACTCCATGGCCCAGTGCTGGGTCTGCACACAACCTTTCACTACGCCACCCCTATGCCCTTGACTGGGCGATGTTTAAATTATCCTCCCTGCACGTGTGTCCCAAGGAGAGTCACCAAGACTCAGGCTGACTATCTCCCACACCATCTCCAGCAGTTGGTCTAACAGTGTGAAGGGGACAAAGCCAAGACATGGCGTTCCAATCCTGCTGCTCCTGAGCTGGATGGTGAGTAGCCATCCTGGCCTGGATCTCCCCCCACCCCACCCCACCTGCAGCCATCTCCAGCAGCGGGAACTCCCCATGGGGGTGACTCATGCCGTGGCGATACTCCCCGTACTCCCTGTCCAGGTCCACCTGCTGCAGCCGGGACTCAGGAGGGTCACACACAGTCACACGCTGGCTTCACACCTGCCTGCCTTCCTGGGGGACTCGGCGGCTCTTCTTCACTCAGGCCTCATCCGGCTATGTGTCCAGTCTCTCAACAAAGCTGTTTAGAATCTCCCAGGATTAAAGCAGGTGGAACGTGCTCAAGGCCCAGACCTGGAGCTCACTTTTGCAGTGGTTCTCAACCTGTGGGTCGCTACCTCTTTGGGGATTGAACGACCCTTTCACACGGGTCACCCGATTCATAACAGTAGCAAAATTACAGTTATGAAGTAGCAATGAAAATAATTTTATGGCTGGGGGGGTCACCACCACATGAGAACCACTGCTCTAGAGCAAAACACATCATTCTTTTTTTTAAAATAATTTTATTGGAGACTCATACAATTCTTATCACAATTCATACATACATCCATTGTGTCAAGCATATTTGTACATTTGTTGCCATCATCATTCTCAAAACATTTGCT
>NW_022110173.1:272412-276369 GCF_000313985.2 Echinops telfairi
GCAATTCCCACACCAAAACACATCATTCTACATGGCCCCATGGCCCCCAAAAGCACATGCCCATTCAAGGCTCACCAGCCACCCTCCCCTCGGAGCCCTCCTATGAGATTAGACTCGGATGGTGGCTGGGATTTTTTTTCCTTCCAACCGTGCCTGTACCACCACCCCTGAGGCCTGTTGGAGAGCTCCAGGCCCCCAAGCCTCAGTCTCCACACTGTGACATGTGGCCAGCCGCCACCACCCACTACTATCACATCCACTCTGGTTCACAGCGACCCAGGAAACAGTGGAGCCGATCCTCAAGTGGTCCCAGCCTGCAATCTTCCCAGAAGCGCACTGAAGCACACTGACACATCCTTCTTCCTCCAAGCGGCTGGCCAGTTCGGTTCTAACCACCCGGGCTCCTGGACACGTGGCCAAGTGGGAGGCACAGGCAGGGCTGCTGGCTACTTGAAGGAAAGGGCATTCACATCATGGGCTTCTACCGACTTTAAAAAACAACAGTCGCATTGTACTGTATTGGTTGTTGGGCCAAATGCTGCCCCACCCTGATGACCGGCTCCAGGTGGGACTGTATGTGACCCACAAGGTTTCCTTTCTGGCCCCATCCAGCCCCATAGCAACACCTGGTTGCTTCATATGAGGTGGTTTGGCCGGGAGTATAACGGGTGTCTCCCCCATATGGGTGAGCTTTTTGTTGTTGCAAAATATGTAGAGCACAGTGGCATAGCTCAGTTAATTTATATAAAGTAACTATTCAGGTCACCACCTCCAGAATACTGACTTCTCTAGGGGGCACTGGTGGCCCTCTCAGCTGAGCTCCAGAACAATGGGGGTGAACCCCCACCCACGCGCTGATGGGGGGGCCACACTGAGGCTCACGACACACCTGTGGCAGGGTCCCACCTTGTTCTGAATTGGCTCTGCGTGGCCTTACCTGCCTACTGTTCTTGGAGGCAGGCCTTCCACCCTGACAAGGCCCCCTCACTGGGCATGGGAAGAACACAGAATAAATGGATTGCCAGCAGCACATGTGCCCAGGGCGGGGAGTGTGTGCACGCATGTGCAGGCCCCTCCCCCAGAGCGCGTACCTGCCCAGGTCCAGAAAAGGCTGCCAGGCCTGCCTGGACACTGCTTAGGCTGTACAACAATTTGTTCACCTTAGAACCTCGCCTTTCAACCAAGGGAGCACTATTTCAAACCTGCACCTTTGTCCGCATTAGCAGTGGCTTTAAGCTTCTGAGATCAAGGGATTCGGGTGGTCCCTGATGCTTCGGCATCCCTGGACTATTCTCCACCCTGTCCTCTCCTGTCCCCACCCCTAGGTCAGGGGTTTGAACAAATGCTGACCGCTGTGAGTAGAAATAGTCACAAGACCGCAGCCATCCTCTGTGGGGGGAGAAGCAAGACAGAGGGCGGAAGGGGTGGGGTACAACCAAAAGCACAGAGAATACCGAACCATGGAGAGTCCAAAATTCCCCTCCATCTGGCTCAGAAGACGGGTGGGGTGCTCCCTCCGGCCCCCTGAGGCCCTCTCCTCAGGAACCCCAGCCCAGCCCCATCATGCTGAGCCTCGGGCTGCATTTCTGGGGTGAGAGGAGGGGAAGGGTTTGGAGGCTGAATGTCACCACGGGCAGATATTCTCGTTGCATGAGGCTGTAACTGCAGCTGAAATGATTAGCTGGTAAGGGCTTGCGGCCAGCCATGGAGCCCTCTCGCCCCCAACTGCCTCTGGCAGGGGCAGAGAGTCAAGGTGAAAGCTGCAGCCCCGGGCGGAAGTCGGCCAGCAAGCCCCTGCCTCTGACCAGACAGACACGCAACGGTCTCGGTAAAGCAGGGCCTCGGTCGATGCAATCACTCAGTTGATTCCTCCCTCCCCTCGTGCGAGGCCAGAGGCAGAGGTGGCACCTGCAAGACGCAGAGGTGCTGGGGAGCCCCGGAACTGGGAGCCAATACCCAGCCCGGGACCCTCTCCCTACCCAACTTCAGCAATTTCCCCCACAGGGGCACAAAGCCCCCTGAAGGCAGGCACTGCCTAGAGGACGGTCACATAGCCAGCTCTGGGCAGAGGCCAGGCAGTGCGCCTTGCACCAGGGGCTGGTCAACCTTGCAGAGCATGACAGGCCATGGCAAAGCCCTCTCCAGCCCCTGCCTGGCAGGCTGGGCCCTCGAGCGGGCCTCACTTTGGCTTCAATGCAGACGCACTGAAGGCAGTCAGTCATCTATCTGGAAAGGGCTGCCGAGGTCAAGGGTGATCTGTCGCCCCATGGTGCCTGACTCTGAACTGGCGGGTGGGCGCACTGAGAGCAGCCAGCGGGGAGCAGTGCAGAGCTGCAGGAACCACCACCTACTGGTCCTGGGTCCCGGCCTCCACCGCCTGATTATTGACCAGGACCCACGGTGCTCCACTCAGGCCTGTGCGCCGGCTGCACTGCCTGTAGCGAGCTGGACAATGAAAGCAGACACCCAGCCAGGCCCCGGGCGGAGGTTGAAGTACTCACAAGGGCGCTCACGCATTCCTGCTGCGAGCTGGCTCGGGAGGGGCGTAGAACCAGAGCCCAAGAACAGGCCAACCGGCGGGCTCCTGCGTCTGAATGCCTGTGCCACCTAACACAGGTGCGTGCGTCTCTCTACTATTTATACTCCACCGGAGCTGCCACCGCGGCAAAATGGGCGACACAGCAGCTCCCCGGGCGGGAAGTTGGGAAAGTTAAATAAGATTTAAATTTAGGTGCCTCAGACGTAAGTTAAAATGTAAAGCCCCTGGAAAACAAGCCAGTTGCCACGGCGTCAAGTCTGACTCATGAGGCCCCCTGCGTTTCAGTGGTGTTGCGCTTCCGAGGGATTTACTTCATGGCTGTGACCGTGCAAACGCAGTTCTCCACGCCTTTCTTCCACGTATTTCTGGGAGGGTTCAAATGACTGACCTTTCGGTTAGCGGTCGAACGATAAACTGGGTGTGCCACCTGGGGACTCTGGTAAGTAAAATGAGTTATGGAAATACTAAAGGGCCAGGAACCGGGGCCAAATCCCCAATACGAATGCCAGCCTCCTAAGTATAACCTAAGGTGCTCTGGTAGCATAGTGGCTTACCCATTAGGTTGATAACCCTAAGGTCAGCAGTTCAAAACCACCAGCTACTCCTTGGGAGAAAGATGAGGCTTTCTACCCCCATAAGGAGTTCTACAGGGGCAGTTCTACCCAGTCCTATAGGGTCACCAAAAGTCAGAATCAACTCAATGGCGGCGAGTTTGGATTTTGAGTTTGGAAGTATAAAGCGTGCCGGACGCACAGGGCTATCTGAGGCACGTGGTCATTCCTGGATACCAAGTAACTCCTGATGGAACTCGAAAAGACCGCTTCTTCTGGCAAGATAAGCAACCAAGCAACATCATCCCGCCCCTTGGCCCCAACCACACAGCTGGGTTCATGGAAGGTAAGAGATTTATAAACCACCCAGCAGGGAGAAGCCACAGGATAAAATGCACATAAATTAAAGCATTAAAAAGCCCAAGTCTCCTGCTCCTTGACAGTCCCATGTCTGCAAGTAGCAGCCTCAGGATACCTGAGTCAGCACCATCCACACCTAGCAGCTCATGTGCAGCAGGATGTGCATGCACTGTCATCAAAGGAAAAGAAGCCATTGGGGAGGCCCCAGGAGCCTGTGGGTGCAGGAATGAGGATCCTGGAGAGGGTCCCTCTTCCAGGACCCACCCAGAGCTATGTGGGACATTTAGAGCTATGTGGTAACAGCCAGTATAGAGGAGTATCGAGCAGTCCCAAATTCCCACTGATTCTTTTCTGGATTGCTGGTGGAGTTCGCTCAACCCTGGCTCCCATGCAGGCAGGGAGGAGGCAGGAAGCAGGAAGCTGCAGGCCTCTCCCTCTTCCCTGGGTTTCCCCCATGTACAATCGGAATGAACAGAAAGAGACCCTCTGGGTACTGTTGGCGCCAAC
>NW_022110173.1:276472-283525 GCF_000313985.2 Echinops telfairi
GAGAGGGCAATTCTCTCCTGGTGCCCAGAGCCCAATTTAAGGAGCTTACAAAGTCAAAGTCAAGCGCCAGAGCAGAAACACATCTAGAATACGTCAACATCTCATTCTATCCACCCCAGTACACAGTTAAAGGGCAACAGATTTCGGCTGTGGGCAGAGTTCATAACACACAGCCTTTCAGAGGCTCGGCCATACAATGGATGCAGATGACACTGACCTGTTTTCTTTGAATTTCCAGAAAACGCCTTGGCTGCTGCCGGATCACAGGATACCAGGATATTCCTGCAAGGGGGCAGGGAGAAAAACTGGGTCACCTTGTTGTGAAACCACTCTAGGGTGAATCGTGCCAGCCCCCAGTCAAGAATCCATTCATTCAACAAGTAGAGAAGGGCAGACATGGCCAAGAAATTTCAGCTCCTGTGCCAACTCCAGTCAGTTGGTGGTGGGCACCTTCTGGCTCAGAAGGAAAAACAACTATAACTGATTAGCGATGTCTGTTGTGGGCAGCTGTAAAGCAGCAGTACCTGTGCTGCCTATTTGCCGTACCTGAAATAGACCTTGGCACCCAAGGATTTCCCATTTACAACTTGGGCTACTTGACCGGAGGACAGTTCAGAGGTGTGTAAAAGCAGGTACTTTGTTGAGAGGTGAGTTTGATTCATATGCCATGCATACTTAGCTCTAGAGCCGTGGTTCTCAACCTGTGGGTCGCGACCCCTTTTGGGGTCGAACGACCCTTTCACAAGGGTTGCCTAAGGCCATCAGAAAATACTTATTTCCCATGGTCTAAGGAACCGAGACACCGCTCCTCTATCCGTCTCCAGGTGGGTGCGCCCACATGCAGATACGCCCACATAGGAGTACCCGGCATGCAGACTGCTCCCCATGCTACACCATGCTTCAAGACAAAATTTCATTGATTTGACATTAGAAAGAAATATTTCACAATATATAATGACATTGTTTTTGTGATGAATCACTATGCTTTACTGATGTTCAATATGTAACAATGAAAACACATCCTGCGTATCAGATATTTACATGACGATTCTTAACAGTGGTAAAATGACAGTTATGAAGTAGCAATGAAAATAATGTTATGGTTGGGGGTGACCACCACGTGAGGAACTGTATGAAAGGGCTGCGGCATTAGGAGGGGTGAGAACCGCTGCGCTAGAGGTCCAAAAAGAGGTCTTTTCAGCTCTACCACATTCAGAGTTACTCTTGTGGGGCAATAAAACCTTGGTTTCTCTGTGGGAAATGGCCATCGAGTGAGAAGTAAACTTGCAGCAGAAGCTGAAAGGGCAGTTAACTTGGGGTGTGAGATTAATAGACAGGAAACATTTGACTCTCTGCGGAAACATGACTCTGGAGAAAGCCAGGCTGTGTACAAATACCGCTGCGCATGCAGACGTGGGGTTCTAAAAAGTGCAAGCTTCACTTCTTGAGACCATCAAGGATGCTCACTGTGCCTACTCGGGACCGCTGGCCAGGCAGCAGCGGGCACCAAGGGAAAGAGCACTCCAGAGGCAGTTTCAGAGGGAGTCCAGGGCCTGAAGGGGCTTACAGTCTCGTTAGAGAAACCTGAGACCCGTGGAAACAAGGAGTGGCAGCCCATCTTGACTCTCCCAAGGCTCAAATTTAGCTAGCATGCCCTGCAGCCTTTCCTTCCTGCTCCCATTCAATCAATTCATACATGTTCTCAAACCTTCCAAAACGTCCCGTGTTGGTTCCATGCTCTCCATTTCTCACAGCTGCCTGGTCAGACCCCGACCATGATTTCACTCCCCATAATCCCCAAACGCAACCCCCTCCAGCCGTGTCCTCGGGCCATTGGTGGTCCCATGGGAGAAAGGTCACCTTCCATACAGAAGACCTGGCTCAAGCCCCAGCCAGTGCCCCGCATGTACAGCTACCACTCGCCGGCCGGGGAGGGGCAGTGGGGGGGAGCTGCCAGGTTGCTACGATGCTGACAGGTTTCAGGGGAGCTTCCAGACCAAGACAAGGCTAAGAAAAAAAGGTTTCGTGATCTAGTTCCAAAAATCAGCCAATGAAAATCCAATGGGTCACAGCAATTGGATGCGCAACCCATCATAGGGATGGCACCGAACTGGGTCATTTCCATTCTGTTATGCGTGGGGTCACCGTGAATCAGGGAACAACTTAGTGGCAGCTAACGAGCTGTGCTCAGACCTCCCTCTGCAGCCCCTACTGATCCACAGCCTCTTATGGTTGGCTGCTGTCCCCCCGACACCTGCGCAGACCTATGCACTGGTGCTCATTCAGTCTCTCTGGGTTGGAGGAGTAGACAGATGAAGTTCATTGGGTGGATAGTTGAAGCCTGCCACAGCACAGCCATCGTTTCCCCGTCCAGCCTCTTCTCCATTTGCTACCCTCCACATCCCACATGGTAGCCAAGCTGGACGATTCACACACCCCAACACGCCCAGAACCTGCCCTCCGGCCGCTGCTTCCTCCCGTGTGTTGAAATGCAAGCCACTCGTGAGATTCATGTCAGCCACCACCCGCTGCATGAAACGTCACTCACCCGCCAGGGTGATGTGGTCCTCTCTTGGAAAGCACATGTGGAGCCCTGGCAGTGCAGTGGTTACATACTCAGCTGCCAACCAAAAGGTCAGTGGTTCAAAACCAGCAGCAGCTCCATGGGAAAGAGATGCGGCAATCTGGGCGTTCTGGGCATCAGCATCAACAGCAACAAGCTGAATCCATAGGAGAGTCTGCGCTCATAAGCCACTCATTTCAAACTCTCAACTGTCATTTTTCAGAATCCCTTTCTCAACTCTTCCCCAGATGATCAGCTCCATGAAGACAAGGATTGTGATCAATCTTTTGTAAAAACCTGTTATCACCAGAACTTAGCACCGGCTCTTGTCCACGTGACACCTATATGAAGTGTGTGTGGAACTGCAGTAAGGATCGCTCCAGGCAGTGAAAGGCCAGGAGATTAGTTCTCACCGAGGGACAGGTAGCGGATGACCCTGCCTATCTGGAACATCTAGAAGCAGATGTACAGAGACTGTCACCGTGGGTGCGAGGGAGGTGAAGAGAGTCATTGCTTACTGGGGGGTAGTGAGCGTCAGTAAAGGAACAATTGAGAAATGAGTAATACTGATGGTTACACAACACGATGAACATCACCAATGTCACTGAACTATACATGTTAAAAAGGCTGAAATCACAAATGTTCTGTTAAATATGCATATATATATATATATACACATAGACTTTTTTTAAGGCAAGAAAGAAGTGAGACAGAAAAGGCCATACAAGTTCTAAAGAAAAAGAGATGCTTGGGGATGAATAGGCACAGAGGCTCCACAAAGCTGCTCAGCCAGGAGCAGGGTCTTCGGGGAGAAGATGGGGAGGAGCAGCCGAGGAAGGGACAACAGTGTGAGCCATGCCACAAAGACATGAGCAGCCTTGCTGGGAAGATGGGTCTGCTGGTAATGCAGGCGGATCCTGGCGGGAGGAGCGTAGCGTAGGAGAGAAGGCTAGACAGGCAGGCTAGGGCTTGACGGGAAGGATGGTGGGTGCCAGGCTAAAGCGCTTGTATTCAATCCATTCCCTCTTAGTAGAGAAGACAACCACTGCCGGCATGCGCCTTAATGATAGAAGAAACGAAGTCTTGTCCTCTCTTGTTGCAAGCATATTTGTCTAGTCTCCCCAGCTAGGTTATAAATAACAGGCACCATTTACTGTACACCTGCTGTGTATGAGGCCCTAAGCTACCATGCTTCACATACATTATCTCATTTGCTGCTTCCAGCAGCCCTGAGAGTTGGGCATTGTTATCGGCATTTTGCAAGCAGGAAGCTGAGGCTCAAAGATGTGAAGGCACTTGCCCAAGGCCTCACCCACTCGCTCATTCACCCACCAGTAGCAGTTGGCACTGGGGCCAGAGGAGTGCCGAGGAAGGAGTGCACTCCTGCCAGCTACCCCAAAGTTCTACTTAGCTAGTCTGCACCCCCTCAATTCTCTTATCAATTCCTCAATGACATGTGCCAGCTGTAACTGATGGAGACCCCAGGGGTGTCAGAACAGAACCCGGTTCCAAAGGATTTTCAATGATCTGAATTTCAGAAGTCGATCACCGGGCCTGTCTTCCAAGGTGCCTCTGAGTGGGGGGAAATGTTCAGCCTTTCAATTGCCAGCCAAGCACAAGAACTGACAGGACTTCCCAAGGACTCCATTAAGCAGGAGTAAGGGCTTAATCATGTGAATGTGTTAAGTGACCACTGTAATCATCTCCTACTGTTAACTATTTGATCTCTTTTACCTGCTCTTCCTCAGTTAGACCATGGAATTCCAGAGCTGGAAGTCTCTAGAAACAATTTAATCCTCTAACCTTCCAAGAGCCCTGGTGGCACAGTGGGTTAGTGTTGGGCTATCAGCTGCAAAGCTGGCAATTCGAAATCACCAGCTGCTCCATAGGAGAGAAAAAGAAACTCTCTACTCCCGTAAAGAGTTACAGTCTAGGAAACTCAAAGAGTTCTTTAACCCTCCAAAGCAGAGGAATTCCAGTGTGGGGCCTAGAAGATTAGGATCCAAGCCTTCGTCCCCACTGACCAAATCCTGAGGAACGGCAGGGAGGCCTCACGGCACAAGAAAAAGCATATGGCAGGAGGGGTCAGAAGCATTGTCATGCATTTTGTGACCTTAGAGAAGTTTCTTCCCCTGAGCCTCACCCTCTGCCCTGTAGGAAGGCAATTAAAAATAACACATATTTCACAAGATTATATATGGATCAAATAAGATTACATACAGCTACCATGCAGAGAAAGCACTCTGCCAATTATAAATCCCTTTATAAGCAGTGATTATTATTGCTATTAATATTAACTATCTGTTCATAGATTTAAAGGGCCCTGCTAGCAGCCCTGGTGTCAAAGTACTTTCAAGTTGGACTGTTAACGGTAAAGACAGCGATTCAAAACGACCAGCCACTCAATGGGAGAAAGACAGTAAAGAGTTATAGTCTCGGAAATTCACAGGGACAGTTCTACCCTGCCTCATAGGGCTGCTAGGAGTTGGCATAGACTTATGGCAGCGAGAGTTGGAACCAGAGACTAGGTAGCCCTGGTGGCTCAATGGTTAAGTGCTCAACTTCTAACTGAAAGGTCAACAGATTCCACACATCACTCGACCCAGGGAGAAAAACCTGATTGTCTGCTCCCATCAGAATGACAGCCTCAGCCTGGGAAACCCTGGGGCTGCAGTTCTGCTCTGTCGCAGAGGGAGGTTACCATGGTCCCAAATGACTGGAAGGCAGTGGTTTGGTTTTACCTCACTCGCTAAGGATAAAAACAAAACAACAACTCACTTCCATCGAGTCTTTGCTGACTCACTCCAACCTCTGTGGGTTTCCAAGACTGTAACTGTTGACTGGAGTAGAGAGCCCAGACTTTCTCCCTCGGAGTGGCTGGTGGTTTCGAACTGCTGACCGTCCAGATCGCAGCCCAACATGTAACCACCATTGATTCATTGAATGTAATAAACCATCCTGAGCACTTGAAGATGGTAGCCGTCAGGGAAAGGGGTGGGTGCGGCCCTACCTTCTGCCTTTTTTTCTGCCAACCTAAAATCTTGCAGGAGCAAGGTAAGAGTTTCTGCTCCTGGAAAGAGTTACATACACACTTTAGACATATTGTCAGGAGAGACCCTCAAGAAGGGCTCCTTTGATTTCACCAGAAGCCTAAAAGCCGATCAAGTCAAACCAAACAACAATGCCACTCTACTCGGGTCCACTGGGCTATGCAGGGGGCCTAGCCCATGGCAGGTTTTCAGTTGAGTGAGTGCAGACCTGAATGACCCTTCATGTCTTATCCACCCCATCCCTCCCTCGCCCTTCCCCCAGCCCAGCCCTGACCGGCCCAGCTGCGGGAGCCCTGCCAGGCACAGGCATGGAGTAGGAAGCCGGAGCAAAAGTCAGCCTCCCTGGCTGCATTCCTTAGCTAAATATAAATGATTCGAGGCGTCCATTGTTTGAAATTATCCATAATACCTCTCCTCCCCTCCCCATTACTTAGCATGACAAGCTGGCTGTACATCTTTACAGCAGAACATACATACAAAACATTCCCTGTGGCTATTTTTAGTAGAGAGAGGGAAGCAGGCCTCTGGTATATGGGATCTGAGCGAGTGAGTCTACAGGGTTTCTCCACTCTTCCAGGAAAGCTTCCTGAAGGAGGAAGTAACTAAAATGCCCCGGTGAAGAGCGTTGTCACGTCGTACAAGGTTGGTTCTCTGAATCAAAGAGAGGTAAGCCTTCCGCTGCCCCTTTCCCAGTTTGGGGCTGGAGGGAAAGTTAAGAGAGCTCAAGGGATGCTAAGCAGCTCCAGCGCTTCACACTTGCCCAAGCTCCACTGGCTTCAAGGAATGAGGGGGCCAGGGCTCCAGTTCCGATATGCACAAGTACAAACATCGATTGCCTAAAAGACGGCAGATTTGTGTTGTGGTTTGGCTGGTTGCTCCCCCCACCCCACCCCTTCTTTTCTTTTTTCTTTTTTTTGCCACAAGAAAGTTTTTTTGAGTCCCAAACTTGGGTGCCCAGATGGGCTACATCCCGGACCGTGGGGTGTGTCAAAACCTGTCACTGCGTGCCGATCTGGCAGCGGTGGCCCAGGGAGTGGTGAAGAGTACCCCAGGGTGCTGCAGGCAGTAACCCCGCCCTACTCGCAGGGCCCCCAGCCCCCTTAGGGGTGTCTAATAGACACGCTCGAGGACGCACCGTCAGGAACCTCTGCTCCAGGGATCTCCCTTTCTGCTGCAGCCTTTACTGCCCTCCCAGCCCAGCGCCGGCCTTCCGCTCTCCCGCTGCCCCGATCCCCAAAGTCGGCTTCCCGGACAGACCCCTCCCAGGCCACCCTGCACACCTCCCCCTCCCCGGCCCACACCCAGCCCCTTCGCATTCCTCCTTCGGTCCTCCCAACTGCGACCCTCCAGGGACCCTCCCTCCCGATGGCCCTCTCCCCCGGGGACCTCCTCTCGGAGGAACCCCCAAAGCCTCCACGCAATCCCAGGACCGGCTTCGGG
>NW_022110173.1:284052-291978 GCF_000313985.2 Echinops telfairi
CCGCCGCCGCTCTCCGGAGGTGGGAAGGAGGGGGTCAAGACCCAGGTTGGGCGTCCAAACAGCACCCCGAAGTGCGGCCCGGGCCAGGGTCTCAGTTCCGCGCCCCCCGCCCCACCCCTGAGAAATCCCAGCCCGAGAGGAGAAAGGCACTGGGCCGAGGAACGAACCCAGCAAGGGTCCACTCACGGTCGCCTTCTCTGGCCTATAGCTTCCCAGGGCCATTCCCAGGCCTGGCTTCTTGAAGGCAGAAAGCCTGGATTGTTTTTCCCAAGCAGAGGCTAACCAGCCACCTTTCTTCCCATCATTTCTCCAAAAAGCGTCCTCAGTGCTTCCCACGTGGACGAATGGCCGTGCGCTTATGTATGATTTGAGAAAAATAAGAAATCTTAAAGCCTGACATCGCATTTTCCTATTTAGAACTAGAAGTCTCTACTGGTGTCCTGTCCCCTGCCCTCAAGCACACACAAGGGGACAAACATCATAAACGTGGGTGAAGAGAGACAGTTGTCAGTGTATGATATGAAAACAATAATAATTTATAATTTATCAAGAGGCCACAGGGGTGGGGGGAAGAGGAGCCCATACCAAGGGTTCAAATAGAAAGTACATGTTTAGAAAATGATGATGACAGCATATGTATAAATATGCTTGATATTTATATATTTAAGAGGATAGGTTTTACAGAGAAGGAATATAACTGCTAATTAGTCCACACAGCAATACAGAGGGCTCAGTTCAACTCACTTTCACAGAACAGTTAATATACTGGAAGTCCTTCGACTCATGTGGGCTGCCAGGTCCAAGGTCAAGGAAGCAGACAGCAGAGTCCTCCCTGAGGCAAGGCAGGCAGATTCTGCCCACAGGCATCAGGCAGCGGAGTGGGTCAGCAACAGTCAGTAGCTCTGGAGCTTAGCAAAGCAAGCCCAGATGGGATATCACATTCCAGCAATGCAAGGCGACAGCCTCCACCAGCCTCAAGCTCAAGGGATGTGTGCACCAGCAGCATGGGGAAGCCGGTCTTAAAGGACCCTCAGACTCGAACAGCACAACCCATGGGTTGACTTGGCCCACAGGTAGTGTAGCACACAGGTTGAGGCAGAGAACTAGCTAAAGCAGCAGCACACTGGTCCGATCACCAAAGAGCAAGAGAAAGGGGGCCAAGCCTTGTGGAGCCGTTTATCTCTTTGCCTTCCAATCAAACTGGGACCTGATTAATCCTGCATGTTCCTATTGGCCAGGTTGGCACAATAAACCTAACTATTACAATGTCCAAAGCACGTGAGACAATGTCTCACCATTCAACTTCCAAGGAGCATTCTGGCGGATGGAATAGAGGGTCAGCACAAAAGGAGATCCTCACACAGATGGATTGACACAGTAGCTATAACCATGGGCTGAAACATAAAACAATTATGAGGGAGGTGCAAGACTAGGTGGTGTTCCGTCTACTGTCTGTCCACAGGGTCACTATGAGGTAGAACCTACCACCACCAACAACAACAACTCTGCCTTTTTAGAAGAGGGAAAGGCCCAGAAAGGTGAAAGAAAGAGACTTGCTAGTGATATCCCAGGTGAGAAACCTCACTGCCCAAATAGTGAGAGGTGGTCTGATGCAGTGGCATCACTAGTTGATGTCCCGGATGTGGTAACTCATAGTGTCACCACCACCCCCGTAGACTCCTCATATGCCAGATCACATAGAATCCTTAGTACTGTCTCATTCATTTCAATTATAGAATAAAATTTTACAGATACGAAGAGACTTTAAAAAGTGGATGGGAAACATCACATGACAAGATCATGAAATGTTCCCACAAACTTTTTGAAACCTCCTCATAGCTGTGTATTGCTTAAATATGACATTTCTTAGAGGATATGAATCTTAAAACAATTGCTTCCACTGAGTCATTCTGACTCATAGCCCCTGTGGGATCCCGAGACTAACTTTTTTCAGGAGTAGAAACCTCGTCTCTCTCCCACGGAACAACTGGTGGTTTTGAACTGCTGACCTAGCGCAGCCCAGCACATGACCACGATGCCAGCAGGGCCCCTGTAGTGTCTATGCATACTAGCAACAAACATGTTTGGCAAAATCTGCCTACATTGAATTACATTACTAGTTACAGTATCATTAATAACTGAGTCAAAGCTGGGGTGTTTTTTTTTTAATGTCTTTTTCCTTCCATAACTACTTCATCTTCTAAAAAGTTATTTCTATAAGTTTGAAATCCTAATTGCCACAACACTGACGCTCAAACAAAACCAGCCATTTAGAAGCACTAGCATCAACAAAAACAGAAGCGTGTGCGCGTGTGTGTATACGTGGTGCGGGGTGTGGGGAGGGCATGCAGACAAAAGCTTCGTGATTGGAAGTGGTGAGTAGTAAAACCTCAGGTAGGGGCACATTCAAAGGCTCAAGGAGTGAACTAGCATAAAGTTTTAACCTGGCAGACATATTGATACATGCAAGCTGAGCTTATGAAAAAATGTCTTTGGTTTTATAACTAACTCCAGGGATGTCATTGAAAATAACCCTTTTCTGCTGAAATACTGCACACAAAAATGTACAAACAGTCATTTGGAGCCTCCCCTGCTGACAGCAACACCCAAGGCAGTCCATGCCCCATCCCCCACCACCACCGGGTCCCTAGCGGTGTCCTCAGGCTGGTGTGGCACCAAGCACAGGCCTCTGAAGCCAGGCAGCCCTATGACCATGGGTTCTGCCTCTTGTGAGCTGGGACCTGTCTTGGCCTTCCTTTTCTCACCTGCGGAATGGGGCACCACACCCCCACCCTCCCATGGCTGATGACAGGAGGTGGAGGGAGGCCGAAGCCGCTAGCTCAATATTTGATACAGTAGGTGCTCAAGAGATGTCAGCCTCCGCCTGCTCTTTAAAGGAAGACCCCACCAGCCGCTCCACCAGAGACGGAGAAGACCGCGGCCTGCCTCAGTAAAGATAGACAATATGTGGACCAGATAAGGTTGTTGTGGGTTGGAAAGGACCCCAGGGCAGCGGATTTGCGTTGTTTTGTTTTACTGCATAGGCATGCCAAGTCCTGAATGTCAGCAGTTCTGCTGGAATTTCCGTTTATCCCTCTGAGGTCTCCAAATCAAATAAAGAGTGATAATAAGCAAAAATTAAATGGCCAGCCAGCCACCCCAAGTCACGTTTACGGGACAGTGCCGGCCTGCGGAATTGTGACACCTAGTGGTGAGATTTGGCACTGCTGGAGGCCGAGTGACCAAAACACCACATTTGGCCATAATTTTCATTCAAGTCTCCGGAGCAAGTTGGGCTGCTAACCGAAAAGTCGGCAGTTCAAAACCACCGGCAGTTCCATGGTAGAAAGATGAGGCTTTTCACTCTCCTAAGGATTTTATGGCCTCAGAAATCCCCAGGGGGCAGTCCTTGGCCCCAATGGGTCTCTGAGTCAGGATGGACTCGCTGGCAGTGAGGTTCTCTGTTTGCTTGCTCCTTCTGTTCAAGTGTGACGGTGAAGCAGAGAAGAAGAGCTCTCATTTGCAGAGTGCGCACCATCAGAGCACAGTTCTAATTGATTTATATGTTTTCATTCGCTCCAGCCTCATAGAAACCCCATGAGGGGGTCTATTCTCACTCCCCCATTTCATAGATGAGCATGTGTGGCATCCTCGTGAGTTAAGTGTTGGACTGCCAACAGCAAGGCCAGTGGTTCAAGCCCACCAGCCGCTCTACAGAAGCAGGAGGAGGCTGTCGACTCCAACAAAGATAGTCTCAGAAAGCCTAGAGAGCAGTTCTACTCTTTCCTGTAGGTTCACTGTGAGTCAAAATTTCCTCAACGGCAATGGGTTTGGTTTGAGTTGTTTGGGTTTTACGGTGAGAAAACCCAGGCTCAGAAAGCCCCCTTACCATCATTCATCCAGGTAATGACTGAGCCCCATATAGCCCCAGGCAGGTCTGCTGCAGGACCTGCGCACTTAGCTCTGCTTCGTGCAGCCTCTAATGACGTCCAAAGTTACTGTAGAGTGTCTCCCCGCCCTCACCGCCCCACCAGCCCTCTGACGTGAGATGATGGGAGTTCAACTCCCACATCTTGCAGGAAAGCACGGCTGTGTCCTCACTGTTAAATCCAACCATTAACCCATGCACCGAGAAGACTTACCACCCATCAGTTAAATGCACACGGGGCTGCTTTTACTAAGAAGCCAGTTCCAGAAAGAAGAATAAAACCGTTCTTTCCCTATCCCGCTCTGGTCAGCAACATGTATTTGTGCCATACATTTGAAAAGGTTCCTGGCCCCTGAAGCCCACAGGTTTACCCAGAGGACCCTACACCCAGACTTCCACGCCCCTCAAGGTGAGGCAGGCATGTGGGACAGACTTGGCTCCTGCCTTCCACCCCTTTCCCTTCCCAGCTCAGAGTGAGCTTGGTGTGGTAGCAGGATGAGGGGCAGGCAGGCACAGGCAGGATTGTGGGGACAGTCTTGTGTAAGTCTTTGATATCGGGTTACCATGCCTTTGCAATATTGGGTATATATCTGCTCTTTGAAAATATCCACGGGTTGTCCGAAATTCATGTTTAACTGAGTGCCCTGTCAGTTTGATGGCTGAATCTGGCAACCCTTCTCCTTAAGCATGGTGGCTAAACCAGCTGGAAAACCCCAACCAAATTAGGGGCTGGCAGACTCTAGTTCTACAAAAGACCAAATAGCAAATATGTACTTCAGGTCTTGTGAACCATATGGTCTCTCCCAATGTATTAGTCTGGGTACTTTGGAGAAACAAATCCACGGCAACTCACGTATAAGAGAGAGTTTTATGCAAAGAAAATGTGCATCACGAAAACATCCCAACCCAATGCTGCCCAAGCCCACAAGTCCAACATTAACCCATACCCAACACCAGTCCACAAAGTCCTTCACCTCACAAAACAGAGGCAATGATGCCGACTGCAGGAGGAAAGCTGAGTCAGTGAACGTGTAAGCATCTCAGCACTGGCAGGGGTCTCCACGTGGCTGCTCCAGCACCCAGGGCTGCATCGGGATAGATCCATGCGGCTTCTCCTTGGGGATGTCTTGTAGGAAATCCATCTTGCAAGCTGAAGCAGGGAACTGCTAAGGCAGCTGCACCCGATGCAACCATCACAAAACAAGAGACCCGAGAACTGGAAAGGCGAGGCTCACCACCCATTTATCCCTCCGCCTTTCAACCAGCCCCACATGTGATTATCGGCCAGGCTGGCACAATTAACTAACTCACCCAACTACTCACCTCTGCTATGTAGACAGCATGTAACTAAACGGGCATGGCTGGGTTCCAATAAAACTTTATTTACAAGGTCAGGTCAACCTTTGGTCCAGACTCACTCACTCACTCCCATCAAGTCAATTCCCAACCTTAGCGACCCTATCAGACAGAGTAGAACCGACACTGTGAATTTGTATGGAAGCAAACAGCCGCACCTTTCTCTCAGGGAGAACTGCTGACCTTGTGGTTAGCAGCCCAACACTTGGCCCACTGTCCTACGACGGCTCCCGTGGACCAAATTAGTGTTTCTAGAATCAGGGTCTTCAGCCCTCTGGGAAACCTGAGCTATGTTGAGGAGGTGAGAGCGGGCTTGATCCAAGTTCTCAAGCATGAAAACAGAGAGACTGATTAAAAGCATGGAACAGAACAAATACCAGTTGTGTGAGGCTGGGTCGTCTAGAGAAACAAGGGACACCCATCTGTGTACAAGAAAGAATTTCTACCAAGAAGCAACTTCACACCAGGAAGGCGCCGCAGCCCCATCCAACTCAAGTCCCTAAGTCCGACGCTAGCCGAGCCTCTTCTAACTCACGCAGCCGCAGGCCCTGGCACAGGAGGGTGGAGCAGGAAGATTGCAGGCCAGAGGGTGGGCAGTCATGTGGATCCAAGGCCAATGGAAGCAAGCCAGGCCTCCCACAGCTCTCAGGGTTGGGAGACCCACATGGCCCTGCCCCCGGGGGCAGAGTCCCCAGAGATGTCTCAGGGAGGAAGGGTCACCAAGCTACCACTTGAGTGACAGGTTGAACTCGGCCCCCAGCCAGGACTACAACATTGTTGACACAATATTGACATCACACCAGTAATTTCGTGAGAGCGAGAAAGAGAGCTCCAATGTGGGTCAGCACAGGAGAAAGCCTGGACTTCTAAAGCAGCCCCTCGGATTCCCAGATCTTGGTCTGGAGGAGTGTCGGGGATTCCCAGGAACACCTGTAAAGGCCAAAACAAACAGGCAACACGGTGGAGTCACACAAACCAGATGTAGAGAGGCCAGCAGAGGCCAAGGGCCCCTGCAGAAGACTGTTAGGTGAAGCTCAAACTGTCCACCTGATGTATCACACTAGGGACTCCGGGTAACTCTCTGTGCGTGTGGCGGGATGTGCGCGGCCACGTGCACGCCCTCGGACCACCATGTGGACAACAACTCAGGAATCAGCGTGGCTGCTTGGAATGGATCCATGTTACAGCAATAGCCACACCAGCTGCATTTGTAGCCACTTCCCTTCCAGGCTGAACCTACTCCTATATGCTTATCAAAAGCAATCCCATGGTTTGCAATCACACTTTACCTTCTTCCCTGCAGACCAGAAGAGCGTGTAGAAGAACTGAGCAATGAAAAGCCTTAAGCCCACACCAGAACTCGCCACAGCAGAGAATGTTAATGTGCCTGGGGAGGGGAGGGGGAGGGCGAGGAAACAACACAAGAGGAGGCTGAACTTTGCACAAGGGCGGGTCAAGCATGGCAGAGCCAGTTACAGATTTTCACATTTCTATGTGTCCTAAGATAAATACGTCTCACCCTTGAAGCGTCTTTAAGTCGGACAGCGACCTGATCCGATTTGCACTGGGGAACTTGTACAGGGCGCATGGGAAGCGGGTAGGAGCCAAAGTGGATACAAGAGACCTTAGCAGTGGTCCAGGTACTGGGGGAAGCTAGCATGGCCTAGGTGGGTAGTGGTGAAGATGGAGGGATGTGGCTGGACTCGAGAGATGTAGAAGGTGGCAGTCCCAGATTGGCAACGGAGCCCGGAGATTGAGGGAGTGTGGCAAGAATGACCCATCTCAAAACTTGGCAACAGCTACTGGTGACAGTTGCACCGTGTGATCAGGGTCGCTGGGCTCACGGAAATGCTGCCGCTGTTGTCAACTCACGGCGACCCCGAGTGTTCCAGAATGGAACCCCATGTGCCGTCCAGCACATGGTGGGATCTTTGCAGGTCCAAATCCCTCGGCCATTTGTCCCAGGGGGGCAGAGAGGTGGTTTGAGACTGCCACCTTCTTGGTACCAGCTGAGTACAAACTGTTTTGTGGCACCCAGGGACCTACACTGAACAGTGCATGTGAGCCATCAGAACAGAAAGTGGTTTTGTATCTACGGTTTTACAACAAGAAAAAAAGATCCAAGGAAAGCCGAGGCATGGCTGCACAGGTTTCTGGCCAGCATCAGTGGACAGTTGGTTGAAGACGTGCACTGAGACAGGAAACCGTGGAAAAGGGCTTGATTTAAGGGAAGGATCATTCGTTGCCTTTGGGAAATGTTTCCTATGACAGTCCTTTGAAGCTTCCAAATCTTGTAGGTCGATGGGATATACCTATGTAGGGATCAGAGGAAAGTTCTGGGCAGGGGATGGAGAGATGCAGGGTACCGGTGTGGTCATTGAAATCATGGCTAGGACGGAGGTCGGTGGGGATGGAGTGAGCGAGGGGAGAAAGATGCAGGACCAAGCCTGAATGAAGTCGGTACTAGTTGGCTACTGCGGCTGTATAACAAGTTCCCACAGATAGAATGTCTAAACACACACACACACACACACACACACACACACATTATCTTACAGCGTTGGAGGGGACAAGCGAGGGCGGTGTCTGACGGGCTAAAAGGAGAATGTCCATAGAGCTGCGTCCCTTCTGAAGATTCCAGA
>NW_022110173.1:294277-314357 GCF_000313985.2 Echinops telfairi
GATGCCCGAGCCCACTGCTGCTGTCACTGTGCCAGTCCATCTTACTGAGGGCCGTCCTCCTTGTTACTGACCCATAGGAAGCATGGTGTCCTTCTCCAAGGACTGGCTGCTCCCTCCTGATAGCACGTCTGAAGTCTTGTTCTCCTGTCCAGGAGCATTCTAGCTGGACTTCTTCCAAGATCGATTTGTTCATTTTCAGCCAGTCCCTAAGTGTACTCAAGTTCTTTCACACACCATCATTCAAATACATCCATTCTTCTTCTATCTCCCTTCTATATCGCCCAGCTTCTGCCATTCATATCTGGCCACGGAATACAAGATGGCTGAACTTTTGAACAATTCACCCAAAGCAACACTGCGCTAACCCAGGATAGAGGCAGCATCTGAAGAAGGGGGGTGGGTGGGAGTAGGAGGTCAACCAATCACAGAAGCTCTCAGCAGACTAAAAAGTTGGTCAACCAATCACAGAAGCTCTCAGCAGACTAAAAAGTTGGTCAACCAATCACAGAAGCTCTCAGCAGACTAAAAAGTTGGTCAACCAATCACAGAAGCTCTCAGCAGACTAAAAAGTTGGTCAACCAATCACAGAAGCTCTCAGCAGACTAAAAAGTTGGTCAACCAATCACAGAAGCTCTCAGCAGACTAAAAAGTTGGCCGAGCTGTATGACTGAGTCAGAAACATAGCCAAAGGGAAATGGGCAGTAAGGAAGACACGAACCCTGACTCCCGGCTTTACCACAACCAAGGTGTGGACTGGGTTGTATTCTCATCTAACGGCTTGACTGGGGAAGAATCTGCTTCCAAGCTAACTCAGATGTTGACAGAACGGATTTCCTTGCAGCTGCAGGACAGGTCCTGGCTTCCTGTTGGCTGTCTGTGAGAGGCTGCTCACAGTACTTAGCCACGCAGGGCATTTCCACTTAATTCATCAAGTCAGCAAGAAGACTCTTCTAGAAAGAGGCTGTTGCAAACGGAAAATGTCTTTACTGATAGATATTTAAGTAGAAGAAAGATCAAACAAACAGGATCAAGCTAGAGTGTTAGTGTCCTTTTGTTGTCAGAGAAGTCAACAAGCAAGCTACCAAGAAGACACTCAGACAATTCTAAAGTAGATTGGTTATAGTGTCAAAATTAATTATCCCACTTAATCTATAAATTTTTTAAAAAGACATCAATCGTTCACCTTGTTTAGTATAAGTGGAATTTTATATAAGAGCCTAGCCATGGATGGGACCTCCCATCACCTTTGTCACATTCTGTTGGCTCAAAGCAAGTCACAGGTCCCAGCCACAATCAAGTGGAAGGCCCAGGGGTGAGTACCAGGAGACAAAGAGCAGTAGGCAGGGGCACCTTGCTGTCAGTCTGCTACAGTAGGGGAGAGGAGCTGGGTGCTTTGGGAGTTCGCATTGGGCTGCTAACCGGAATGTCAGCAGTTTGAATCCACCAGCGGCGCTGCAGGAGAAAGATGAGGCAGCCTCCTCTGTGGTCCATCCACAGTTACAGCCTTGGAAACCCTGGGAGCAGCCGTGCCCGGTCCGATAGGGCCTCTAGGAGTTGGAAATGATTGACTGTGCTGCAGTAGGGTTTGGATTCTGTGTTATTGAAAAGCCTGGTGAGAGGAGGTGAGAGTTGAGGACATTAGTAACTGGGTTGGTGGCCGGGAAATAAGGAAATGCTGCACTTGAGGGTGAGGGTGAGGATGGAAGGGGTTACAGGAAGAGGAACTTCAGCTAATGAAAACCAGTTTCTGACCCTTCTAGACCATGTTATGTTGTTACTAGGTGCCGTCTAGTAGGTTCCAGTCCGTAGCAACCCCATGAACAAAAGAAGGAAACACTGCCCAGTCCTGAACCATCCTCACAACTGTTGCTATGTGTGTTAGGCAGGGTTCTCTAGAGAAACAAAACCAGGACACTTATGATTATATATATAGATATATACAAGAGGATAGGTTTATACAACAAGAAGGAATATAACAGCTAATTATATAGATATATACAAGAGGATAGGTTTATACAACAAGAAGGAATATAACAGCTAATTATACAGCAGCACAGAGGGCTCAGTTCATCACACTTTCATGGAACAGTTAATATACTGGAAGTTCTTTGACTCACATGGCCTGCTGGTCCAAGGTCAAGGAAGCAGACAGCAGAGTCCTCCCTCAGGCAAGACAGGCAGAGTCCGGCCACAGGCAGCAGACTGCAGGGTGGGTACTGAGAAATAGTCAGGAGCTCAGGAGCTTAGTGAAGTAGACCAGGATAGGATATCAAACTCAAGCAAAGTGTGGTGGCAGGATCCACCAGGCTCAAGCTCAAGTGATGTACGCACCAGCAGTGTGGCGAAGCAGGTCTTGAAGGAGGCTCAAGCGCTTGCAACTCGATCTACAGGTTGACTAGACCCATAGGTAGTGTAGCACACAGGTTGAAGCAGAGAACTAGCTAAAGCAGCAGCACACTGAAAGGATCAGCAGAGCGCAAGAGAGATGGGGGCGGGTCTTGCAGAGCCATGTATCTTGTTGCCCTCCAATCAAACTGTGACCTGATAAATCCCACCTGTTTCTATTGGCCAGGTTGGCACAATAAACCTATCAGACTATGCTTGAGCCTATTGTTGCAACCACGGTGTCAATCATACGTACCATGAAAAGTAAATGTTCCTGATACAATGTTTTAAACAGGTTAACATTTTTTTGCGTGTATACTGACCACGTTTCCTCCAAACGCTGGGTTTTCTAAGAAGAGGTGGGTAGTGATAGACAGCCTTGCAGACACTTGATGAAAACTGGGGGAAACAAAATGACCCCCAGCCCCCATCGACGGTCTGAAAGGCTGAAGTGAGTCCGAAGGCAGAGCCTCCGTGGGGAGGAAGGAGAGCTGAGGCTGGAGGCTGACACGCTGATTGGAACCAAGCCTGGCGAATTCATCAGTCAGATGAAATGAAATTGTGCGGCTGTGAAGACAATGACCAGAGGATGGCAGGTGATAAGACACAGAAGGCTGATTCAAGTGAAAAGGGGACCCAGGGGGTGTGGGGCTCTACGAGATATATGCCCACTTTTGAAATAGAAAAATTCTTCAATGTTATAATGTAACTACACAGAGCATGGTATATTACGGTCTCTTTTTCTTGTAAGTAGAGAAGCTGGTGGTTAAAAGGCAGAAAGTAAAATATTTTATAATCAAATATAAATTTTCGAGGCGAGCTGGAGTTAAATTGGACACTGGAGTGTGAACTCATTTTCTAGCTCGCTCACTAGAGCGGCCCAGCAGTGGAGAGGCCGGGCTCCGGACTCCCTGGTGGATAATGTGATCCGCACCGGGAATGCCGGGTATTAGTGACTAATACCCTTCACCCCTTCAAGGAACCGAGGCTTCTTGGAGAGGAGAAGAGAGTAGAGCTTTTGCTGCAAGGGGGAAAAAAAATCAAAGTAGGCCTACATAAGCCCACGAATGGGTTCATTTTCAAAGCTAAAAGGACACGGGGGTGTGGGGGTGAGCAGGCAGAGGGAGCAAAAGGTAAACCTGTGGTCCTCAGCCCATTTAAATATCAACCACAATACAAATATTTGGTGAAGAGCCCAAGTCCACATTGGCATTACACACAAAAATGTGTGAGCGTCCCAAAAGGCGAACTATTCAGACCGCATGCCGCCATCATCGAGTTTGGGTTAATAATTACAGGGCAGTAAGCCATTGGGCAGTGAAAAGTTGTCAAAGAAATTTCATAGAGAAGCAATTACAGTCAGGTCTAAAACAGTTTGGTCAAAACAAACCGGGTAACTCACGTAGGCCCGGGAGAAACCTCCAAGAACAGGAAGGGATTGGGAGCGGGGGGCGGGGGAGGGAGACCGCACCTGCAAACAACGAATGGGGGGGTGGGGCTGGGGAGACTGCAGTCACTGTCCCAACGCGAAAGTATTCACGTAGAATGGAAAACCAATTTACTTTGTACATTTCACCCCCATTTAAAAAATCATGAATTAAAAACCCGAGTGAGATAACTAGATATGGAAGATACACAGTTTGTTAAACAACTAAACAAAAAAGAGGGCTTCAGGGATCTTGTCGCTGGGTTGGGCAAAAGTGGACCACAGGAAACCATTCAACTGGGAGTTCTCAGGCTGCGTGAAACTTGTCTAAAGGCACATCCAAACTCCACTCCCAAGACCCGCTCTCTGTCCGAGTGACTGTCCCTGTGTGGCAACTCCAAGTCCCAGCTCAGAGCCCCAGTTAGCTTCTCACCCTCCCATTTAGTTTGCAGTCCGTCTGAGTCCTTGACTCTGCTCTGTCCGTCACAATGTGGCAGTTAGCTACCATCACGTGGACGCCATTGCACACTGGTCCTGTGTGCCCGTGGACCCACATTACACAGGGTTGCCCAGGTGGGAACCATCAGGGCCAGATCGCCAGGCTTTTTTTTCAAGGTGCCTCCGGGTGGGTTTGAACCACCAACCTTTTGAATGCTAGTCCAAAGCTTAACCATCTGCCCCACCCAAAGACTCCTGTTCATTTGAATAGAGACTTTAACATGTTAGAGAGCTGGAGATGGCTGAACACATATACCGACAATTTTGTGATAGGTTTCATGGTGTATGATTGTAACTATTCAGGGTATAATCACTGAGACAATTCATGCTTTCCTATGTTTTTCAAAATTGAGATAAATTTCATATACCATAAAATTTACCATTAACCATTTAACATATAAAATTCCTCAAAGTATTAGAAAAATGCAAAAGTGTATAACAGATTAGCATTGTGGTGCTAATTTCAGACTCAGTACAGTACATTTGATGGGTAAATGTTTAAATAAATCTTACATCTGTAAGTTTAGGCTGTGTTTTATGAAGTGCTAAGTACTTAGTGTTAAATGCTTAGTGTCTGGGATTTTGTTAGATTTGACAGTGTGTCTTGTTACACGTTTGAAGGGCTTAATTGTAGCTTAAACAGACTAAGCCAATTTAATTAATCAAGTTTGTAAACAATATAAAGGCGTAGAGAATGTATAAACTCCTTGAGCAGTAATCAAAGAACGAATGGAGACTTGAATACAAAAAAAAGTTAGCTTTATGAACATAACTCTAGTATTATTAAATTGAGTGTAAGTTCATAAAACCAGGCTTTAAAATTTACAACTTTAATAAATTAGGGAAAAAATTAAAATCACAAATAACTGTAAGTTTCCTTTTTCGGGCATAAACGCTGCCCTCAGGCATTAAAGAAACATAATTGACAGGGACTGTGGTTTATAGATGAGCACAAAGGTGTCCAATGACATTAATTTGCTGACACTTTGATAGTTGAAAATATAAGTCAAAAGAAGTGCCTCTGTCAGATTTATGTTTCTTATATTCTATTTTCATTGATATTTCGTTAATAAAAGTTCACTGCAAAATGAACTTTTGCAGATGCTGATGAATGTGCTGCGTGCCCACCTCCAAGGGGCAGGAACTATTACGGAGAGAGCACTGCCCAGAGGTGGGATTTTCCTGCATCTGGTGAAAATGTCTAGCCCCGCTGTTTCTCAAACTTTAACTCCGATGGACTGGGGTGGGATGGTGTAAGAGTCTGAATTTCCAAGAAGCTCCCAGGTGATGACACTCAGGAACATGGGTGCCACCACCCTAGCCCCCGAGGGCACCATGCTCTGTGCGCATGAGCACCTGGGCATGGGGGCTCTCCACCCCCCTCAGGTGACAAGGCCAAGTAGCCCCTGGAATTGTTGCCCCCTGTGTCATATCAATGGGTGCTCTCTCTCTCTGTAGAACAGAGCAAGCCATCTTCTCTGGTGCAACAGCTGGTCTGAGGAGACCTTCAGGCTATGCCCTCTCCTGCCATGCCTGCCTTCCGCTCCCTCTGAGGATCTGGGGTGACATCCTCACCCCAGCATCAGAACGTCCGGGTCCAGGACTAGTTTGGGTTTGGCTGTGAGGGGGCTGGCGTCCCTGCGTGGTGCCAACAGTTAATATGCTCAGCTGCTACCTGAAGGCTGGAGGTTGGAGTCTCCCCCGAGGCTCCTTGAAATAAGGGCTTGGGTGACCTAGTCCCAAAGCAAAACAAAACACAACAACCCTGGACAACCCTCTGGGCCCATGTGACGGGGCCACACCTGCGTGGACGCCGACTTCATGACAACTGGTGATAGAGGGACAAGCAGAGCAGGAGGCCTGAAAATGCTGTGTGATTTTTCACCTGACTCCCCGCACTGAAGTGCATGTCGGTCCAGGGCAGCAGCACCTTGGGTTTTATGGATGGCTGCAGCCCTCGCAGCTTGAACGGCGGCGGGCACTGTGCAAGAGGTCATTAGAGGGCATGCAAGTCAACCTCGCTGGAATTCTACCCTGAGGTTGCGATAGATCAAGGAAAGAACACACTTCTCCCTCAGGGCAGGAGGTACCCATGGCCAGAGCTAAGACTTGGGTCTGCCCAGGGCAAGTGCCACCATGCTATCTCAATGCCCATTTCCTCTCTGCCCTGGTTGGGCAGTGTGTGTCAGCGGGGGTGTTTCTGCAGAACCCAGGCCCGAGAGAGAGCAGTCCTCACCCGGGGTCATGAGAGGACCGCAGTCAGAGGCTGGAACAGGGCAGAGGGCTGAGAAAAAAGGAGAAGAAGAAAGAGGCCCCAAAGCCACACGGGGAACGTGAGGAGTTGCCAAAACAGAGAGAGCAAAAGCAGATATCAAAGCCAGGGACTACAGCCAGGAATCCTAGAGGCAGGGGGGTGGGGGTTGAGGAGAAGGAGCAAGTGGGCCAGCTTAGCCTGTCCCCGCAGCAGGCATGTGAGGCTCGCTTTTATGTGCATCCAGGGGCAGGGCTAGCTGGGGCGGGGCCTTCAAGATTAAAGGGGGCCTTGGGTGGGATGGACAGAATGGTATTTCTAGGGCTGACGTGGGGAGACAGCATGTGGCCTTAGAAGTCAAAAGGCTGGCTACCAATCCCAGCTTCCCGCTTCCTGGCAGTGCAACCTGCTGCCAGGTACCTGAAAGTGAGCTCAGCTTCGCCTTCAGGTGCAATCTCTTCATCCGATTAGATTTAGCCATCTGTGAATCCCCAACAAGCTCAAAAGTGACACGGGACATTCGCTGGCCCCCAAGCACCTGTGTCAGGGTCGGTGGGGACGTAGAGACGTAGAGACAGAAACTGGAACGGAGTCAACACAGCAGTTAAGGAAGAGGCAGGTGGAGGGAGAGAATCGTGCCAAATTACAAACATTCTCGGCGTGGCGACTGCAAAGAGAAGCAGGTCCCTTTGATACCAAGGAGACTTGAAGACAGTCACATGCCGCTCAGCAGACTCGGCCCGAACATCTGATGCCGGCCTGAGGACTTTCTAAAACGGGATTCTCCCTCCAGTGAGACTGGCTGCTGAGTTTCTCTCTGATCCACCGTCTCCAGGACCCTGGATGGCCTCTGTAGAAATATCTGACTTTTACCCAAAAGGCACTGTACTCGCAAAAGATGAGAAACTTTGACTGTTACACCCAAAACACTTTCTCCTCAGCATTAGACAGACACTGGGGCAGAGCTTCCTGGGCATCTCGAACCTGCTTGCTACCTTGTGAGCGCTGGACGAGGGTCCAGAGGCTCAAGAGGGAAGGAAGCACGGTATATGAGGCGTCTTAGTAACCAGGTGGCCCGAGTTAGTGACCTCTGGCTTCAGTTTCTTCATCCTCCAAGAGACTGCCCACACCATGATTAGAGTGTAGCTGCCAGGACCCAAGGAGACAGAAGACTGGGCATTGCTTTGTCAACGAAGAAGGGCTGTAAAAAAAGTCAGGGGGTCTGGGAGGGTGGAGGGAAGGGAGAACCGATTACAAGGATCTACATATGACCCCCTCCCTGGGGAGTGTTCAATAGAAAAGTGGGTGAAGGGAGACATCAGCCAGTGTAAGACATGGAAAAATAATGATCTATAAATTATCAGGGGGAAAAAAATTATCAGGGGAGAGGAAGGGAGGGTGGCGGGGAGAGGGAGGAAAATGAGGAGCTGATACCAGGGGCGCAAGTCAAAAGCAAATGTTTTGACAATGATGAGGGCAACAAATGTACAAATGTGCTTGACACAATGGATGGATGGATGGTATGGATTGTGATAAGAGTTGTAGGAGCCCCCAATAAAATGATTGAAAAGAAAAAAGTCAGGGTGGTATTTTGATTGTTGCACACTGCTATTATGCTTCAACCGCTAAAGCCTCCACTGGTAACAACGAAACACAAAATAAAAGGGCTTTGGAAGAAGAAAGGAGCTGCTCCCCTTCCCGCTTTTAAAACCCAGCCAGCAGGAGGTGTTTGGGGGCTGCCCAGGCTCAAGGACCCAGAATCCGTTGACCTGGTTGGTTTGCCTCAGGGCCTGTCCTGGGGCAAGATGACTGCAGAAATCCGGCCACTGCCTCCCATTCCAGTTGGGCAAAAACCGAGGAGGAGGGAGTAAGGGTACGCCCCTTTCTTCTTGGGATCCTTCTGAGTGGGAGCCCTGCCGAGCACCTCTGGCACTCGTAGTCCCATGGCCACTTGTAGCTACCATTTAAACCCCCCACTTGCTGGAATTGGGGGGGGGAACGGGGAGCGGAGGGGGGCGCCTTGTGGGGACACTGGCTCCTATCCATACGGTCCTCTAATCATCTCATGTCACCCAAGGATTTAAATACTAACCCTGGTGCTAATTATCCTCGATCCAGCCCAGACCAACAGTGCCAGGAGTGAGCACCAGCCCTGAGACTCCAGAGGGCAGAGAAGAACTCCACCGGCTTCTGAAGCGGGAAACCAGCGGTGGGGAGCCTTTGGTCTCTGCCAAGACCTTGTGGAACTTTGGGAGCCACACTGGTCAAACCTGTCATTCACGGCGGGACTGCGTCTCTCTGGCGAGAAGTGAACTCCCGCAAAGTCCCTACCGTCGACTCCGTGCTGGCTCAGTCGCCCCTCTGGGTTTCTAAGAGTGCAACTATTGACAGGCTTGAGCCCAGTCTTGCGTCGATGGAGCTGCTGGTGGTTTTGAACTGCCAACCATGCAGATCGCAATTCAACAGGTAACCACCAGGGCTCCTTGTGAGGTGAGCTCGTAATAATGGCAGGCCAGTCATTCCCCACCCTGTTGTCAATCTTTACAGAAACTGACAGCGCATGGGCTTGAACTGCCGGCCTTTGGGTTAGAACGCCTAACCCCACTGTACCCCCAGCACTCCTCTGGCCAAAATAATATCCAGATATAATTCTAGAATCATCTATCCAGCTGCTACTTTGACATCTCTATGTGGGTGCCAAAAAAAAATCTTTGTTTATGACTGTTGACCTCAGAGAAAGCCCCATGGGATCATGAAAGCCCCTAAAAGCCTAGTCGGTGACACCAGGCATCTCTGGGAATGAGAAGTACCTCCATGCTTTAAAATTTTATTTTCAATCACTAAAAAAAAAAAAGTAAAAACTCTGAACTATACAAAAACAGGCATTAGGCTGAATTTTGCCAACCCCGTTCTGTCACATCAACGGTTTTGTTTTCACGAAAGCACTACATTTCATCATCTCTGCTGCTTTCTTGTTGACTTACCTTCTGTGGTTGTTTGTTTACAAGGAAAGTTACGCAAAAGCAAAGCGTGTCCCGAGCACCTAGCATTGCTGGTGCGTCTGCCCTCGAGTCAGATGTCAGTGCACTCAGGAGCGCCTTCAAGGCCGGCTCTTCCAGAAAGACACCCCCACCCTCACTGCTGAGGTGCCTCCGGTCTGTCTGAAGAGTTGGCTGCTGTCCGCACCCACGCCTCTCATCACCTGCAGGGCCTTCCTCAACACACCTGCCCTCGGGGACAGTAAAGGCAACCCCTCTCTCAGGCTGCACCCCTTCCCTGCCTTCCTTTCTCAATCCCAATTGTAAACCTGTCTGTGATGCCCCAGGCTACCCACAAACCAGAGTGACATAGTGGTTACCTGTTGGGCTTCTATCCGAATGGTCGGTAGTTCAAAGCCACCAACAGCTCCGACTGGATTTTCTACTGTCCACAGTTCCAGGTCAGCAGTGACTACCCACACCAGGGCTTCGAGTAGCCAGTTGTGTCGTGGGTGATTAAGGGACAACAGAACAAATGTCGGGGTGAACAGGAATGGGGAAAATGATTGGCCAACGCCCTGCTAGAAATGTAATCTTCTCCTTTGGAGACAAGGGCAGCAGGTAGGTTGCATACCAACCAAACTCTTCCCCAATCTAGTTGAAGACAATGGTGGCCGGCTTGCAAGGCAGATAATTCACACTGCTTTGCTCTCCGCAGCGTGGACAATAATCAGTCTTCTGTGTCTGCCTCCTAAAGGGCTCTCTGAGTCTCCTTCCAGGCCTCCAACTTACATTTTTCCCTATTCCAGTTAGTACTGGAATACAAATTTAAAAAATTTGGCTCTGTGCTGGTTTTGCCTCATTGTCCATAACTGAATCGGTTAGAACCTGTTCAAAACCCTGTCACACACTACCTGAAAGCCAAGACAAGTATGTAGTCTAAGGCCCCCCTGTCCTCTGTGCTCCCAGACACAAAGACGAGGGACAGGTGTCAGATCTAGAAAGACGACGGCCATGTCCGGACACCGAGGCCATGCCTCCCACTCAGAAAAGCACTGCAGGGGCCGGGGAGCTTGCTCCACATGTAAATGGGACTTCAGAATTAGCCCACTTGAACTTGAGACGAGCACCCAGTGTCCGGCAGCAGCTGGTACACACTGGGTGTTCAACTGGTACACACTGGGTGTTCAATAGCGTATGAGGCGCGACTGAGTTTTGTTGCCTCTTAGCAGCGCTGTAACTTCTCATGATGAGGGGGGACTTGTGGAGTCTTCTCTACCCCATGTCAGGTCCCCACTAAGCAGACATTTAATGACACACATCATGAAGGTCATCCAAGGCCCGACTTAAACCTGTGTGCCGTCCACCACTTTCAAACCATCAGGTGTCCACATGAGCTTCTCCAGGAGGAAAGGAGGCGCTGACCAGCAGGTAGCGCTCCCGCGTCCTGGGAGTCGTCTGGCTCAGGTGAACCAGCGAGTGGCATTGGGGCTTAAAATGCATTCTCTTCTGCTTCCTGGCTCTGCTCACTCCAGGAAGTTCTCAAAATGCCACTCTGGGGACATCCTATCAGCCCCATGGCCACCCTTTCCCCCCAACACTGTTTAGGTACGAGATATCTACTACCAAGCTTCTAAGGAACCTTGGTAGTATAGTGGTTAAATATTGGGCTGCAACCCACAGAGCCAGCAGTTCAAAACCACCAGCAGCTCAGGTGGAGAAAGTTTTAGTCTAGGAAACCCTTCGGGAGTCACTATGAGTCAGCAATGACTTGTTGGCAGTGAATTTGGCTTTTGCCGGGCTTCTCAATGTGTGACAATCACACCTCCCAGGGAACCTGACCATTGAACTGCCTGGCAGCACAAGTCAAAGTGCTCGGCTGCTAACGGAAAGGCTGTCCGTCCAAACCCACCCAGCGGTTCAACAGGAGAGAGGCCCGGACACCTACTTCTCTAACAACTGCAGCCAAGACTCTCCCACGGGGCACTGCTCAGAGCACGGTGGCTGAGGCAGAACTGGCCGGCAGCCAAGGCACAAGAGAGTCACACGATGTTGACTTTAACCTCGTCCGTGCCTTACAAGGGCTTTGAGACCGGGCAGCTCCAGGTGCACGGCCTTACTTGGTTGACAGGGGGCTCTTCTCAGTGCCTCCAGGCGGCTGCTGGCAGGCAGGGCGCCCTGCATGCCCAGGGAGAGAAAGCACTGACACACAGGCATTGTGTATGTTATCAGATTTTAATGAAGATCCAGAGGTGGGGAGTTACATAGCAAAAATTACAAAACACTTCAAGTTAAATATTAGACACTCATAAGGTTAGAGGCCCTTACCCATGCCCACCCCCTGGGCTCCGCCTCCAAGGAAGGCAAGAGACAGACAGCCTGCTCCCTCTCCTCGCTCAGGAAGTAAAACCCCAACCACGCTCCCTCAGCAGCTCATCCCTCGTGGGTCTCTTTCCCGGCCCTTCCCTGGGGCTTCTCCCCTCCCCTCAACGGGCTGCCGAATCATCTTCCCCGTGGAAAAGCATCGCCCTGTTTCCGATGCCAGCCAGCCCTCAGGTCGAGGCCAACGAGGAGTTCAGGCTGGGCAGTGTGCAGGCCAGACCGAGAGCCCAAAGCTGCCTTCTGTCTTCATGGGCTGAGAGGTTTTTATTTTTCCTTTTAAAAATAAATAAGTGTGTCTGTGTTTTAGGGGTGGGCTAAGCCGAGTCGGGGAAATACGGAGCTGCCTAGGCTAGTAACACACTCTGAGGACTCAGCATGAGTTAGGTGCGCGCTGTGTTTTTACCCAAACAGCACGTGCGACGACACGGTGTGTTTTTTGCCAACCTTGCCACACTCTCCGCGTGTTAGTGTGTCATGTGCGCGGTATATGCGAAGACTACAATACTCCCTGATGTCAAAGCCACTGTACCCCCATTTCACAAACAAGGCCACTAAGGTTTGGAGAAGGTAAGTCATGTGTCCAAGGTCCCTGTGGCCGTTATATAGTCTGTCAATTTGTGAAGTGGTGGAGTCTAGCCTGTCAATCAGATCGGAGCTAATGAGGCCTCCAGGTGGGCATGGCCTTCGCCTGAGGATTCTTGGAACTCTAGTCTTCCTTCCTGGAGGCCGGGAGACATTCTCTGAGAGACATTCCTGTTGACAAGCCACATGGCGCTACGCTGATGGAGCCAGAGCCCTAGAGCTGGAGGAGCCACATGGAGACCCACGCCAGATGCTGCCACGACCACTGGCTTCACAAGACTTTCCACCCACTGGCCTGTGAACTTTCTGCATTCGGTATCGTTGCATGAGTCTAAAGAGGAATTTTTGGACTAGTATCGATATACGGGGTAATATCGGACTTAGGGACTTGATCTGGACTGGGCTGAGATGGTTTCTTAATATGCAATTGCCCTTTGACATAAAACTCTCTTATACACATACGAGTGTCTCCGGAATTTGTTTCCTAGGCAACCCGGACTAAACAGTCACACAAGTTGTGAGAGGCCAGTTCAGCCAGCGAAGGAAGTCCGTGGCTCGAGGGTTGACGGTCCTAAAAACTCAGAGTTAACTCTCTGGCGGGACATTTTCGGATGCCAATCACAGCGAGTGCTGGGGAAGACTGCCCATTCCCACTCTGCCTCATGTTCCCTCTCGACGCAGGCGTGGCCAACAATGCCCCAACCACACACAGTCACCCTCAGGTGCCGAGTCCCCTGCTCACGTGGTACGGCCCGCTCACTCAGCAGCATCCTTCTCCACAGCCCCCGATTCCTGTATCCAGTCCAGGAGAACAGCGGGCATCAGTGCCAGGCATACACATGCAGGCAGCCCCGGGCAAAGCTGGCCACCCCCGTCCTGTCCCTCCACCCACTGGCTTCGGGTCTAAAGCAGTGTAGCCCATGTCTACACACACACACCTCTACCCGCAACTCCCTCCCCTTCCCCAAATGCCTAGTGGGAACCTCTCTTGAGGAAGACCACCCACTCTGCAGTTAACTGGTGGCCACGGGGACAGAGTCTCTTCCGTCACGGCAGCCCCATGAGACCCGTGGTCTGCTTTCCTGCCCCTGAGACCCCTGGTCAGGGCCCCTACTGCCCTCAGAGCTCAATGACCTGTATCTCTCTGCCTCACCCACCTTCCCTCCCTCATCCTGTGCTTATGGAGCCCCTGCGGAGTGCCAGGCTGGCCTCCAGCGGACCAGAGTCGCAGAACTAGGACGACAGTCTCTTTCGCCAGACAGGCCTGGCCGCTGACCATTAACCTCGCTCCTCTGCAGGCCGTGGCCACTGGGGAATTGTTTCTGAAACACAGCGACTCCTTTGCTGACTATACACCAAAGACGCCCCAGCACACCAAGCAATCCACAAATTCTGGATCCTGGTGTGCGCGACCTGGGCCCCCACCTACATCAACAGCTTGACCCATGCACGGCCCTCTCCCTTGCCCGATATTCCACACACACTGGCCTCCCTTCTGCACCTGGGACCTGGTGGTCACCTTCCTGCCTCTGCACCGCCGGCCGTGGTCTTTCTCATCCTTCAGGCCTTGGTTCACATGTCACCGTCATTTCAGAGAGGCCTCCCCCTGGCCCTGCTGTCCCCAGGGGCTGTCTCAGCACCCTCATGTCCTCCACAGCACACACCAGTCTACATCTGTCTCGTTAATTAAGTGTGGCCCAGCCTGAGCCTCTGATAGATCCCCAATGCCTGGCACAAAGCAAACTTTTTCTGCTCATAAATTAAGCATTAGTAACCTTAGCAAATGAACTGACCTCTCTGTCTTTTCCCTCCTTAAAGTGGGTGGCACAGTGCCCACCAGGCTGCAGAGGACCCCAGGAGACCGTGGGGGTGCCTGTTTGGGGTGGGGGGGCACACAGGCAATGTTCTAAGGAGACACGCAAGGGGACAAACCCTGAGCGAGAGAAGAGGTGGCTGCAAGCTGGTTCCCTCAGAGGAGTCACAGTTACACTGAGAATACACAGCGCCACAGCCCAGAGGCGGCAGGAGGCACTGGCCACACTGAGATTCCTGAAGGCCGGGCCACACCAGGGCGAAGCACACCTGTAAGTGCCCTTGTCCTCGGCTCACTGGCCTGGCCCCACTGCTGTAGGCAGGTGACTTTCCTGTAGGCTTCTAGGTCAGTTCACCAAGGGAAGGGCAGCTCACCGCCCATCCGCACAGACCTACTTTCTGCCCCCGGGCACACAGGTTGGTGCCTTAGTTTCACATCTGTCCCACATGAGGTTGGCATCACTATGCTGAGTCAGCCAACCAGAAGGGAGGCAAGGTCTGCCACAGGGCATGGATGGGGTAGGGGGCCTCACCCAGCACAGACCCACCCCCCCACAGACCCCTGCACACATGCCTTCTGCACCAGAAGCCAGTCCAGCTCCCCAGGCCACCACGCCCTCAGCCAGCTCCCGTCATCTCTGCGTGTAAGCCAGGCCCCTGAGGACAGGGGCTCAGGAAGCGTGGCCTGGAGTACAGCAGACAGAGACTCTAGTAACCAGGCTTGTGGGAAAAGCTGTTTAGGTGTGGGGGGGTGGCTTGCACACAGGGGCTGGTGGGATGGCTTGCTGGCCCCATCTGGAATGCCGGGGAGCTTTCTCCGCTGCCATCCTTTAAGGCAGCGGTTCTCCACCTTCCTCATGCCGAGACCCTTTCAGACAGTTCCTCGTGCGGTGGTGACCCCCCAACCACCAAATTATGTTCTTTGCTACGTCATCACTGTCACTTTGCTCCTGTGATGAATCGGGGACCCTGTGAAAGGTTGAGCACCGCTGCGTTAAGAGCACTTCTTCCCTGCTGGCCCACTGCTGAAACCCTGCTGGCTGAGGACCCTCGGCCGACACAGCGGAGGGTCCAGGGGAGTGTTCCCTGAGACGACAGTCTCCTACCTTGACTCATAGCGTCCTTTGCAGCAGCGGACAGACACATCGATGAACCTGGAGCTATGCCAGGAACTGCACACCAGGCGGGGACTGTTGCCAACACCCGGCTTTTCCGACAGAGAAGCCAAGGCACAGGGAAAGTAGGCCACGTGCTTTAAAGCCACCCAGTCAGTCAGGAGCGGAGCCATCCTTACATCCACCGCCACTCCGGGACCCTATCTGCTGGCCTGTCCACAGATCTCTGCCCCAAGTGCTTGCCTGTAGGTTCCATCGGGGCTCCCTGCTACCGGAGCTGTGGTTCTAGTCGGGGAAGTGTGTCAGTGGTTAATGGGCTCAGTGGCTACCCAATCGGTCAGAGGCTCCAGTTTACCCGAGGGGCCTCAGAAGAAGAGCCTGGTGAACTGCATGCGGACTCTCTGCCATTGAAAACCCTCGGACACATGGAGGTCACTGGGTCAGAACTGACCCCTGGACAACTGGTCATCAAGGACGATGCTACCAACGAGCCACTGGGTGGCAGCAAAGAGCCAGGCCTGGGCCACTTTGTACCCTTTACCTCCTCCCACCTGCTTTCCCAATTATAGCGAGGAAAGGCATTTTATAGACAAGGCATTTGCCGGAAGCTGGACAGTCAGAAATTTTACGACCGGAGCCAGGATGGCCAAATACCAAAGCCCGGGAGAATTAGGCCAGGGAACCCTTTCTGCAGGCTAACTCTGGGCCCAGCACGGACTCTGTCCTCCATCAACACTGGGCTTTCAGCAGGAGGCAGTTACATTACCTGGAGTAAGCGCCAAAGGTCACCACCCCAGCAGCCATGGTGCTGGACGGGCTTTTGAGGCTAGACTCAGAACTGAAGGGGCCTCGGTGGACTGGCAGCTAGGAGACTGCAGGAAGCCACACAGGCCTGGTGCCGGCACCGGTGCCCCCTCTCCCTGCCCTGGGTCCCTCTTAGTGGGCCAGTGCTCCAATCACCCAGCACAGCTGCCGCCAGAACCCAAGAGCCCCACGTTCCCTGCTACCACAGACAACCACCCTTCACCCCACACCTGAGCCGCAAAGCCCGCCCCTGGGTGCTGGGGGAGGCCTCCAGGCTGGCTGTCCTGGGGAGAGTAGCAGCAGGAGCAGCCAGCAGCCGAGGCGTGGGCGCACACGTGGGGCGAGCAGATGAAGAGTCCATGTCCGTGCAGGGTGGTCAGGCGCTGGAGCACGGCCGCAGGGGGCCCGTCGCATCTTGAGCTTCAGTGCTGGTGCCGGTGGTCCTGGCAGAGCCCA
This sequence comes from Echinops telfairi, assembly GCF_000313985.2. Classification (NCBI taxonomy): domain Eukaryota; kingdom Metazoa; phylum Chordata; class Mammalia; order Afrosoricida; family Tenrecidae; genus Echinops; species Echinops telfairi. The sequence goes on from NW_022110173.1 coordinate 310,967, forward strand.
CCGGGGTACAGGTGTCAGAAGCACCCACCTCCCGCTGGCCCCACCCACTCCCCCACCTCCTCCCCAGTCCCTCCCCGGGCTCATACAGCCAGACCAGGGCTTCTGAAAATCCACAACAGGTTGGGTTTATTGGGGGTGGGGGGCAGCGCAAGGTCGGAGGTCTGGTCCTGGGTCAACTTGCGGCCAGTCAGGAGGCCGCCCTGCAGGTCCCTGGCCCACCTGCCGATTTCCTGCACACACACCTCTCGCCCACCCTGTCCCCAGTCTCTACTCCTTCACCAGCCGGTAGATGTGGTGCTGGGCCCCGTGCTCACTGGCAGAGACCTCAAAGACGTAGGCAATGCACAGTAGTGTCTCTTGTGTGTCCCTGTTGGTGACCACCTGTTGTGAGAGAGGAGCGTGTTACTCTACCCACCTGCCAACGTTCCCGTGCCACTCCCCCCAACTGCACGCATGCACGCACGCACCAACCTGCAGGATGGTGAAGTTCTCCAGCACGCTGTTCATCATGTACTTCTCGGGCAGGTGCTTCAGTTTGTGGATGAAGTTGATCATGTACTCACAGAGCGGGGACCGGTGGATGCGGTACGAGTAGTGGCCATTCTCATAGCGGGCATACTCTGTCTGCAGACCCAGGGGACAGCGGGGAGGGACTCAGCATGTCTCTGACCACCTCCAGCCCAGGCCCCACACCCTGGGAACCGCCAGGACCCAAGCACTGTATGGAGGAAGGAGAAGCAGGATGCCCGGAGGCGGGTGGATATTAGACCAGGCCTCCCTCCAGGGTGACAGGCACACACTGGGGCTGGGGCCGGGGAGCCCAACAAGACAAAGGGCTGTGGCCACAGGGGACCCCGATGGAGGTCTGACACACAACCCCGGGAGGCGGGCTGGAATGACGTCGGGGAAGGGTGGCACGGGGGCGCTGTGTGGGGCTGGAATGGCTGGACACTCTCATCACACAGAGCCACACACGGGGCCTGCAAACCTGGTGCGATCTCACCGTGAGCGTGGGTTCTATGGCTGTCAACCTGCAGCTGGGCAAGGAGCCGAGCCCTTTGGGGACTGCTGGGTAAACTACTGGGGGCGCGGGGGTGTACTAGAAGTTTAGGCTGGCGAATGTGAAGTGGATGCTCTGAAACGGGGCTTTCTACCCCTGGAAGGAGCCAGTCTCAGAAACCCACAGGGACAGTCCCATCCTGACCTGGAGGGTCGCTGTGAGTCAGAATTATTCGAGGGCCGTGAGTTGAATTGAATTTATTAAAAACAAAAACGGACCCCCAGGTGGACCCTGCACCACAGCTGTATATACCAGATGTCCTCACCAGGGGACGCTGGGTGAAGGGCCCACTGGCTCTGTGTCGACTGTGGACCTACCATTCCCCATGCAATTTTCAAGTTTACCTAAAACTTAAATAAGCTGGAGATGTTTAGTAATAAAAAGTGTTCCCGCTACTCCTGGAAAAGTGGGTGCTGAGAGGTCTGTGGAGGGACGTTCTCCTCTGACGTCAGAGGGTCCTGGGAGCAGCCGGGGCACCGGGACAGAGCCTGCCTGACCACACAGGAGGAGGGCTCTGAAAGTGAGCTGGTGGGGCGCAGGGCTGCGAACGTGTGGGGTCAGAGGCCTCTGCTCCCTCACACAGTGGACCCACTACAACAGGGCCATCGGAGTCTGCATCCACGGAGCACAGGGTCAGCCCACCTGGGACGAGGCGGAGGATCTTACCCGCCCCCCCCATCAGCAGAAAAGCGGAGGCGCTGGGATTGGTACCCTGGCCCACCGATCGGGGCCACGAGCCGACAGTCACATTGGCCGTACCAAGGGGTGGCTCTGTGGCTGCCACTCACTTAAGATCGCCTGGGCAGGACCCACCCAAACCAGGGACCGGAGCACCTTAGTGCTCATGGGGGAGGTGAGCTGGCGCTGGATGCCGCGGGAGCTCCGGCTAGCTTTGCTTCTGCCGCTGCCACTGGCTAGCCATGCGAAGGACCCTCTCTTAGGAAGCTCCCCACCCTCTGGGGCTCCGCTGTGGAGGTGGTGGTGAGAAGGTGTGCTCCTGGCCTGGGATGTCTAACAAGAGCCCTGGAGGGACAAGGGGGCCCTCGTAACAACACAGCGCAATGAGGAGGGGCCGCGGGATGCCACCGCCCGGCCGCCTGGCTCCTGAGAAGAGCTCTAGCCAAGGAGATCGCCACAGGCCTCCTACCTCCACTTTCTCCACCACCTGCTTGCCGAAGGAGCACACCTTGGTGGAGCAGGTGATGATCATGTTCTCGGGGCTCTCGTACTGGCTGGAGACCCCGTAGAAGGAGCTGCCATCGTCCTCCATGTTGGTGTTGAGGTCTGCCTGGGGGGAGACAAGGGGAGGCCAAGGCGGCCGACGGTCAGCGGGCCCAGCAGAGGTTGCCTCGGAGGGCCCGAGTCACAGGCTGGGTCTGGGGCAGAGAAGAAACCCCCACTCCCCACTCCAGGCCCGTGCATCAGGCCGGCTGTGGGAACCCCGAGGACCTGCATCGTCTAAGCCGCTACTGCCCACTCCGGGCCGACACACTTACGGCGTCGAGCTTCACAGTTGAAGACTTGCCCTGTGAATGGCCATAGTCGAACCTCCTTCACTTTGAACTTTAGGGTGGACTCATTGATAGAACCTTTCCAATCAATTTGATTGGAAAGTTAAGAAGACAGAAAGGAGCTGGACAGGTGAGAGGAGAGGAGACTAGGGACTGGGGCTTCATCGACTCCCCTCTCTCATGCTCTGGTCTAAGTGATACCTAGACCCTGCCATTTTGGAAAAGGTTCTGGGATCGGGCTTCTTGTCCCATCTTCTTTATTTCTTTCTTGTACTAATTTCTTTTTTAATAGTGGCAAAAATATACACAACAGAACACTCTCCAACTCGACAAGTTCGACGTGAATGACCGTGGGGCTTCTCTGCTCTCTCGAATGCAGAGGGGCAGGAAAAGACAGAGGTTTGGCGACATAGAGGAGGGGAAGAAAAAGTGCGAGGGAGGTACCGTCGGCCTCCAGACGAGTTCGAAAAATGTTTCCAAGAACGGAATCGCAGATGTGACAAATGTAATGGCGAGAGTACTTTGAAGGTGATAAGGGTGCTTTGTAAAAAAATTTTAAATACCTAGCTTTGAAAAAAGAAATCCCATTACAGTGAACCCTCGCCACTCCGCGCTTCGACTTCCACGGCTTCACTCTATCGCGGTTTTTGCGTAACAGCGCATGCTCTGTCTGTCATTACTGCCACTGATTGGCTCATACTGTACACGCTTGATGCCATCAATAATATAATAAAGAATAAATGATAATTGCAACGTCCAAAATGTTTTACTGTATTTTCCCTTTTTCGTTTAATAAATTGGGTAATACGAGTGTAATGGT
>NW_022110173.1:320821-345958 GCF_000313985.2 Echinops telfairi
TAAGTGGAGAGAAAATATTCTGAGAATGAAGTACAAATGCGCTTTACACAATTGATGTGTGTATGGATTGGGATAACAGTTGTATGAGCCCCTTAACATTTTTTAAAAATGTTTAAAAAAAAAAAAAGAAAGTAAATGTCTAGAAAAGAACGACGGAATATATGTACTAATATGTTGGATACAATTGATGTATGGATTGTAACAAGAGTTGTAAAAGTCCACAATAAAATGATTGAAAAATATATAATTTTTTTTTTAAAAAGAGTCACATGATCATATTAGTTGATACAGAAAAGGCATTTGACAATGTCCAACAGGCATTCTTGATAAAAAATGAATGATCCCCCCTCCAAAAAAAAAAAAGGGGGTGTGTCTGAGGGGGATCGTCTTGGTGTTTTCTTGTCTCCCCCACCCTTCTTTTTTTCCTGAACTTGCGTTTTGTTCTACACATTTCTCCTGTTCTAATAGGGACCTTCTGCTGCGTCCCCTGGTCAGAGCAGTCAGCAGCGTCTGCTGGGCACTGTCCGTTGTGGTTCGTGTGGGTCATTGATTCTAAGAACTAAATGCTTCCTTGAGTCTTGAGAACTTTGGACACACTGACAGGAGTGACCAGCCCCTGGAGACGGAAGGGCACCATGACTGGTAAAGTTGTGGGGCAGCAGAACAGAGGGGGATCTTCGACAGATTGACACGGTGGACGCCTCCGTGGGCTCTCACACAAGGACAGCACCAAGCAGGGTCGTCCCACTGGACGTAAGGTCACTCTGAGTAGGACCCGGACAGCACCTACCAGAACTGTGACAGCACACAGATGTAGGCACGCATAAAAAAGTACGCACTGTTCCTGAAGGGTAGGCAGCAGATTCTGGATTACAGAACTGCAAACTAAAACGAACTAGCTGCCACCAATTATTCTTGATTAATGATGACTCCCTTAATTTGTTATGGCCCACACAACAGAATGCTTTTGTGTAATCAGTCAAACATAGGTAAACATCTTCCTAGAGTTCTCTGCGTTCAGCCAAACTCATGGGACATAAACAATGGTATCTCTCATGCCACTTAATCTTTGGAACCTGGCTTTAATGTCACACAGTTCCCTGCTGACATACTACTGCGATCATTTTAAAATCACAGACTGCACAATTTGAGTTTGTACATGATATTGTGGTAATTTCTGATTTCTGTTGAAGCACCCTTTGTATCTATTTTTGTTGAATGAGCAAAGATGGGCTCCTCCTCTGCTACCCAATAGCTTTCTTTCTACTTCTTGACAGACGTGAATGAGTGCTCCCAGCACAGGTGCCGCTTACTGAAAGAAACGCTCCGATCGATGGGTGTGCTGACAATTCCTGGAACCTTGTTTACCACCAAGGGCACCCCTGCAGTTTGGACTTCTTTCTCCGTTACAATGAGTTTCTGATCAGATACTGACTTGCCTCTGAAAAGGCTGAATGTCAACCCATTATCTTTTTTTGGTAAGTGACCCAGTTGTAGTATTTACATTTCTGTTGAAATACTGAAGGGCGCTATGGGCATACCACTGTCATCTTCTTCACGACACTGCCGAGTCCTAAAGCCACTCTTGCTCTCCTGGCGTCTCTGACAGTCCATCCACTCAGAGTCCCTGCCACCCACGAATGACACTCTCGGGCCCTGGCCTGGAGGTGCGGGGGTCGAGGGAGGGCGCTCGTCACTGGCCCACCCACTGGTCTCCCCTGAGTGCTTCTCAACAGCCCCCAAATCTGCTTCTGTTCCCCCTGCTCTGAAAGCAGGGCTAGAGGCAGCCTGCCAGGCTGGTCGGAATGTTGGCCTCAGTACTTCTTCTCTGGGCTAGTGGATGACTTGTTGGGCAGCTAACAGGGAGGCCAGTGGTTCCAAACCAACAGCTGCTCTGTGGGAGAAAGACAGGACTTGCTACTCTGGTAAGGAGCTAGTCTCCGAAACTCACCGGGCCAGTTCTAGGCTCTCCTACAGGGTCGCGATGTGTCCGAATAGACTCAGTGGCTGTGAACTTGGTTGTCTTGACGTTTCTCTTGGAAACTGGTGCCAGGTGGAGGTGTGGTTATTGCGTGTTGGCCGGTGATCCGCAGAGTCGCTTGTTTCAAACAACCAGCTCCGAGGGAGAAAGACTGGGCTTTCTCCTTCCACAAGCAGTAAGGGTCTCGGAACCCCACTAAGCAGCATGGACTCCCTGGCCGGGAGTTTGGTGTTTTGGGGTGAGTTTCTCTCGCAAAGAGTGGAACGTGTAACTCTATGGTAGGGAGCCTTGGCCACATCTTAACCAGGAGGCTCTGTCCACACCTCGCCGAGGTTCTATGGCAGAGAAGAGGCTTCCACCTGGTGCTAATGCAGCCCCGCAGAGCCATCCAGGAGAGGCAGGAAGCAGCTGGGCCTGACAAGTAGGGGCCCCGGTGGGTGCCTCAGGACAGCAGTTCTATTTTTGAAACCTTAGGCCACTTGGAGATCTGACCATCAGTCAAACAATGACTGCATCTGAGTCAGGGATCTACCACAAAGGGCTCATTCTCAGGGCCCAGCTGCCCCCCACTGGCCCTAGACCACTGTCAAGCTGCACTGCTGACTCAGGGCCGCCCTGAGTGTGCAGCAGGGCAGCTCCATGGGGTGCCCAAGGCCTGTCTTCAGAGGTGCCTCTGGGTGGGTTCGAACTGCCAGCTTTGGTGAGCTGTAAGGCAGCCAATCTTTCACACACCTCCAGGGACCAGAGTGCAGCCTCAAAACGCAGCGACAACAGTTTGGACGCTGCCTGTGCACGCCAGGATAAATAAACAACAAACAAACCAAAGCCCCGCCAAACTCACTGCATGGGGTCAATGCTGACTCGTAGCAAGCCTATGGGATGGGGAGAACTGTCCGTGGGCGTACCTCTTTACGGGAGTAGAAAACCTTGTCTTGCTCCCTGGGGGCGGCTAGTGGTTCCGAACTGCTGATGCTGCAGTTAGCAGCCCAATGGGTCATCACGATGCCACCAGGGCTCCTTTTGCACACAGAGAAGGGGCTCCCCAGAGCCCAAGAAGGTTGGTGCCATTCAGAGCCAGGCCCCAGAAAGTCCCATTGCTGCCAGGTGAGGGACAGCTAGGTCATTATCTTTGTCACCTTTGAGGAAACAAGGAGAGAGCAAACGTCCTGGGCAGGGAGAAGTCCCTTGTTTTCGGGCAGATTAGATGATGTGGCCACAAATACTGTGGAGAAAGACTGTTTCCCACCGTGGAGTGATTAAGACATACTGTGTCGTGGGGGAAAAAAGGTTACAGAACAGAATGGGGACAGTTACTTTGTGATCGGGAATGAAAGAAAGCGGTCTCCACGTTGAGACAGAGCAATGTGCTTCCGTGAGTTCTTGACCGGCTCTCACAGGGCCACTAGCTGTAGTGGCAACGTGGGTCACATGCTGGGCTAAGGATCGCAAGGCCAGCTGTTCAAACCCACGAGTCACTGCCACACACACACACACACACACACACACACCCCCGAGATCCTACAGCCTCTTCATCACACTGGGCTGTAATGAGCGGTTCAGACGTCCTTGTCCCCTTTCAGGTAGGAAGCACCTGAGAGATCAGAATGAAGCCCCCTGTTCGTCTCCCTCGCAGGCTAGGCCTTCAATACAGGATGCTGTTCAATGCTCCCGCCTCTGGGTGGCGCCAAGTGAGCAGGGAGTGGCCTCTGGGTCAGGGCGAGGAAGGGGCAGGAAAAGGGGAGGGGCCTGTGAGTGCCCAGCTCCAGCTGATGTCAAAGCCACTCCCTGGGCTTGTCACCACCTCCCACTGGCCACTCCCCTCCTTGGCCAGCTCCAGGCGGACACAGGCTGCAGTGGAGCCTGGGCACTGCCTCTGGTCTCAGAGACTAACTGTGGGGAGCGGCTGGGGCAATGAGGGATCCAGGGGTCCCAAGGGAAGGGCCACAGGCAGGCAGTTCAGAGCTGCGCAGTCCCACACAGACGGGGGCGGGGGTGGGGGTGGGTGGGGAGGGTGTCGACCACAGTAGTCCTCAGGCCTGGCTCTTCTAATCACAAGGGGGCTTTAAAAAGGGACCCAAACTATAATGGAGGTGTGCCCCCCTCCCCCAACTTCCCACAGCCGTTTCTTGTCCACCTTTGTACCTCTTCCGGTTCTAAGCGGTCCCTTACCCCCTAGGGGAAAAGTAATAAAATCTATCTTTGCTTTTTTCCCTCCCTTTTCAGCCTAAAAGGCCAAGCTAAGCTGTCCCTCCCATCATCCTCCGAGGCCTGCCCACCTGCCCTCTGAATGCCCCGTGCCCCCCTCCCTGTACCCTATTCATAGCCGTGCGTGCGGGTGGGCAGCTCACAGGCTGCGCCTGGAACAGGTGTGGGGGATCGGGTGGCTGACAGATGAGCCCAGACAGCCGCAGGCGGGTGTGGGGCCTGAGGGGCTCGGATTCATTGTCATGTGCTGGTATGTGCCCGGAAGAAATGTCAGGGCCCAGAAGGGAACAGCAGGCGGGTATGGGACGATGGTCTGGGGCTGGGCTCCCAGGGGTCCGGGCAAGGAGCGGGGGGTGCTTCACCCCACAGTCCCCTGGTGCAGACCCTGAAGCCTCGCCACATGGAGCACAGCCCTGGCGGCTGCAGGCTGCTACCCTTCCTTTGGTGAGTGCCATCTGCAGCTAGCCCTGCTTCCTCTGCGGAGCTGAGTGGCTGCAGCCAGCCCCTAACTGCGACTTCCAAGGGCCCCAGTGCAAGCCTCTGCCCACTCTTCACAAGCTTCCGATGGGCCCTCCTCCCACACAGGCAGGCCCGAGAAGACAGGCTCTGGAGAGGCAGTCTTCCCTCTAACCGTGTCCAGCCAGCCCACCATGCTGATGGCAGGAAGGAGTGGCCAGGCCAGGGACGAGGGCTCCCCAAGGGACAGCTAGGTTTCCCCACATCCCAGGCTCGCTCTCCTCTGGTGCTTCTGCCCTCCACCTAGGCGGAGGGACGGCCAAGCACACAGGGTTCTGGACCCTGACCCGCTTCCAGCTCTCACTTCACTCCCACCCCCAACACGGCTCGGCTCCCAGGACTTGGGAGCCCTAACCACAGGGCAGGGCAGTGCCCCTCCCCCCACTCCCACTGCCAACGTATCACACCCTCCAAGGGGAGGGGGACAGCAGAGCCCGGTGTAGGCCCGCAGGAGCGGACTGTTTGTTTCACCTGCGGCTCAAACCGCAGAGGCGAAGCTGAACAGACACCAGAGCCTCCTGTCCCAGCTGCAGTGGCGGCTTCCCGCAGTGAGGGCCTCGCTAGTGACCAGCACCCCCAGCCTAAGGTGACCAGACGTCCCGCTTTTTAACAATTTTTCCTGCGTCCCGCAGTGTTTTTAAAAAGTCTTGATTTTTGGAAAGAATGCAGGACAAGCTAGGGTATACGGTTTTCAGCTGCCATGTGGCTATTTCGCCAGGATAGGAGTTTTATCAATGGTGTCCCACTTTACCAATGTTAAAATCTGGTCACCTTGCCCCAGCCCCATGCCAAGGTGCTGGCTCATGAACCTGAGATCCGCTGTGGAATCTCTCGGGACACGAGCCTCTGAGCACAAGGCCGAGCTGGGCCCACACGCCCAGGTGTGGTGGTATGTCTGGCACGAGCCGGAGCACGAAACCCTGCGGGTCACCCAGCCCCAGCTTCATCCTGGGCACTGACCACCTCTAACGAGTCAGAAGACAACACCGGCCTCGAGCAAGGGCAATACTGGAGAAGGACGGTCTAGCTCTTCCTACCTCCGGGCAGGGGCCTCCCTAGTGGGTTTCAGAGACTGCTACTCTTTACGGGGATAAAAAGTCTCCTCTTTATCCCTCAGGGCAGGTTTTGAACCGCTGAACGTGTGGCTTGCAGCCCAGCGCATAACTACCACCATGGTACATTCTAAGAAAGATCAGTCTTCTCTTAAGGTCAGACAGGCAGGAACCTCTGAGGCGAGGGCCCTTCAGATGGGAAACGGAATGCCCCCTGTGGTTCAGCGGTCCGGCCCATGACAGACAGGCTGATCCCGCCAAGAGTGCCACTTGCGGGAGGCAGGCGCGCCACTCCCACGGGATGGAAGGGGAGCATCTGCAGACGCAGGAAGGGAACGGAAAGTTGAGGGCACAGGTTAGACAGTGGGGGCAGTGGGGAGAGGGCTGTTACGCTGCAGGGCCCGCAAGCAATGTCGACAAACAAACCGTGGGTGAACTGCTGAGTGGACAGCCAACCTGCTCTGCAAGTGCTCACCAAAGCAGTTTTATACAAGCCACCAATCGCTCAGCCTGGCTCCTTGCCCAAAGCGAGGGCTAAGCGTGGGCGTGTGCAGGGGAAGAAGGGCTCAAGAGAAAATACGGGCTCCCCCACAATGCCCAGCTAAAGAGAGGCCAAGAACCCTGAGACACTGCTGGAGGCAAGGGGCCACGTTGGGATGCTAACCTCAAGGTTGGAGGTTCAAATCTACCAGCCACTCCTTGAAGGGAAGACGAGGCCCTTTGCTCCTGTCAAAGATTTAGAGTCTCGGAAACCCAAGGGGGCAGTTCTCCATCCTACAGGGTCGTCAGTGACTCGGGAGCAGAGGGATGTGTGCTGGCTGCACAAAGGGAGGGTCAACAGGCTGCCCACAGCGCTGCTTCTAGTTTACAGGTCCTTGTCCAGGGCCGGAAGGAAGAACAGAGAGAGGAAAAGGGGCAGGGAATGGGAGGCTTAAGGCCACTCTGAAAAAAGGAGACGGCCTCTCTCCTCATGCACTGCGCCCCAAAGCAAAGCTTCAGTGCTGATGTCCGCAAGAGGCTGAGGTGTCTGGTGTGGCCTGCATGACAGTGGCCTGCTGGGGGCCAGCAGGTTCCCGAGACTGGATGACCGGTGTATCCAACTAGGCACAACTCTGGCCATCCCATACTCCGTTGAAAACACTCTGAGCGATTGACTCCTCATTACAAATATATAGGGAAGGCGACCCTGCCGTTCCCCCATGATACAACCAAGGCAGGCACTACCAATCAATCCAGAACGACCTCCCCCCCCGCCCTATCCCTTCCCTCTGGGTCCTTCTCCACTCAGTACTGCAAATGATGGCTATCAATCCATTCAGTGCACTCAAACTAAAATCCATTTTCTTATCTGGTTAAAAGTGAAAGACGCATTCAATTTCCTCTGGGACACCCAGAGGCCAGAGGAGGTACTCTGTGACACTGTTGGGTGAGAAGTTGGACTGCTAACCACAAGGTTGGCAGTTCAAACCCACCAGCCGCTCGTTGGGAGAAAGATGAGGCTGTGTGCTGCTGCAAAGATTTAACCCTGTGCACAGGTTGGCTCTGAGAGGGAACTGACTGGATGGAAGTGTGTTCGGGTGGATTTTGGTGAGAGACCCTGCTAGAATGAGAGCGAAGGGTTTTTCAGAACGTGCTGCCCCACAAACACCGGGGCAACAAGGAGAGGCAGAGCTAGCAGGAGGTCCAGCAGCGAGAGTGGCCCCACGACGTGAAGAAGGTCAACCGCACTGCTGGATTAGCACGTGCGCTGCTGGGTTCATCTCAACAATAAGTCGATAAAAATTCACATTCTCAACAATAACTAGAGAAAAATTCACATTTCAGAAGCCCAGAGGCCTATCAAGGCGGGCATAGCCAAAAAAAGTACAGGAATTCCCACCTAGAAGTGCCTTCAGCGGAGCTAGCAAGTGCAGGTGCCAGTACATGGGGTAGAGGGAGGCGCAGGGTTAACACAAGGAATTGACTCAAAGTCCACACACAGGCCGTCCCGGATGCCCCTCCCACATCTCCACGAGCGACAAATAGCCACCTTCAGGAATTAAATAAGTCTTAGGGAGACTGGGAGTGTTAAGAAGATGGGTAAGATTCCAAAGAGCTATTTCTCCTAAGAAGAGACACCAATAGGCAGCACACACATGAAAAGATGCTGGACATCTTGAGTTATGAGGAAAATGCAAATCAAAATCATCATGAACTCCCACTTGACACCCACTGGGATGGCCACAGCGGAAGAGACGGATGGGAAGTGCAGACGAAGATGTGGTGAGCTAAAGGCCTCCTCCACTGCTGGAGGGACTGCCGTGATGCCGCCGCCGCCGCGAAAGGCAGTTTGAAAGGTTTTCAAAAACTCACACACAGAATTACCAGGCGATCCAGCAATCCCACCCCCAAGAGAAATGAGAACAGATGCTTACAAGGAACAGTTCTACGCTCACACAAAAACTTGCGCATGAACACTCGGAGCAGTATTACTCATAAGAAAAAACAGGTAGAAACTCTAATATCTGCTAACAGATGAATGAACAAACAACAGGCACTGGAATTTTACTCCATCATTAAAATAAATAACTAAAGTGGAGCTCTCTGCACAGTACAAACGGGGTGCACTCGACAGTTAGCCTAACCCTGGTGCTGGAAATGCACCCGTGTTACAGTGGAAGCAAAGGCCAGGCAATCTGCTTCCACGACAAGTCAAGAAAACCCTAAGCACCCGTCTACCCTGTAACACACAGGGTCGCCAAGAATTGGAACCCACGTGCTGGCAACGAACAACAAAGAAAACTGAAGGTCCGATGCATGCCACAGCATGGGCGAGCTCTGAACACACCATGCTGAGCCGGGTGAAAAAGAGCATTATATGATTCCATTTATATGAAGTATCTACAGTGGGCAAGTGCAGACACCGGATTTACCAGTGGTTGCCAGAGGGGAGTAGACCTGGGAAAGGGTAGTTAAGGCTTAGAGTCTAAATCTCTGTTAAACATATGAAAATATTTAAAATTGCATGTACACTGGTACAGATAAGAGCTCTCGACACACGGAATCCAGAACAGACAAACCCCTTGGGAGCAGTAATGGGAAGAGTGATACCAGAAGGGTCAGGGGAAGGTGGGGAGAAAAAGGGGAATCCGATCCTAAGGATCGACATACTAACACACCCACTCAGGGGGGTACAAACAACAGAAACATGGGTGAAGGGAGACAGTGGATGGTGTAAGATATGAAAACAAGAATAACTTATAATTTATCAAGGGTTCACAAGGATAGGAGAGAAAAAATGAGCTGATATCAAGGGCTCAAGCAGGAAGAAAATGTTTTGAAAATGAGGGTGGCAACATAGGTACAAACGTGCTTGCCATGCGGATGATGGACCGTGGTAAGAGCTGTAAGTGCCCCCAGTAAAGCGACTGATTATAAAAACAAACAATACATACAAAATGCAGAGTAGCGATGGACCTAAAGCACAGAGAACTTAAGACACCACACTGTACACAGTAAGTGGGTGAAGCGGCAAACATATATAGCACACAGATAAAGCAGCTTTAAAAATCTGTGGGAAAATGGAGACCAATGATAATTTTCCATGAATTTTTTGAAGCCCCTTCATGTCTATTCCACTTCAATACATTTTACAAGGGGTATCCCCCCAAAACTAATTTTCCCCCACAAAGCGATGTATTTTTTTTTTTTTTTTTTACAAAACAACCTTATCACCTTCAAAGTACTCGCCATTACACTTAATACATTTGTGAAATCTGCGATTCTATTCTTGGAAACATTTTCCAAACTCATCTGTTTGGATGGCTGACGGCACCTCCTCGTTTCTTTCCTTCACCTGTTCCATGTTGTCAAACCGCTGTCCTTTCATGTCCCTCTTCATTCACAGAAACAAAAAGAAGCCACAAAAAGTGAGGTCAGGTCAGCAAGGTGTGCAGAACAAGAGAGGCATGCTGGGTTTGTTTTTGTTTTGTTTTTGCCACAAACTAGCTCATTGAGATGGCTATATGAGCAGGTGCACTGTTGTGGTGGCAAAAGCAGTCCCGTCGGCCACAAAGCAGGCCTTTTTTGTCACACACTGTTATGCAATCTTTTCAGAACTTCTAAATCAACGGTTCTCAACATGTGGGTTGCGACCCCTTCGGTGGTTGGATGACCCTTTCACAAGGGTCACCTGATTCATAACAGTAGCAAAATGACAGTTATAAAGTAGCAACGAAAATAATTGTATAGTTGTGGGGTCACCACCACCACATGAGGAACTGTATTAAAGGGTCATGGCATGAGGAATGTGGAAAACAGAACACCGAATGCACTACAAGCTGACATTTTTGTCCATTCGGGAAGTTGATGGACTTCCAGAAAGAGGTTTGTCATCAAACAACTTTCCACATTTTTTGAAATGAGAAAACTACTCACACACTTGAGTTTTTCCTTGTAAGCTGTTTTCAATATAACAAAAGTTTCTGCGGCATTTTTCCCAAGCAGGAAACAAAATTTCACAGTAGCACACTGTTCTCTTAAATCAGCCATCAAAAAAATAAGGTTTGAGTGAAACTGCTTTTACGAAAAAATTCACTGACCAGAGAGAACCTTACCAGGTGATGCCACTGGGTGCCCTAACGTAGAACGAGTTGCTGGATCCTCGCCTATTGGGGGAAATGTGCACTTTGAAAGCTCCGCTCTGCACAGTGCAATTCATAAATTCATAAATATTTTTTAAATAGACGTAATTAGTGATTCATGCTATAACACAGATGGACCTTGAAAATAGAGAACACTAATTAAGACTCTACATTTAGCAAGTGCCTGGCCCAATATGGGAAGTAAAAACACATATACTAAAACTCATCGACGTGAAATTTAAGAAGACTGAGAAGAATGCTAAAATTTCCCGAGAGAAAAAGTCTAACAAAGGATCAAGATTAGAAGGTGCTATGGAACGATATCTGTATTAACTCCCAATAAAATGGTTTGGGGAAGAAAAAATAAAGAATTAGAATGTGTACATGGACATTAGACAATGGAACAATGGCTAAAAATATGATTTGCATTCTTGATTCTACACCCAGCTGAACTACTAACTAAGTAAAAAAAAGTCTTTCCAAGAGGACATTTCTAAACAAGAGTTTAGAACATTTACCTAGTTTCGTATTAAACTGTGTTTCTAAAGCATATGTGTTACAAATCCTAAGCCCTATACCTCCTACAACCACTCCTGTGGTTAAGGAGCTCTAGTGATACAGTGGTTAAGTGCTTGGCTGCAAAGTTAAAGGTTGATAGTTTGAACCCACTAGCCACTCTGCAGGAGAAAGGCGTGACAGTGTGTTCCTGAAGAGATTAATCGCCTTGCAACACTACAGAGCAGTTCCACTCTGTCCGATTTGTGGTAGATTACATAATCTGGTGTCAATCTGAGGACTGAGAGTGTAGGGGGTGGAGTCTAGTCTGTCAATCAGATCACAGGCAACGAGGCCTCTGTGGGCACGGCCTTCCCCTGGGGATTCTGGGGACATGCTGGTATTGCCTCCTTGTAGGCCAGAGACACTGCTCTCTCGGCTCATTCCCTTGGAGACTCACTACTGACAAGGCTGATTCCCCGTCCCTGAGGAGAAGCCACATGGACCTACCCTGATGCAGCCCTGGGAACTGGAGGAGCTATGTGGAGACCGACCCTTGCCAGTGCTGAGAAGCTCACACCACCATTGGATCCACAAGACTTCCAACCCACTCGCATGTGTTTCATGAGTCCGAAGAGGACTTTATAGATTGGTATCACACATATGAGCTAATATCGGACTTACAGGCTTGGAATGGACTGAGTCGGGATGCTTTCTTAACGTACAATTACCCTTTATATAAATCTATCTCTTATACACATGAGTTTCTATGGATTTGTTTCTCTAGTCTACCTAGACCAACACTGTAGCCACTGAACAGCAAGGGGTAAGTTATGCCTATGGTTATAATTGCCCCTGGGATGGTTTTCTTGACATGTTAATCAGACAGTATTAGCATAGGGCGGGCCTTAAACTCTTTACAGATATAGAAAGCCTCATCTTTGTCCCACAGAGCAGCTGGTGGTTTCGAACTGCTGACCTTGCCATTAGCTATGCTACCAGGGCACCTGTGAGATACAAAAAAGATGAGATAAACCAATGAGCAGAGCAAGGGGAAGACAGTCGCCAGGTCACAGGAAGACCACTGCCAGGAAACCAAGACCTTGCCCCGAGTGGGCAGAGAGAAAGTCTTGGCCCTGAGAGCTGGCACCCTAAATTCAGACTTCTAGCCTCCCAAATGTGAGAATAGATCTCTGTTTTTAAAGTACATATCTTGTAGCAGAACTAGGAGCTGAGACACCCATCATACACCTTTCCTTCCACGGGAGCCTGTGCTCCAGCAAACCACAGCGGTAAACCAAGAGAGAAGCACGGACCGAGGACACGGGAGTCCAGGGATGCCAGCGGTGCCCAGCGAATGGCGACTCCCGGTGACCTCGGGTGTCAGCAGAACTGTGTTCCAGGGGCTCTCAGGGGCCTGCTGTGGGCAGTGGATGGCCAAGCCTCTCTCTGAGAGTGCCTCTGGATGATCGTAAACCCTTAACCTTCTAGTTAGCACGTCAGTTTAGAAGACCAGTAACAGGAAAAGTTATGCGGCAAATACAGAGCAGGCCTAGAGAACCATCCATCAGTCCAATGTGGAGCGGGGAAGGAAAGCCCTTCTGTACCGGAGAAAAGTATCCGGTCGCTCTGATGGAGCCATTCGAGGGCTATGGACAAGTATCCCATTGAAAACGTTATTTATTGGCTGTGACATGCTGTCGGCATGAAGTGCCAATCAAACAGTTTTTCTTAAAAAGTCATATTTTGCAGAGAAAAAAAAATCAGTTGTACAAGAAAGGAAATCTATTCATAGTCCACTGTGTGGCTCCCAGGTGGCCTGTCTACATTGTAAAACAGCATCCACGGTGGATTGCTCTTACTAAACCACGGTGACAGGACGGCACTGGAGACAGGGCGGCAGGGAGCTCAATTTTACTACCATAATGGAACACAAACATAATGCCTGAACCTGACTGAGAGACAGTCAAGTAAGCTTACTTTTCAGAACTGCCGTAGAATTTGCTACACACACACACACACACACACACACACACACACACACACACACAGTAAGAGAATAAACCACTGGAACCTGCACGTGGCTCCGGGGCTCAGTCCTGGGGTGTGAAGCAGCGGGACAGGAATCTGAGCTTTCCACTGACAGCTCGACTCGCACAGTGAGATGACTAGACTTTCAAAGGTTGAAGTGAATCACCACCTACTCTTTAGCCCAGCAGCAATGAAAGCCCAGACTTCTGTGGGAGCAGGGCTTTCCAAGAGCTTACTCCTGCTTCCAGCTTTGTCTCCTGTGATTCCCTCGGGAATCGGTCACCACGGGGTGGGGTGGGGTTGATTTGAACTCCAAGCAACCCTAAGGCCGCAGTGGGGAGTAGCGTTGCCCCCTAGGGTGTCCGTGGCTGGAGTCCTTACAGATCTGGGGGCCACAGCTTTCTCCAGCAGGGCTGCTGTGGGGTATAGACGGCCACTTTGCAGTCAGCAGCCAGGGCTTAAGCACTGTGCCCGGTTCACATGGCTCCTTCCACACTCCGTAATCACCACTTCCCCTTCTCGTTTCCTTTTGTCTTCCCAATCTGCACATTCCCGGGGGGCTGTAATGTCCTTTCCCCATCTCTGCCCAGTAGATCCTGCCCACCCAAAGGCTCAGGGCTCCTGCTCACACAACAGGCCTGCCAAGGGGGGCAACTGAGGATCTCAGAGATCAGGGTCTGTGCCTGACTCAACTGGGGTGGGGGGGGCGGTCCCTGCAGGGAGAGCCAGGCCAGGGAAGCGAGCCTGGGTACTTCCTGCCTAGAGTCTGCAACTTGATCTAAACCTCTGTGGATGTGCATCTTCCTAAGAAAAGCCAAGCTTTCAGAGAACCTGTGGGTGAGAGACGTTCAGGGGCTGTTGGGGGGTGTCTCCTGGCAAGGGCCCTGCTAAGAGCCATGTGGGCAGAGCCCCTCAGGCCCGGGTCAGTACCCCCACTCAGGGCCAGCATGGCCTGCACGTGCCTGTCTCTCCACTTGGCGGAGGCTCGACCCAAAGGAACACAGGCCCAGGGTGAGCTGGGGAAGGCAGAGAGGCCACGTTATGGGCTGAGCCCTTTGAGCAGTTGGGTGAGTGTGTCTTTTGGAGTGGACTGGCCCTGGGAGCAGGGTGCTCTGTGTTCTCCGAAGTAATCCCACACTCTCCATTCTCTAGAGCCGCCCAGTCCAACCCAACCTTCCATGGACCCGCTGCCTCCTGGTACGAGATGGATCACTCCTATCGAGGCTTGGGGGACAGGGAGCCCATGGTGGCTTTCCACCTAGACACCACCCCCCCCCCACCCGCCCGCCCGCCCCTCCAGCCAGAACACATTATGGGACGGGCATCCCACACAAACACCTAGTTTACATACACCCCACAGTTATGCACCAGCCCTCATGAAACCCATTTTGTTAAAATGTGGAGGTAGCAGACACTTCTCCTTGCGACTCGCACCAAACAGCTGATACAGTTCTATCATGTTGGAAGAGGAACCCTGGGAGAGCAAAGGGATACACATTGGACTACTAAGAACCCCAAGGTCAGCCGTTTGAAACCACTAGAAGCTCTGCAGAAGAAAGATGAGGCTTTCTGTTCTTGTAAAGAGTTACGGTCCTTGGAAACCATAGGGCAGGTCTACTCTGCCCCCCTAGGGTCGCTCTGAGATCAACTCACCGACAGGGAGGGAGTCTTTTTCTGGTCTGGTGTTGTATGAAGGGTATGTTTGGGTTCTGAAGTGCCGCTTTAACGTTCTGACACACAGGGAGGGCTTGTCCGCGGGCTTACCCAGAACTTCACCAGAAAAAAGGCATTGGCGGGTCCCCGTTCAAAGAGCTCCTTCAGGCCACCCTTCTTCTCGGGGAACTTGTCGTAGATCTGGTGGATGTCCACGGCTTCGAGGTAGGGGTCACTGTAGCTTGGGTTTGACTGGCCAATATGTACGAACAGGTGCTTGTTGTACTGTAGAGAGAATGGGGAGGGGGTGGGGGTGAGAAAGGTTTCGGCCCACCCACTCCCTCCCGAACTTCAGCATCACCGGCCAGCCGGCATCACCTGGAAGCAACAGGGCCGGCAGGGGCTCAAAGCGGGAGGGGGCAGGTGTCAGAGCCCACCTGGCCTCGCGCTCAGGTGTGCAGGCTTGTTTTTCAGTTGCAGGACCCACTCGTCAAACCACCTGCTGCTCAGCAGCTCGGGTATGACCAGGGCAAGGGGAGGCTGACTCTGGCGGCGGCCCTAGCAAGGTGCTCAGCAGATGTGGACCGGAGCCGGGAGAAGGGACGGGACGGCTTGGGCTGGGTGGGATGCGGGACTGGATGCAGGAGCCAAGTTCAGGACGGGGAAGGGAAGGGTGCCTGAGAAATCCAGGGTGAGAAGACAGGGTGGGAGAAGGCGCAGGGATCCGAAAAATCAGCCCGGAAGTGGACAGGAGAGTGAGCAGGCGCACGGGAAAAGCAGAAAAATCAGGAGGGAGAGCGGTGCAGAGAAGGCGTGGGGGCAGGGGGGCCGGCACCTACCGTGGCCGGGTCTTGCTGCTGCTCCAGGAAGGCGGAGAACTCCAACATGCAGAGCTTGGAGCTGGCCACGCCGCGGCCCTGCCAGGGCGGTGCTGGCGGTGCCGAGGGTGATGGGGTGGGCCCTGCAGGAGCCTCGAAGCCTGCACGTGGGAGAGGCACAGACACTCAGAGCGCTCTCCCCGTGCTGGCTCAGGGCGGGGTGGGGCGCGGGCAGGGGAGTTCGGTCACTGGCTAGGGTGTCCAGGAGGGTCCCTGGTGGTCCCTCCCCCTGGCTCTCTACACAGGGCTGGAGGGAATGGCATCCTGGAACAGCGGGCACTAGGATGCCCACAGGGCTGAGGCTGCCTAAGCAGGTACTGCTGGCCTCTTGCCAGAAGAGCCCCTGTTCAGTCAGAGATGACTGGTGAGTCCGTTCTGATGACGCCGTGTGAGACGTGCCAGACGTGCCCTGTTTTGTCCACTGCTGGCTCCGGCCCCTACACCGCGCCTGTCCCCAATGAGGCACTGAGGGTGGGGTGGTGTGGGAAGAGGTCAGATGCGCAGGCATTCCCTCCCCTGAGGGAATCAGTTGCCAGACTGCTGTCTCATCCCTCCACAGGGGTGGGCCTGCTCCCTGCCTCTGGGGACAATGGACAGGCTCCTGTAGGAGGGGTTTACACCCTACTGATAATGTTCCTATGGAGACCCAGAGACCACCCTCTCATTGCTGTGTAACCTATAGTGCAGCCCCTTCCTGTGACGTATGTCTTTACCTGTAATTAGTGGGCTGGATTGCCCCCAAAAGGTATATAGGTGTGAGTCAGCGGAACTTCCCTCTCTGACCCTGAGCTCCTTGCTGCTCACTCCCTGCTCAGTCCCCTCTCCCTTGTTCCCTTTCCCTCCTTCCCTTCCCCCTCTCTCCACGTGGACCACCAAGCTGGGCTGAGGTGAGCAATGTTGCTATGTATCATGCCTGACTGTATTATTGTAATATCTCTCATGCTCTCGATGACTTTAATATAATACTTATATATCTCAACCGTACAATTGTGCATTACTGAACCCAGAAGTAGTATTACTGAACTCGTAGGAGTAAGCAGCGGGTGGGGGCTGGTTACCTCACCCCTCCATCAGCGTCATTTATTTTTTTATTAAATACTACAGGGTGGCTGGGTAGTGACAGAACATTTGACGCCTAGACATGGGGCCACAGAGGACGGGCCTGGCAGTCCCGCTGTGGAAAGGTCCCAGCCACGGGAACCCCGTGGAACACTTCTCCTGGATACACAGGAGGTGGTCGTGAGCTGACGTCAACTGTAAGGTAACTAGCAGCGAGGATGGATGACTATGGATGTGAGAGCCATTGGTAAGACAGGCACTGGGCACGCGGGGCACCAAGCAGGCAAGCTTCCCCAGCAAGGCGGAGCTGGGCGAAGGGATGAAGACGGGGAAGGCGTATTCCACAGCGGGGGCCACACTGGGGGGCCGGGCCGGCTCATGAGTATGAACACCGGGAGAACTGGAGAGAAGAGTGGGTGGGTGCCGGCTGTAGGAATGAGGCGGAGAGGCAGCTGGAGGGGCAGTGCCTGCAGTGGGCTCCGCAGGGGGGGCCGTGGGTGGGAGGCAGAGGGACAGGGAGACCGTGAGTCCTCTACAGGAGCCCAGACCCTATCTGAAGATGCCAGTGAGTCACAAGAACTGCACTGGAGCTGCTCGGTGGGGCAGCTCTTTGCAAAGACCACTTGGTCAAATGAGATGGGGGTGGGAGGGGAGGGGGGCGGGCAGGACTGGTGACGTTGTGGCTACGGGTTGGAACTGCTAACAGCAAGGTCAGAAGCTCAAAACCACCAGCTGCTTCCCAGGAGGGAGAGAAGGCTTTCTACTCTAAGGAGTGAGTCTCAAAACCCCACAGGGACAGCCAGCACGGACTCGAAGGCCGTGAGTTTTGGGGTTGGTGGGGGGGGTGTTGAGGAGCTGAGGCTGGAGTTGGGCAGCCAGCTAAGAGGAGTCTACAGTTGTTCAGGCCAAGAGGGGGGCTTGCATGAAGAGTGTGGACAACAGGCAGAGAGCGGGTGGGCTGACAGGGCCTGTGGACTCTTGGTGAGAGAAGTTGGTAGCCCAGAGGCTAGGAGGGTGGCAGAGTTGCCTGGAGGCAGGAAGAGCCCAAAGTGGCCAGGTGCCAGCCCAGGGGCAGGAGGCTGGGGAAGGGAGAGGCTCTGCCCTGCTCTCTGGAATGGAGGGTGCTGAAGAACGTCCGTAGGAAGATGAGGACAAGGGACAGGCGGGTCCCCTGGGCAGTGAGAGGAAGGGCTCCCATGGCTAAACCTGCCTGCCTTTTGCCTGAGAGCTGCCCCAAGCAAGCCCCAGGAGGCCTCCTTCTCACCGAGGGCTTCTTCCTCCTCCTCCTCCTCCTGTTTTGATTACAGCATCCCCAAGGAGCAGTCCTAGGTGAACGGGGCCACATGGGGTGGCAGGACAGACAGAGCCAGGGCCCTCTGAACAGTGTGCTCCTGCACCCACACTGGGGAGGGGGACAGGAGCTGAGGCCACCTGAGGGCAACAGAGAGGTCCGCGCACAGAGGTGTGATGTGCATGATGAAGTGAGGGGCGGGGTGGAGACCAGAGTCTGGGCACACGATCCCCGTCGTCGGGGCACCAGGAGTGGGCGTGGATGGTAGCAATGCCCTGTTGACCCACCTGGTAGAGGCAGCGGAGGCTGGACAGTGTAGGTTTGTTGAGAGAAAGGTTTCACACTGCGGGAGACAGGAGAGAGGGTGTAAGCCCTGGGCAGACCGAAGGAGGCAAGGTCCCAGAGCCTGGAATAGTTCCCTTGTGAGAGGCCAGGTGGACTGACCATCAGTGACCTTGGTGGTCTCTGGCCAATTGACCCCTCCCACCAGCTTCCTCAGGGAGGTCTTATCGCAACCTCCCTCATGGTCAGCCCTGTAAGCCTGTCAGGCTGGTTGCTAAACAGACTGGGGTTCAGACAAAGGTATGCTAACAAGTCCACACCCCAGCCCTGGCCAACTGTTCCCTGAGAACAGGAGCTCTCGAGGCTGTCCTTACAGGCTGAACCCCACCCCACCCTAGGGCCACACTCGATTCCACGAGCCCCTGCGATCCAGTGCAGTTCAGGAAACAAGGGAAGCACAAACCAGCCATACTCACTCATGGGACGTCCCGGCTTGGCCTGGCAGCGCTCCTTGCCAAAACTGTGGGGACGTGAAAGTGGAGAGTCAGGGTGGCCCTGGGTGCACATGGCCCCATGGGGGTGGGGGTGGGTGCAGGGGAAGCACAGGGCCGGCGCTGGAAAGGAAGGCAGAGGCCCCAAGCTGCCCTGCGCCAGAGGGGAAGAGACCCAATGCGGGGGGTCGGTCACAGCAGCAGTGTCCCCACAGCATGTCTCAAAGGGGACTAGTCTGTCTCAGGAGCAGAGACAACGGTCCTGCGCCTATCTCCTAGAGTCACAGGCACAACGCACTTAAGGCACCGAACCACCGTCTGGCCGATTTTCCTGGGAGGCTGGGCAGTGCTTTCTGGGACACACTCTGAAACGCTAGATGGGCTGCTCCCGACTCAAGGACGGGACCCATCACCTTGTGTGCCCAGAGACCTGCTGTGTCCCAAGAAGCCAGGAAGGCCCTGTGGGCGTCACCCTGGAGAGGAAGAGCCCTTCTAGACACCATCATGAGGGGGTGGCCCGCAAGGTCATGGCTGAGATGGAAACTCCAGGCAAAGGTTTGCTCCAGGACTCCAGCTCTCCAGCTGGAAGGAGAGCAGTGTCTGAGAGGGAGACAGGGAGTGAGGCCGAAGGGTGGAGGGCTACTCGGGACATGCCTCTGGACGTCAGCTTCCTCATCTGTAACGGGTGCCAACCTTCAATGGAGGAGGACCCTTTTCTCCCGCTGAAACACTCTCTTTGTTCCAATGCCCAAAGAATCACAACTCGGCAAGGCTGCCTGCCTGGTCCTCGCTCCCTCCTTCCCCTGGTGGCTTCCCAGGCCTGAGACCTCCAGAGACATCTGGGTTGGTCCATTTTTCTGGTGGGGCTCCGGGTAAGGTTTGGACTGCTACCCCCAAGGTTGGCAGTTCAAAACCACTAGTGAGTGTTTGGGAGTGGAAACAAGGCTGACTGTTCCCATTAAGAGTTACGGCCTCAGGAACCCTACACAGGGTGGCTGTGAGCCAGAAGCCACTCGACGGCAGTGGTTTGGGTGCTTCAGAAGAGAGAAGAGGGGGAAGGTGAGGGCTGGGGTGGCCTCTGGCTCCAGGCAGCCTCACTTACCCCTGAGACTGCTGGGTAGCCTGGGCCCCGGGTGAGGGCCATTTTACTGTGGAAGGCTGTGGCAGAGATGATCTGGGCGGACGACATTGTAGCCATGCTCTGCAGGGCCTTGTCCTTAGCTGCCTGATCCTGGGGGGAGACATTGGAAGGGCGGGCCTCAGCGGTGGCCCCATGCCAGGCTCAGGGGAGGCAGTGGCCCCGAACTCAGCCCGAGGAGACAGGCTTGAAGTCATTCCGGTGCTACTATCTGGTTTAGAGCCAGAGTCAGCCGGTCTGTCCGGGGCCACTTCCCATCTATCTGTCCAAGGGACACACGGTGTGTGCTGTATGTGGTACGGGGGTTTAGAGAGGTTTGGGAGACCCTCACGCAGAGCCCATCTTTCATTTTACGAAGCTGGGGGGCAGCCTGACACAGGGAACCTCTGCCTCCCTGTTCACCGTGGCACGGCCGGTGTGCACTACTGATGGCAGCTGCGGCTCAAAGAGTGGGTGGATTCTCCCCAGAAGGGGCAGGTGGGAGTGCCCCGGGGAAGATGGACCTCCAGGGCCCGCCCTGTCTCCCTTCTGCTCTCCTGTTGCACTGTGGGTACAGACCCATGAGCCTCAGGCTCCTTTCCACTGAGCGTGTCAGTACCTCCTACCAGCCCTCCACATGCCCCAGACAGACCCCAGAGAATGGGCTCACCCGGCGCAGGTCCAGAACCACAAGGCACTACCAAGTCACTCACAAGCCGCTGGCCGACGGTGACACTAGTGATAACGCCAGGCGCATACTTGGGCCGCTGGTTCTCATTCTGAGTTCCCCAAGTCCCAAAAGCTCCCCAAAGAATGAAATTCCCTTCCACTTTCAAAAAGCCTAGTAGGAAGCATGCCATTGCCCCAAATAAGCCCAGACTTCCACACAGGGGGACCGGGGTCTTAGTCAAGGGTGTGTGGCTTCACCGGTGCTAAATGGCGGCATCATGGTCGATTTGGAAGCTGGGATGGGAAATTCTAGATCTTTATTATGCTTTTTTTTAAGTGGAAGAAAATTAATTAACCATTGCGTAATGATATTAATGGATGCGGTAGAACCAGCTCTGTCTTAGGAGATAAGACGAATTGCCATCCTGTGGCTGACAAGCACTTACGTATAACTGTCCCCCTCCATCCTCCCAGCCAGCCCACCCAGCAGTCTGTGGGGGAGGGTTAGGGTTGTGGCCATTTACATGTGGTGGAAAGCAACGGTCTCAGCGTCCACCAAGGGTCTCGATGCTGGGTCGTTGTGCCATTGGGACACAGCAGGCCCTCCCACTCGGTCCTCGCATGGGGGTTTCAGTGTGTGGGCGTCTTGCGCTGCCTCTCCCGCAGCGCTGCTGGAGTACCAGTAGGATCCCATTGTAAAGATGAAGGGACACGAGGGCTTGGGGCCAACAGGAGCCTGGTGGTATGGTGCTTACACGCTGAGCTTGGATCCGAAAGATGGGTGCTTTGAAACCACCAGCCTCTCCGAGGGAGAAGGACAGGGCTCTCTACTCAAATAAACAGTGACAGCCGTCTCAGACACTCGAAGGGGCAGCTCCACCTGTCCTATAGGGCTGCTGGAAGCCGGCATAGATTTGATGCAGGTAGGGGAAAAAGAAGGGGGAGGGCGGGGGGAGGGTGCTGCTAACAGTGGTGGTGGCCAAGTCCCGGGAGCTCCATCCAGATTTGCGATTTGCACTTAGACAACATCTGGGGCGTGGGGGAGGGGGGGTGGCGCGAGCTGTACACATCGAAGAGGGGGTGCCATCAGGATGGACAGCCCCGGTGGCCACCCCACAGTGGGCTCTGATCACAGTGAGTGGACTAAACCATGCAGGAGATGAGGGCTGCTCCTGGCCCCTCCATGCTATCCTTTTAGGGCCAGTCATGTCTTGGGTGGGTGCGGTTCTTCCCAGGGATGCTTGTACTTTTCAGGAGGGAAAGGCCAGCTCACAGAGGAGCACAGAGTGATCGGCAGGCCGCACCCACAGCACCCACAGCACCCGCAGACTTTGTGATTAGGCCATAGTCGGAGGCAACAGCTCAGCCCGTTGGTACCAGAGGCAGGAGAGAGACCAATCTAAACAAAGGACCCTGGCAAGGCCAGGCGTCCTGGGGCAGGGCCGGACGGGAACCAGGGGTGAGTAGGGAGGACAAAGGACATTGGGAGTGGCACTCTTGGCCACAGGGCCAAGGAATCCTGAGGCAGAGGGGACCTCAGATACCTCCACCTTGCTTATTAACTTTGGGGGACCTCCACCTTGCTTATTAACTTTGCTCTCATTTGATAGATGAGGAGACTGAATGTAGCGGTGTAGGGGACCCGTCGGGCTCAAGTCCCCACAGCCACATGGCAGGAGCCAGGGTTAGCTAGACCCCAGGCCCAGAACCCAAGGAATTCTATCAGGCCCCCATCTCCAACTTAAAGGACTTCAAAAGCCTCAGGCCACCCTCCCCAGGAAAATGCACAAGCATGTGCTACTCTATTGTCACTTAAGGGGCTCTCCCAGAGCCTGGCCAGCCACCAAGCTAGACACTATGGTCAAGGACAGGTGTGCTTCCATGGAGAAATGTGGGTCTGCCATCCACAGGCATCCCCTTGGGTTCTGAACAAGACACTGGACTCTTGTCCTCCACACCAGCCACCTGCTGTGGGCCCCAGTGACCAGAGAGGGGAGTGAGGGGCAAACCAGGCTCCAGGGCCAGGAGTGTTCTGGGGCACATATGCCAGCCCCCAGCAGGAGGGGAGGGAGGACAGCTGCAGCCCAGCCAGCTGTCCTGGGAACAAAGGAGTGAGGTGCAAGCCACAGCTGTGGAGGGCTGGGGACAGCTGGGCTGTGGGCAGTGGGGTGTGGCTTCCAGGGAAGCAGAGCGGCTTGGGTTTCCCACCCTAGCAGCACAGACTGGGGGGCAGGACGGCCCGTTATAGGTCACCTAGCCCAGAGGCTTTCAGGCTGGGTAGCAGTGCGATAGAGTGCTGGGAAGGGCCTTCAATGCCTTGGGGTACAAGAGACTCCCACAAGGCCTGTTCTTCGCCAACCTCACTGGGACAAGAACACACTGAGGGGGGTACTGTCTTAGGGGGATGAGCAGGGCACCCATTACAAGCATTGCAAAATGTCCATGAACTACTGAGCTAGTCCAATGTCCAAGCAGCTGTGCAGATTATGCTCCTAGGCCCTCCCCAATTTATGGGGTACATTCCCAACCCCATTTTCTGGCATGCACCATATGGGTCCCTGGATCCATCCTGTGGGGAGAGCATGCCCGACCCCAGGTGACCGGCCCTCTACTGAGCAGGCTGCTCCAGGGGCGAACGATTTCATCAACTCCTGACACACCAAACCCCACCCACAGGGAGCAGAGGCTCGGGAGGCCACCAAGGCATGGGACCTGGAAGGCAACCCTGCTGTCCCCACCCCCACCCAGAGCCAGAGTTGGAGGTGGCCTGGCGGGAGAGGCGCTGTGGAGTCTGGCATCCATGCACGTGGCTCCCAGGCCCGGGTGGGGTGGGGGCAATGTCCTTCTGTGGGCAGACATGACGGCGGTATCAAGATGATCCCCATGCTGCATGCCAGCAGGTACCCCCCTCAAACCTAAAGGCCTCTCCTACTACAAACAGCGCCCCACCTTCTGGAAACCTGGCCCTACCCCACCGATGCAGAAGCCCGCCTTACCTTAAGCTTGGCCTGGATCTCTCGGGCTTTGCGACGAGCCAGCACCTGGATGTGGCTGGAGACCTGTGGCACAGGAAGAGAGCTTAGTCTCCATCACCCTGTCCTGCCAGCGTGGCCCACTCTTCCAGAAGGTTTTGCTCCCTGCAAACCTTCGAGAAAGGCTGGGGATGCCAAAGCCACAGGATCTCTCGAGAGGTGGCAGCAGGGACCCCAAGCACCCCGGGCGGTCTGTGGTGTGCCAAACCACCCAGGCTATGCTGGCCACAGTCTGCAAGCCCCTGTCCACCACCCGGCTCACCTGCTTCCTGGTACGGGTCTTCCCTGTGCGCAGCTTGATGTAGCGGGCGATCAGCTCATTCCGACCTGCAGACAAACCCAAACCTCTCAGTGCAGGAGGACCGAGCAGGGGTGGTGGGGTGGTGGTGCTGGGCTCTCTGGGGAACTCTCTGTGTTATTGGATGGAGCCTCCGGCGAATCCCCTCAGACCACGCAGCCCAGGGATGTGACTGGCCTTGCTCTCAGGCAGAGGGCACGGGGGATGTCGTTATAACGAGACGAGGCTTTCTGCTTGTGAAAAGGGTTAGTCTGTCTCGGAAACCCACGGGGCTGCGATGAGTCGGCACCGACAGGACGGCACTGAATTTGGTTTTCAGTGAACCCTTCCCCCAAAGGATTCTTATACTCGGTGATTTAATAGTATAAATTCACCATGATCAAAACTGCAGCCTTTGAGGAACTCAGATTGTCTTCCTTGAGTCAGGAGAAGCTACAGAAGGGTGGGGTGTGTGTCAAGATCCGGGCTGGAATGTGGGTGGGATGAGGCTTCCCAAGGAAACCCGGCTGGCTAGGAGAGCCCGTGCTGCTTGGCAGACTCGGCGGGGCACTGCTGCCAGGGGCAACAAAGTCCTTGGCGCAGCTTCCTGATACGTCTTCCTAGCAAGCCCACTGTGATGGTCCTGGGTCCTTCCACCAATCCATCAGGAGTATCCTTTTGGAATCCGCCCCCCACCCCCAAAGCAGGTGGCCCCTCTGCCTTGAATTTAACTGGTCCAACAGGTCCCCTGGGAAGCTACTCTCTTGATTGGGTTTTGACATTTCTTTTGAAGACACCTTATAAGACCAAGACAAGGGGCTTGGTGAATTACTGAGAGGACCTGTCAGCAGTCAGGAGAGAACTCCGTGGCATGTTCGATACGCGGTGTTAGGAATAAATCATGCGTGTCTGAACTGGAACTACTCATGCATCTGCACACACAGACACACCCCTCCTTGCTTAAGCAGGACCAAAGACAGTCAGGATGTGAAAATCTGTGTGACATGAAAACAGAGATAACACATCAGACCACAAAGCGGTGGCAGATCATGGGATCAGGCATCAAAGACCCAGAACAAAAAAAAAATCTTATCAATGCGGATGAATGAATGAGGGGGGAGTGCAGAGTGGAGACCCAAAGGCCATCTTGCAGACAATTGGACATCCCCTTACAGAAGGGTCACAAGGAAGAGACTGGCCAGTCAGGGTGCAGTATGGCACCATTGAAACACAACGTTCCACTGAATCTGCAGCTCAGGGAGAGAGACATGTCTGATCAGAGCACACGGGAGCAAATGAAGAGGGAGGAAGAGAGAGTGGAGCACATCCTTGCCCACCAAGCCTTGAGGACAATATTTCGGCTCAGAGCAGCCAATTGACAGAGAGGATCATAGGGCCAGCCTCACTATGACACACGATGTCCCTCACTGACTCATAGTGCTACAGGGGACAATACTGGAGACTCAATGCAGGAATTGTGCCCAAT
>NW_022110173.1:347930-352175 GCF_000313985.2 Echinops telfairi
TCATCCGCCCTGGATTCCCTGTGTTTCCAGTTCCTATCTGTACCAGTGTCCATCCTCTGGTCCAGCCAGACTTGTAAGGTAGAATTCGTGTCATGATAGTGGAGGCGGGGAGGAAGCATTTAGGAACTAGAGGAAAGTTGTATTTTTCATCGTTGCTACATCTCACACTGACTGGGTTGTCTCCTCCCCGAGACCCCTCACACACACTGTTTTTTGTCATGCCAAAGGCAATCCCCACACACCACAGACACAGTCCTGCAAGTCCCCCCTGAAAACAGGCTGGGGCAGGAAGTGTGCGTGTATTGGGGTGGGGGACGGGTTGCTAAGGGGCCTTCTCCCGAGGAGCCCGCCCTCTCCCTCTGACTGCCCGGGGTGGGGACTTGGGGTGAGGATGGTGTGGGTTCCCACATGCCCTCTTTGGATGGCAGGGACCTCCCAGCAGTAAGGGCAAGCAGAGGTCTTACTGGAAGGACAAGGCGGGACCAGGCCAAGGAGCCCTCTCGGAGGGGCATGGGACCCCCCAGTCTCATTCCTCAGCCCACAGTGGCCATGTCCACCTCCCAGCCACCAGATAGATCCTCAGTGGCCCCCTTCTGCTGCCAGCATACAAGGAGGATCCCAGAAGGACCTGCCCCCCAGCCCCACGCCCGCCTACCTCCTAAATGAGTGAGGCCTCACAAGGCCTCTTGTCCTGCCTCAGGCAACAGGGGGATAGAGGGAGTAAGCGCTGAAATGCTAAGTCCCAGAAGAGAGGCTAGGGGCCCCTCAGCTCAGCTCAGGAGCATGTACTGGTGCCCAGGCTCCTAGAGGTATGTGAAAGGCTCAGGTGGGGAGGGGACACAAAGAGACAACGGAGGTCTCATCATTGTCAACAGGATCAAGAAAGAGGTTCACGGCTTTCTAACAGTTTGTGCCTGACTGCAAACCTACCCAGCAGTGCCACGGAAAAGTCCTGGTGATCCACCCCCCACCCCCCACCCCCAAAAGGGTGTTTAGAAACCGAGGTTCCACTCTGTAACACATGGGGTCACCACGGGTCAGGTGGACTCCACAGCCATGGGTGTTGTCGTCAAAGGGCTCACCGCTTGTTGAAAAGAGACCTGGGCCCACATAGAGACAGGAAACACAGCGTATGTGTGCAGAGGGGTCAGCTCGGGCTGGGGGACAGGTGGCCACTAGGTCGGATCGGACCCCGGAAAAGGCACTGGGGAGGGGGTTGGGCTGTGAGACGGAGCTGTCATCACCTTGCTCCACCTGGAATTAGCTTGGCCTCGGAGGCCAGTGCGGCCAGTCCTGCTGAGCCTGGAGGGCTAGTGGCCGCTTGAGGGAAGAAGCTGCTGATGTAGGGGGCAGGAAAACGAGTGGGCTGCCCGCTACCTGGGTAACAACCAGAGCACAGGCCCAGGGCCATGCTGGCCCATCAGCTGACCTTTCTCCCCTGCCAAGGCTGAGTTAAGAGGCTACCCTCAGAAAAGCCTGTCAGTCAGGCTCAGCTTTGGTCCCTCTCTGTCCGAGGAAGGAGGGGTGGAGGAGCCCGTCTCCGGGGCACTGCCTGCGGACAAGACTGCGCCCGAAAAGGCAAGTTCAGCAAGCTCTCTCCCCTCAAAGCTTTCCAGGGAAAGTTATGTCCCTAGCTCCCTGCAGTGAATGCCCAACAGCCCTACCCCAGGCTGCCACTATAAAGCACATGACTTCACTGGCCAGGGCACCTACGTCATCACCTAAGTCATCACCTAAGTCATCACCTAAGCCCAGCAGTTCCACTAATGAGCCGAGTGGCCTTGGCAAGTGACTTCCCTCAGGGACCTTCGCCCAGCCTTGCCTTACCATAACTAGTTCCTCTGCCGGTTTCTGTTTTGGCTTAGGGAGAACTCTTTGGCTAGGTTTCCTTTTTGGTGAGATGAACGGGTTGCCATCTGGTTGGGAGACTGGGGGAAGCCAGCGAGAGCAGAGAGAAGGTTCCTGAGACCAGAGAGGGATGGCAGACACCACTGTGAGTTGAGGAGTCTGGGGTGAATGGGGACACTTTGATTGGGAAGGACCTTTGAACCCACGTGGACTGCAGTCCAAATGCTCTCTCAGACCCCATATGCTGGTGGCAGCCCACCTGCCATTCACAGCTACCATTCCTGCCATTCGGAGGAAGGGAGCACAGCCCTATTCAGGCCTGCCTCACCCCTACCTGCCATGTGTTTGTTGAACGAATACGTCCTACCTTCAAATGCATCTCCAGAATCCCACCACGGTCCAAGCCACCATCTTCCCTGACCCGGATTAGAACAGCCTTCTACCTAGACTCCTGATATCCACTCCTCTGTCTAGTCCCTGCAGGAACCCCAGGCGCCCACCTCTAGATAAAAGTGCTCGCTTCTGTCTCCTTATCTACTCAACTGGCCTCACAATGCATGTAGAGCTCCTGGTCTACCTCCTACTTCAGTGAGTAATGCAGGGGGGGGCAGGGTTCTTAAAAACCTTCAGGAAACCACTCAAGACCCTAATAATCACTCTCTATTTGCCCAGAGCAACAGAGAAAGGGGAGGCACGAATCCAAACCAGCCCAAACTCACTGCCACTGACTGGACTCTGACCCACAGCAGTGCTACAGGACGGGGTAGAACTGCCCCTGTTGGTGTCTGAGGCTGCAACGCTTCATGGGAGCAGAAAGCCTCGTTTTTTCTCAGGGGGGGCGGCTGGAGGTTTTGAACTAAAGACCTTGAAGTAAGCGGCCCAATGTGTAACTGCCACAACCACCAGGGCTCCTTGAGTCAAGGACAGGAGGAAGAAATGGACTGCACACCTAACTGCCCCAAGCCACTAACTGTGAGGCCAAGTGGAGAGAGAGTGGACAAGCCCCCTCCCATTGCTGGCCATTCTGATCAGTGACCAGAACAAATCCCCAAATCATAAAAGACGTCCGGCTCATGGCTTGGACCGAGACTGGCAGAACTCTCAAGGCAGAAGGGGCAAGCTTGGTTGAATCTGAACGTAAACCCTTGAAGGGCAAGTTCAGCTATTTCTACTAAAGCATTTACTCCATATCGATCTCGACACTAATGTGAGTATGCCCATCTTTCATTCCCTTTTCAATTTGAACTGATGAGGGCAGATCCAATGGCTAGTTCCACTGCTGTGTCATGAGTTGGCTGAGCCGTCGGCTGGCCGGCCACTCACTGCTCTTCCGCAGTTCCTATCGTTTCTGTGAGTAGTTCTGACGTGCTGCAGAAATTCCTATCTGCTACCGTCTTAAACGGCAGTGTATGTTCTGCCTGAACATATTCGTGCCCTTCCTTGCATACTTTTAAAACTATTTAAGAGAACTGGAGGCTCGGATCACTGTATCTATTTTTCTAAGAACCACATAAAGCTACCTATGAATATGAAAAGACTAAGGCTTTTAAACCCTTCTGGTCTAGATCGCTACCCACCCGGAGATGAAAACAATCGCCCATTTACAGTGGAAAGGGCACTGACCCACAGGCACAGTTCAGAGGGTGAGGGGTGAAGGAGGAGGGGAACAGGAGGCACAGAGAAAACAGCACAAGCGGTGACACACTGCGCAGAGGGCGATGGGAGGAGCCGGAACAAGGTGTACAACCCACCGAGTGTGAAACTGACAGGGAAAGACCCCGTAGTCAGATCTGAAGGAAAGGAGGAAGAGCTGTCGAACCCAGCTTCAAAACTGTGTTGGAAACCAGACCTACTGGGCACATTGAACCTGGAGGAACTCCAGGATCCGTGACTCCGAAACAACTCTTAACCCGTGTATGGGGGGGGACTACTCCACGTAGGCTTCTTTACAGGAATCAAGAATAACAAGAATAAACACCCCAGGTAGCCCTATGGGCCCTGCCCACCGCTGCTTTCTCCCCACACGCCCCTCTTCATCCCATCCCGCCATCCTAAACCCCAGCGTGCCAGGCCCACTCCCACCTCAGGGCCCTGGGTTTCCCGTCTGCCAGGGACACGCCTCTCCAGAGTCAGCATGGTGTGCCCCCTCACCTCCTCCTACAAGTTTTTGTTACACACCTGATCTCCCCACAAAACGTAAACGCTCCCACTCACTCTGACACTCGCGGCCACCTCCTTTTCTCCACTTAAACCAACCACATTCGAAGCCACGGAGACAATTCTGACTAGGGTCACCCTACAGGGCAGGATCAAACGGCCCCGGTGGATTTCTGAGACTGTAGCTCTTTATTGGTGTACAAAGCCTCGTCTTTCTCCCCTTGGAGTGGCTGGTGGTTT
>NW_022110173.1:353469-354483 GCF_000313985.2 Echinops telfairi
GGAGGGGGGGGCAGTAGAGGAGCCAAGCCAAGGGGCCTAAGGCTGGCTCTGCGAGTCTGGTAGCTTTGCATAGTGCATGCACTTCCTGCCCCCTCCCTGGCTGGTGCTTGCATCCAGTCCTGCCCTGCTTGCTGACAAGGGTCATGCCAGCTGCCGAGAATTCCCCTCTGTGTGGGAGTGGAGTGCTGGGTTTCCGTGGGTGGGCTGAGCCAAGGGGGCCCAAACAGCCTTCCTTCCTGCCTCCTGGGGTCCTCCCGAGGTCAGCCTGGGCATTGCATGGCCTCCGGGCCAGCTGGCCTCCAATTCTGGCTCTGTGCACACATGGGGATGGCTGAAACTGCCTTCATGCTTGTAAGAAGAGTGGCGATAACAAGACTTCAGTGAGTGACTTATGCGTGTCAGATGCTGTCTACTTTATTTGTACGCTATCAATGCAAATATAAATACGTGTATTCTGTGCAAATGCAAGTATAAGCCTGTGTATTCTGGCAGCTTTAGTTAGGAGCCCTGGTGGCATATTTGTTAGGCGTTGGACTGGTCAGCGTTCGAAACTACCGGTCGCTCCAAGGGAGAAAGGCAAAGCTCTCTACTCTCTGCTCCTGTCAGGAGTTTCAGTCTCAGAAACCACGGGGGCAGTTCTGCTCTGTCCTATGGGGTCACCCTGAGTTACAGCGGGCTTGATGGCAACGAGTTTGAGTAGCTTTACTGAAGTCACTGAGCCCCCCAAACAGCTCAGTGCAATTGGTGCTCTCGTCTCTGCAGACGGGGATCAGGCCCTGAGAGGAACGTCTTCAGGGCCACGGTCCAACAAGAGGTGGAGTTTAAATTCAGGCAGTCTGGGTCTGGGTCCCGAGCCTTGCTCTTGACCTACTTCGTAGGATTATTTCTCTTTCCCATGGAATTAGGAGCCATCCCTCTCAGAAGGTCCCATCTAGCTGGAGGAAGGAGAAACTGAGGCCCAGAGAGAGGGCAGTCTCATTGACTCAGTCACAAAGCTCATCACTTGCCCCGGCA
>NW_022110173.1:356101-374260 GCF_000313985.2 Echinops telfairi
AAAAGGGGAAAGGGCAGTCAGCCAGCAGGGATACTGCCCTACGAACCCCAGGGTGCGGTGGGGTGTCCCTGACCCTGGGTTCATCCGACTCAACACCACATCACACATACCTCGCCCTTAACCACGATCCTTTCTCTGGCACACACGGAGCACTTGACCTCTACAATCCCACCCTCCAAATCCTATCGCCAAGGGCTCGCTGCTGGATCTGTTTCCTCCCACTGGCCTGCCCTCTGCTCCAGGGTTCCCTCCCTCTTAGCCACGGGCAAAGGAGGCGGGGCGGGGCCTCTGTGGTTGGGTCAGTTCCGAGTCACAGTGACCTCCTCTTTTTCACCAGGCCTCTACTTCTCCAGGGACTGACCGGCCCAAACAACGTGAGATCAAAGTTTCCAGTCTCCACTCTCAAGGAGCATCCTGGCCGTACTTCTTCCAAGACAGACGTGGCTGCTCCTCTGCAGTCCATGGTAGGGCCACTCTTCCTTGACAAGAACAGGCGTCAAAGGCATCCTCGTCCGCATGGCCCTGCCTTGATCCTCAAGTTTGGGGGTTCTCCATCCAGGGTTTGGCTGAAGCTTTAAACACACGGGGCTGGAGGAAGAGGCTCTCTGTGGAAAAGAAAACTTCAAACGGAGGCCCGAGAAGCACAGGCGTGTGTGAGAAGGCTGTAGCTGGTACCACCACTGTCCTTGGAGGGCTGAAATCCTGTCAAGCCATGGCCCACAGCCATCTCTGATCCCCACCCAAATGGGCGTGCTCACTCCACGCCCACGTGCTAGTGGACCTGTCTCATGGTCCTTGGGTAGAGTCACTTGAACTGCGAGCCGGAGGCATGACTGATTCATCTGTATACCCCCTGGTGCTGTGTATGTAGCAGCTGTGATGTGTCCTTAACTCCACAGCATCCCTCAACGGTGGCAGCGGTGGCTAAGTGCCAGGGAGTCATGGTGGCAATCCTACGTGGACAGAGCAGAACGGGCTCCCTAGGGTTTTTCAGGCTGGGACCTTTCGGACACCGATCGCCAGATACCTCTCAGTGGGTTTGAACCGCTAGCCCGTTAGCCAGTAGTCAAGCGCTTCGTAGCTGGCACCTCCTAAGGACCCTACTCTTATGTAGGCACGAAAGCTCAGAAAGTTAAGTAACGTGTCCCACCCCTGCAGGTCATATCATTCCCAGATGGGCGTTGTGCATCAGAATCAGAAAGCGGGGGTATTAGGCCCTGAGAGGGAGGGCACAGTTGGTGACAAAGCCAAGGAGCGGACGACTCAAGGGGCAATGCCCTGACCAGGAAGCAGGGGGCGGGAGAAGCCGAGAGAAGGCTCCCTGATCACTACCCTATCACCTAAGTGCAAAGAACCTTGGCCCAATGTCTCTTCCCAACCTGCCACTTCCCAGCTGTGTGAGTCTGTCTGGGGCTGTTTCCTCGTGCACGCAGTGGGGGGACCCTTATCCTCTGATGTTCTCAGTGGCGCTGCCTGACCCCGATTCTCCACTGGAGCAGGGACAGCGAACTACTTAATGTGACTCTTCTAGCCTACGTCTCGTCTCAGAAAACTCCCCCTTCCTGCCTGCATCTAGGTGAGAAGGTGGGGGCAGGCCCTGATAGGATTCCCCTCGGAGGATTCCAGAGGCTACACTGGGAGTGCCATTCAGCTGGGTATAAAATGAGTCCTCAGACACAAGAGGTGGGGGCGTGGGGGATGTTGCAACCAGCCAGAGCCAGGAGTGAAGTGCATCTTCTGGACCTGAAGATCCCAGCACACAGGGTCACCTCCCGGATCCAGAAGACAGCTGGGACATTGGAGCAGCAGCCGCAGCAGAACCAAGAGCCAGAGCACGAGGCAAGGTGGTGGGCTTCCCAGCCCCCAGAGCAAGTAACGCTGAGTGCTTTGGGGCAGGAGGCTGGCTTGTGGAGTGGGGTGCCTCTGGGAGCTAAACTGGCTCATCCACAGAGCTTGACCTGAGTGTCTTTTATCACCAGCCCTGAAAAACTTCTGTACATCCTGAGCGTTTCTCTCCTGCCATCACCTGTAAGCTGTCACTTCCACAGTGAGCCCGATGACCGTGAACTCTGTGAGACGTGCGTGGCCACGGTGATAACACGTCAGAAAAGAGGCGAACAGGAGACGTGGAGCGTGTGCATGAGACAGAGCACAACCAGCCCCCCTCCCATGCAAACTCCCGCCCTGGGCCCCTGCTCCAATTCTCGCCCCCTGCCTGGGGCGTCTACCTTCTTCAGGAAAGCCTCCAGGGTCGTCTCGCCCACTGGTTGGTTGGCTACAAGCTCAGGGAACTTGGAAGGCTGGTGACCTTTTCAGAGACATTTCTCCTGCTTCCGCCCATAAGACTGCGCGGCCTGCAACATCCTCGGCTGGTCCAGGCCAGTGAGAGACCCAAGTCTACACCAATGGCTTCGAGTCAAACTGGATGCAGAACAATCTTCTAGGACAAGTAGACCTCCCTCCCGAAGGGTTTCCAAGGCTGTGCGCTGACCAGGGCAGAGAAGCAGAGGCAGAGAGCCTCATAAAATTGGGGATCAACCCCTAGGGCAGGAGCCCAGGGAAGAGAGAGGCACCCACACCCAGAGGAAGACCTGGGAAGACCGTGCCCAGCCACGGGCCAGTGCTGGGCAGTGAGGGCAGGGG
The DNA here is from genome assembly GCF_000313985.2 of Echinops telfairi. NCBI lineage: Eukaryota > Metazoa > Chordata > Mammalia > Afrosoricida > Tenrecidae > Echinops > Echinops telfairi. Next base: position 358,745 of record NW_022110173.1, read on the forward strand.
AAGGCAGCAGCCGCTACCCGCCCCCATCTCTGCACCACCTGCCCACGGGGCCAGCATCCAGCCTGGCTGAAGGAGGTCAGCGTGACCAGCACGGTGCCAGGGTGAGAGAAACACAGTGATGGGGCACAAATGGAAGCAGGGGTGCCGCTGTGGCAAGAGCAGTGGCAGGAGAAGGCTAGCAGCCCCAGGCGCGGGTGCCGGCAGAGGAGAGGAGAGGAGACAGTGCTCAGGGGGAGGGTGGCCCAGGCCAAGGAGGGTGAAAGGCTCAGCTCAGAACTAATAGGTGCTAATCTGCTGTGTAGATCTGCGTGTCTGCCTGGCCCTGATTGGCGTGTCCTGCTGGGGCGTGGCGTGGCGTGGCCTGGGAGAAGGCCTAATCCCTGTCTTCAGAGAGCCAAGGCCAGGTCCCGGGTCTCAAAGCTTGCTCTTGACACATCTCCTGCCTGAGGTCTGCTCCCATCTGCTTGTCTTCCCCGCACCCAGGGTCCCACCGGGCCAGTCCGGGAGCCGGAAGGGTGGGCTCCGGCTGCGGAGAGGGTGGGGGCGACAAGACAACGGCTCCTGGGGCTGAGGATGGGGTGAGGCACAAAGAAGGGGAAGATGAGAGGGCAGAAGAGCCAGGATCCAGTAAGTCAGTGTGCCCTTCTTGCATGCCCCGGGGTGAGCTCAGTGTGCTCTGTGTCTCCCTGCTAGGCTGGCCAGGCGTCCGAGAGCCCCTCGCCACCCCCATGTGCAGTCCTGCCTTGCTCAGCCCTCAGGACTGGTAAGAAGAGATGGGAGGTGCCCAGCAGGCTCTGTGCTCAGAGAGGGGTGTGGGGTGGGTCATCACCAGACACCAGCGCAGCCTCCAGGCCCCTGCTCAGAGCCCCACCCAGCAGGGGCTGAGGCCAAGAGGAGAGGCAGGGAGAGAGGGGAGCAGGCTGTACAGTCTTATGCGGGGTGATGGTGGGTGCACTGGTATGAAAGCGGCAGAGTCCAGCTCTAGCCCCACTACCCCACTTACTGAACTCCCTCGGAGGAAGACAGACGATAATGCCTCACCCTGGTGGGCTGGAGCTGGAGACAATGGAGGCCAATGGCCTTAATCTGTTGGCCTGCTATCCACAAGGTTGCCAGTTCAAACCCACCAGCAGCTCAGAGGGAAAAAGATGAGGCTGTTTATCCCCATAAGACTGACAACCTTGGGAACTGACCACAAGATCGACATATAACGCCTGCCCGAGGGGGACGAACAACAGAAATGTGAGTGAAGGGAGACAGCAGATGGTGTAAGATATGAAAGCTATAATAATTTACAATTTATCAAGGGTTCAGGAGGGTGAGAGGGTGGGGGAGGGAGGAAAAAAGAGGAGCTGATACTAAGGGCTCAAGTAGATTGAAAATGATGATGGCAACATAGGTAGGTACCAATGTGCTTGATACACTAGATGTATGGATTGTTAGAAGAACTGTAAAGGCCCCCAATAAAACGAATTCTATATAAAAAAAGACTGGCAGCATCAGAAACCCACAGGGGCACCTCTGGTTTCTCCTAGAGTCGGTATGAGTCAGAATCTACCAATAGTGATGTGTCTGATTAGTTTTTTTTAAAATGTCTCCTGGCTCTCCCTCCCAAGGGATCTCCCTGCCCTTTCTTCTCCTGCTTCCCATTACAGGGGACAGGACCCATGCCGGCATGACCAGGGCTGACACCATTTACACCCTGTGGCCCCTATTCATTCCATGGCTCCCCTCATGCCAAGCAGAAGTTTGGCCCAAGTCCTGCCAGAATCCACAGCGGTGCATTTCCTTGTCTGATCTGCCACGTCATCGGTGTGACCAGACAAGTTCCAGCCCCGGTATCTTTCTATGTGCAGCAGGGATAGAAATAGCTCCTTGTTATACACCTTCCCCCGATTCACACGGGGACAGCTCAGGCACCTGCAGCGAGTGCCCTCAGCGCTCGAACACCTATTCCCAGCCCGGCTGCCCCTGCGCAGCACCCCACCCTTCACACAGTGTCCTCCTGCCTTCCTCACCTGCACACCCACACTCGGGATCTGAGGGCCTGCGGAGACCCCGAGTCCTCGGCAAATAAACGGGGGTACCCACCACCACCCCTGACACCCAACAGGCGTCCCGGACATATCAGCTCTCTTCCTTGTGCTGAAAGTAAGGAGCCAGCGGGAGCAGGAGGAAGGTTTGAGCAGACCGTGGACGCTGGGACCATCTCCCCGGGAACCTCTCTTGCCACAGACTCTTTAGTCAGTTCCAGGACCCTGTCAAGAGGCCTGACCAGGCCTTCACACAGCTGGCTGGTTTGGGTGCTCACTTCTCTGGATACCCTTCTCTTGCCTCCAGCAGTTTGCCCAGGTGCTGGCTCCTTTGCACACAGGGCACTTGGACACAACGGTGTTCTGGGTCCCAGGCCACCCCTGTGGCCTTTCATGCTCACGCCCAGCTGCAAGGGCCTCTCCTGAGAGCACGTCCCATGATACTTTGCTTCCCTTTCTCCGGGGTCACCCCCCAGCCTGCCTTCTCGTAGAGATGCAGATCTGTTCACCTTTGCGCCAACTCAGCTCTAGGGGCTCAGTGACCCGGCAGGTGTGCCAAGGATGACCGAGGGGTGACTGAGAGAGGAACGAGGGACTGTCCCCAGTCCCTAACATCCTCCGCAGCGACGTGGGCAGCTACTCGAGGAGCGGCGTTTGCCGTGAGGGACGCGTGAGTGTTCGTTCCCAGGCTGCTGCTCGTGAGACACAGTCTACCCCACTCAGTCCTTTTCCCATGTGGTTTCCACCGCCACGGCTTCTCAGCCCCCTGTGTCCACCCTCCACACGCACTCAGAGGCTCCCCCCCAGGAAAGGAGGACGTGGTGTCCACCTGGAAGAAGCTCAAGAGCTCAGGGCTTGGAGGAAGTGTCCGGGTTACTACGTGGAGCACCCCCCTCTCTCCCCCATGTTCCGGCGAGACTGTGTCAGCCCAGGGGTCAGCGGCCCAGCCCAGGCGGGTTCCTTACCGTACATCTTGCCCTCGTCTGATAGGATGATCTTGCGGCGGCCGCAGGGAGGGTAGATGGCCAGGGCCTCCTGGAAGCTCTGCTCGATGTCCGGGCTCCACACGCCCTCTGCGTCATTGTCGATGGGCTTGTCCAAGGCCTGGCTGCCCCCAGAGACGTTGCTCCCCTCAGGGGAGTTAGGAGAGCCCCACTCGTTGGAGGTAATGGTGCCGGCCTTGCCCTCCAAGGCTCCGCTTGGAGGGGCGCCCGTTGGACCTGCGAGGGCAGAAACCACAGCACTGAGGGGAAGCGGAGGATCAGTGCGGGCCTCCGTGTGCCATTCTTCCTGGCCTGGCCACCCGCAGCACAGGGGCATCGTGGGAAAGGCGAGGGACTCCCTTCGGGGGCGAACAGAAAGGTCTAGAAGTCAAGAGCTTTGAGATCTCCAGCAGGTCACTGCCTCGCTGTAGGACATGTCCCACCAATGACCGTCATGGCCTGGTCACTGTGATCTCGGCTCTGAGAACCCATGTGTCCCAGACGAGGCTGAGAGAGACGTGACAGGGACCAGATGCCAGCAGGGCTCTGGCAGTGAACGGGTATCGGGCAAGGAGAAGGGAAACACAGGGCAGGTCCTCCTCCACCCCACCCCACCCCACTCCCAGCCCCAGCTCCTTCACTGAGGCTGGGGCAGCCCTGGTTGGAAGTGCGGCAGCAGCAGTGTCTTGCTGGCTGCCATCCACAGTGGCGGCCGCGCCCAGGCCCTTTGTAGAGCTCACACCGCCCAAGCCGCACATTTCTGTCCATGACAGTCCTCGCCACCCCGTCAACTTCCATTCAGGCGGACACACCACGTGTGGCAGAGGACAGTTGCACCCCAGGAGGCTTTCAATGACCCTTTCTTAAAACAAAAAAAGACTGTCGGGGCTCCCTTTCAAAGCACCTCAGGATGGGCTTGAACCAATAACTGCTCAGTTAGCAAGCCCACATTGTGTGTTCCACCCAGGGGTCTCCGGAGAGGGCAGCGCTCACGAGTATTTGCACACCGCCTGGATCGGGACTGCCAGGGAGGTATGGCTTCCCACAGCCCTCCACACAGCCCCAGCTCCTCCCCATTCCATCCTCGGCACTGAGCAGATGGGCGAAGGGGCCTCTGCCCACCACACACAACACCCCTTTTCCATTAGGCACAGCGTAGCCCAGCACTCAAACCCAGGCCTTGGAGTGTCACCCCCAAGCGTCCATCCACTTCCATTCAGCACCTTATGAAATAAGACACCTCCTTGCCCCCCAAGGCATTGCTGGCTTGTCATCCGTGTGTGTGTGTGTGTGTGTGTGTGTGTGTGTGTTTCAAGCCCCTTACTGACTGAACTGTGTGCCCCTGCAGAACACTTCTTGAAATACTAATCCCAGTCCCTTCCAATGGGATTCCGGTCTGGAAATGCCTCTGGGCTTCTTTTGTTATGTTAATAAGGACACAGCCCATTCAGGTACAGGCGAATCCTAGTCCCTTCTCAGGGGTGTCTTCCAAAAAAAGAAGAAGCAGGACAAACACAAGAGAACAGTCACCACTGTCGCAAACCCAAACAAGCAGACCCTGCGATGGAGTCGATGCCAGCTCACAGCGCCCGACAGGACACGGCACAACTGCCCTGTGAGATTCCAAGGCTGGACCTCTTTTTTTTTTTTAAGATAATTGTATTGGGAGTGCTTACCGCTCTTATAACAATCCGTACATAAATTATATCAAGCAATCTACACTGCCATCACCATTTTCTAAACATTACCTGCATCAGCTCCTCTTTTGACCCTGCCCCCGCTCCCCTAAAGCTGTAACTCTTTATGGGAGTAGAAAGCCCTGTCTTTCTCCCACAGAGCGGCTGGTGGTTTTGAACTGCTGACTTTATGGTCAGCAGCTCACCTCACCAGCACTATGCTACCAAGATTCCTTCACCACTGTTCCCATGCAGAGAACTGCCCGGGTCAACTTGACAAGGATCTGTCTCCTGGAGCCAACACATCAATTTGGACTTCTGATGCCTCCAAGCCAGGAGACATACACATCTGCTCTTTAAGCCGGCCCCGCACCCCCCAAACTGGGGATATCTGTTGTTATGGCAGCAGTAGCCACCTCCACTGCAGCTCTCCCCCCACACACACCCCACACACATAGCCCAGCCTATCAGAACCAAGTGAGTGTGGGTGGGAGGGTCAGTGTGGTCCACCTACACCGTGAAGGCAGAGGACTTGAGTCTGGGGTCTGAGAGGGAGGTGAAGGGACCCGGGAGTCCAAGCAGCAACTACAGACCACAGGCTCCCAAACTATATGACCTACCACCCCCTTTTCAGGAGAAAAAAAAATTTTTTTTTAATTACTCAGCAACTGCTGGAAATGACAACCTTTTCTACTACAGGCCATAATCCAGGATGAAGTAGAGGTGTCTGCTTTTGCAGCCCTGCCTCGATCATTCCCACGCCCCTCAAGGGGCAAGTATGGGAAACACGGCTCCAGAGGGCACCTCACGCCATCCCCTCAAAGAGCGGAAGCCCGGAGAAGCAGAAGGGCTTGGCAAGGTCACAGAGCAAGCAAACGATGCAGGCCCTTAATCCCAGCCGGCCAGGGGGCTGAGCCTTTGTGGCCTTTCAAGTAAGGTGTCATGAACGTGTACCTGAGGCGGCCTCTGGGTCTGGGAGAGATAGCTTACACTGCCCCAGGACTCGGGCTAGACTCAGCTCGATGGCAGGAGTGGGTTTTTGGTAGGTAGATAATCATATCCCATCTTGCCAGAGACTAAAGATGTCAGCGCTTTAAGAAGTCTGTCTCAGGAGGCACAGAGAAAACCATTACTCTGAAAAAGAAACTTAGAAATTCGTAAGATGAAAGACAGATCCATTTCAACTTTTTTAACTGCGGTGACCTAGATGAGAAAACATTTGTCACTTTAGCATTTTTCACATGTTTAACTCAGTCACACAATGTCTTCTGACGACAACTCACAACTGAGACTATCAGATAGGAACCATCAAACATTATTTAAACTGAAAATGATTATTGACTTTGGGGGGGAAAAAAGGAATCAGAAATATAAAACAAGACAGTATCAGAAAATACAAAATTCAAACCAGGAAAAAAACCACATTAAAGAAGGGAAAGTTTAGTCACTGGAATGAAAAGCCCAGCGGCTGGGATTAGCAGATTAGAGACAGACGGAAAAGGGACTTCCAACCTAGAAGCTGTATCCGAGGACATCACCCAGAGAGGAGCACAGATAGATGAGATATCGAAATCAGGAGAAAAGACAAGAACAGAAAAAGACATTTCCAAGTACCTCGAATTAGAATCTCATAATGATGTAAAGCAACGCTAGAAGAGAGGATGGATGGATGTCAGGGAACTTTTCATAATTAATGAAAGATATGAGCCCTTCGGTGAAGGAGCCCCACTGAGCCTACGCAGAATCCATTTAAATAAAATAAGCACATGAGGTGAGAACAATACCGAGTCTCAAAAGCTAAGAGAAAATCTTAAGACCCGCAGGACAAAAAAGGACAGATCACCTACAAAGGAAATAGTCAGCAATACTACCAGAATGCCAGAGTAACATCTCCAAATTACTGTGAAGAAAAGTATTCAACCTAGAATTTTAAATCCAATTAAAAAGAAAATCATTCAAGAATAAGGATTAAATAAAGGCATTTCCAGACAGAATTTACCACTAACAAGCCTTTCCTGAAACACACACACACACACACACACACACACACACACACACACACACACGAAGTACTTTAAAAAAACGAAAAAGGAATTGATAAGGGAGGAGACACAGAACACTTGAGAAATGGCAAGCACAGCAGCTGAGGATATCAAGAGTAAATCAAAACAACTGTGTGAACACAATGATGAAGGTGACACATGCATCACTACCTTACAGGAGATAACCTAGGAACGCAAACAAAAAAAATTGCCATTGAGTCAATGATAACTCAGAGTGGTCCGACAGGACAGGGCAGACCTGCCCCAGGGAGTTCCCGAGACTGTCCTTCTTTATCCTCTGGAGGGCTGGAGGTTTCGAACTGCCAACCTTGCAGGTGTCAGTCGGAAGCATAACCACTGTGCCACCAGGGCTCCGCAAGATGGCTTAAACCTATGAACTAGGAAAGCAAACTACCATGTACGTATAGATCAAAGCAGAAAAGTTATGTCTCTGAATCACTGTTTCAAAAAAAAACATTTGACAAACTTCAAGGCTCGATCATAATAAAAAAAAAACTTTTTAAAAAGTACGAGAAATAAAGGAGGCGTCCTAACCTAGCAAAGGTGTGTTCTCCAGCCCTCACTACAAACACCAAACTCAAGGATGAAGCACAAGAAGCATCATCTTTAAAGTCAGGAATGAGGTCAGTCCTCATACCAGCAGTCCTAGCCAACACAGGAGAACAACAGAAAGAGCTAAAGATTGAAGAGGAAGAAATGAAACTATCGTTATTCTCAGGAAATATGATGGGGAGGTTGAAGACTACAAATTAATTACAAAAACTTCAAAAAACTTTTAAGACAAGTTCAGCAAAGTCAATACATCAAAACCAATTGCATTTCTTATAGCAGAAAGAAGCTACCGCAGACAATGCAATCTCTTCAGATACTCCATTGTCATTGGAAACCAAACTAGAATGCACGAAGAACAAATCTAAAAAGACTAAGATCTTTAAGGATAACCTTTCGGGAGACACGAACCACCTACCTAAATACAGGCACACACCTTGAAGGCACACTGGGTTCCGATCCAGACCCCTGCAGTATGCTGGGCATCACAATGCCGTGAACGACACACATTTTTGATCTCCCAGTGCACAGCAAAGTTCTTTTTACACCACCCGATGCTTTGTAATAGAAGCCCCTGTGGTGTCGGCTGCTCTCCGGGAGTCAGCAGTTGGAAACACCAGCCACTCACTCCTTGGGAGAAAAACAAGGCTCTCTGCTCTCCGAAACCCACAGGGCCGCTCTGCCCTGTCCTGCAGCGTTGCTCTGGGTCAACATCGGCTGGGTGGTAGTGAGTTTGCTTTGGCAGTCTTCAAGATCGCTGGAAAGAAGTTTGAAATAGCGTGAGAATTACCATGGCGTGGCACGGCGACAACAGAGGAGCACATGCCGTTGGGAAAATGGCGTGGTCAGGTTTGCTCAACACAGGGCTGCCACAAACCCTTCCAGCTGTAAAATGAAAGTGCAGTCTGTGAAGCACAAGAAGCAAAAGGCACAAAGAACCCAACCATGCCCGTAGAGAACCACCAACCACCGGTCCGTGGGCAGCAGAAACACTTTCCTAGAGGCTCGATCTCTCCCAATAGCAATTCAGTGCACACACAATAAAATCCCCCCCAGGCGCTTCACAAAGCCTACCCAGCTGAGCTTCAAAGTACATGGAAGAGCCAAGACCAAGAAAGGGGAGCCTTTCTCATCAGTCACTTACCAACCCACTCAACTTAAATCACACCGCAGGTTTGGGTCACTGCAAGAAATGCCCTGTTGTGCATACCACCAACGGATGCCTTGTTAGCGATGGCCCCTCCCCCTCTTCTTCCAGCAGCACTCAACAAGGTTACCATTCCATTCCTTTCCCTTGATTTCCTATTTTGCCAGACCCTAAACCCTTGGGTTTTACATTGGGCTGCTAACCCCGAGGTCAGCAGTTCATATCCACCGGCCACTCTTTGGGACAAAGAGGAGGCTTTCTGTTTCAGTAAGATTACAGCCTCAGAAATCCCCAAGGGACTGTCCTACCCTGTCCTATGAGATCACACTGAGTCGGAATCGGTGGCAGTTGAGTGTCTCTAATTGTTTTGGATTCCATAAATGCTCCCCTCACCATTGTGAGCTGAACCCACTTTCTAAACCCTTACACATACTCCTTCGATGATCTCCACCCAGAGCTTCCACTTGCCCCATACACATTTCATTCCCAAGCCTGTATCTCTCACCTCTGGTTTAGGCTTATATAGTCCACCAGGCAATCCTAATGAAATGTCTCCTCAACTTCAATATGGCCCAAGCCAACGGCTTTGACCTGCCAATGAACTTCTCATCAGGACATGACCCCAGTCCCCACCCTCGGACCAGAAGCCCTAGGAGGGCATCTTCATTTGGCCCTCTTACATCTCATAGCCAATGACCATGCACACGCCATCTTTCTCCTTCTCCCCCTGTCTCCTGAACTCCCCTCTTCTACCTCAGCGTTCAAACAGAGGCCTCGCCGAGGCTCCCCTGGGTGCCTGCAGTAGTCGCCCTGTGCAGACTCATCTCTTCACCGCTCCAGAGCCAGCGCCCCAAAGACAAATGTGGCCATGCTACCCCCTTGCTCTTAAGATAAAATCACACATCCCCTACGGAACGGCTGCTGTTGTGAGGTGCAGGGAGTCCGTTCTGACCCCCAGTAACCCTTGTGTACGACAGAAGGGCACGTGCCCCCCCCACCCAACTACTGGGATGGCTGAGCCCATTGCTGCGGCCGCGGTGTCGCTGGGATTTATAGAGCCTTTATCAGCTGACGTGGCTCTCCTGTCCTACCTTCCACCTGACTTCTACATTCCCTTCTTTCCCCTCAGCCCACCCCCAAGCCCCAAACCCAATTATCCAGCCAGACCTCCAAGACGCTAAGTTGGTCAAGTCAGACTTGAGGCCCCTTCCGTGCCGACAGTGTCGGTGGGCCCCACTCCCGACCCAGACCCTCACCACAAGGAGCTCTCCGGGTGGCCTCGGGATGTGCCACGCAGATCTGAGACTTTGCTCAGAGAAGGTCATGGAACTGACCCCCATGGAGAGGCATCCTGCATGACACACAATAGGGTCACTAAGGTAAGATGCTCGCTTGCCATACAGAGCCTCACAGAGCGTCAACAACCGCGGCGGAATATGAGGATTTACTCTTAGCATGATGCGCGAGATGCTCCAAGTGGAAGCTCTCTAAGTGGACCTGATCGGTACAGAGATCCAAAGCCCCTGACGGAGGCCTCGTGAGCCCTGGCATCAGCCTCTCCTCTGAGACCCGAAGAACACTCAGAGCCAGAAAGAGGGTGCTGTGGAGGCCAGGATGTTGGGAGAACTAGGAAAGAAGGCAGCTCTACCCATTCCCTCCACCCCCCCAATGTGACCCTCTGAGAGTCAGGCTGTGGTCTCTGCCCTTCCGACGTCGGGCCCAAGGCGGGGCAGCAGAATACCAGATCCATCGGGGAGGACCAGTGGTCACTCTTGTCAAGTGCTATCTCACAAGGGCGGCTTTCTGAGGACCTGCACTCCATGTCCTCAAGACTGGGTCTGCTGGGGGGCGGGGGTGGTGGTGGTGTCAGATGCACAGGCATTCCCTCCCCTGAAGGCAATCAGTTGCCAGACTGCTGTCTCATCCCACCACAGGGGTGGTGGGCCTGCTCCCGGCCTCTGGGGACAATGGACAGGCTCCTGTAGGAGTTTTCACCCTACTGACAATGGTTCCTATGGAGACCCAAAGACCAACCCCTAGACCACCCTCTCATTGCTGTGTAACCTATAGTGCAGCCCCTTCCTGTGATGTATGTCTCTACCTGTAATTAGTGGGCTGGATTGCACCCAAAAGGTATATAGGTATGAGTCAGCAATATCGAGCTCTCTGGCCTCCTTGCTGCTCACTCCCTGGTCACGCCCCTCTCTCCCCCCTCTCCCTTGTTCCCTTGCCCTCCTTCCCTTCCCCCTCTCTCCACGTGGACCACCAAGCTGGGCTGAGGTGAGCAATGCTACCATGTAATATGTCTGATTATATTACTGTACTATCTCTCATGCTCTCGATGACTTTAATATAATGCTTATATATCTCAACCGTACAATTGTGCATTACTGAACCCAGAAGTAGTATTACTGAACCCGTGATCAGCGGGTGGGGGCTGGCCCCCCCCCCACTCCCGCGTGCCACTTTTAACTTAATACTACATGGGTCCATCCCAGGGCACACAGGACGGGTCATCCAAGGCCCTGGGCCATGGGATTTGTTACCAAGATGGAGTTGCGACTTGCTCCTGGCCCTGTGTGGCCTGGCTGCTCTAGGTCCACACTATCACTGGCTGGTCTCTCCCGCCCTGAGGGTCCTGGCAGCCGCCTTCTCTTCCAGGCAAAGCGCAGAAGCCTCTGCCCTGAAGCTGCTGCGATAGAGGTAAGCCAGAGACAGCCCAAAGGATCCCCACTTTTCCTCCCCCTCCCCCCAGTGCTCCCCAGTGACCGCACAGTCCGGCCAGGACTAGCACTGGAGTGGGCAACAGATGGCATGGCTAAGCCTGGGCCATGTGCTATGAAAGGAGGAATAAAAATAATCCCAGACTGGGCTCTCCAGACCTGGCCAGGAGTCCTCCTGTTCTGGCCCCAGTCTCACCCCAAAGCCCACAGAGCCAGCCCCATCGGTGCCATCCCCCTCGGGGGCCTGGCGCCAGCACCCGAGACCAGAGTCTGTTTACCCAGGAGTCTCCAGCAGCAGCAGACAGTGGTGGCTGCTTCCACACAAATCTTTCTAATGATCTGCACAGCAAGCTGCGGTGTGCGGAAACCCCTTTCCCCCAGCACATTCAAAGGCAGGGTGGGAATTACAATGCCAAGATCAGGAGTGGAGAAACCTTGGGATAGCAGATAACTTGGCCTGGAAAGGTGGAAAAAACAGACCCACCACCCACCCCCACCCTAGGCCCTGATGTCTTCTCCCTGCCTGGTTGAAGACTTCCAGAAATCTGCTCCCAGCCCACCTCCTTCGGCCTTCCGTGAGCACCTCTAACTGACCCTGGCCTCCAGAGCCTGCGGCATACAAAGCACCGTGTGACGAGGCCCGGTTCTGCAGGGTGAGCCATCACTATACCTCTGCTCACCTCTCTGACGGGCTGGACTGCCAACCACTGGACCATCAGGCCTACTTCTCACCTGCTGGCATCCCCCATGCCTCCTGGGGAATCAGGTCGTAGGTGCTACCCTCAGGGGGGTGATTCTTCCACTGACTTCCTGTCCTTCATCAAGGAGGGACCTACCTACTGGTTTCCTTCTGCCACCATCTCTACCTTGCAGAAGACTGACACAGGTTAAGAGCCTGCTCCCTGTGCACCCTGCCCCCTAACTGGATGTGATGGCGCCCGGCGCTCAGAAGACTTGCCTGGAGCCACCCACGTCAGGAGCGGGCAATCAGAAGAGGGTCCGGATCTCCCAATGACACAGAGAGAAACGGTTCCCTGCTGGCCTTCCCCACCAACCTGGGAGTCCCATAAATGTAGGGTCCGAGGCCAGCGGTTCCCCGCCACCCCAGCACCCCGCTGACCCGTGGCTTTGATGCCTTGCCTTCTGATGCCTCAGTTCTCGCTCTGCTGCTTCCCCCCAAGGGCCCCTCCATCTCAGTGACTGTCCTGTACCCCTGAGAAGCTGGCACTAAAAAACAGTTGGGTTTTCTTCAGGAGACAGCCCAGCCTTCCAGCTCCATACACAAGGCCCAGGGGTCTGAAGACAAGGGAGGCAAGGGGGTGAGAATAATCCGGGTTGGGAGCGGATTAAGAATAGAAACTGCTCCGATACAAGAACCCGCGTTCGGACTGGTGAACGTCTCTGGAACATGGAGTTGATAAGGCCAGTGGGATCATTCATGTCTCTGCACCCCACATCCTTTGTGCCCATCTACCACGGCTGACCCAGCGTGGCCCCCATCCCTGCCTTACACCAACGAGGCAAGTGAGCCAAGAAGCTAACAAGAGGACGAAGAACGTGGTGTAAGGACTGGTGCAAGACTCACCAACAACCTGCGATGTGCAGATGACATAACCCCGCTTTCTCGATAAAACTGAAGAAGGCTTAGAGCACTTATTGGTGAAGATTTATGACTACAGGCTTCAGGATGGTTTACAACTCAACTTGAAACAAACATCCTCACAAGTGGGCCAACAAGCAACACTAGGGTAAACGGAGAAAAGACCAAAGCTGTCAAGGATTTCACGTCATCAATGTTCGCTGAAGCAGCAGTCAAGAAATCTAACAATGCCCGTGGCTGCACAAGGCCTCCTACAGGAGGTAGGGAAGAAGGACAAGTCCTAGCCAGCCATAAAGACTACATGCTCCAATTCAGCCCTCTTCCCCACCCCCTCTCCACCCCACAACCAGGTGGGCGGTACACCTGGGCGGCCCAAAATAGGCCCAAGTGGGCTTAATTCAGCCAATGAGGTCAACCAATACTTTCGACCACGGCCCCCCAGCTTGAGGCTTAACTACCTTAGCTCAGGACTGCCGCCCCTTTTGTCTTCGGCCTTCTGCCCTCTCCCCTGGGACCCATATCCTGCCACAGTCTCTCTCTGGCCTCAGGTCAGTACCTGTGGGCGCAAAGCCCCTTGAGGTTGCCCCCTTGTCTGTACGTGAATGCCGCACCGTGTGCAGTGGAAGAAGGACCAAACCTGGGCTGGAAGGAGGACACCAGAATGCCCCTTTAGAAGGACGGAAAGACTTCGTCTGACTTCCTCCACACATGCTCTCAGAGGGACCGGCCCGGGAAAGGACCTCATGCTCGGTCAAGCAGAGGGTTGGTGAAGAAGATGTAAGCAGCCTCCCCCCACCCCCCTTCACACACAGCGACAGTGGCGAGGGTGACAGGGGGTGGGGCAGTGTTCCGCTCTGTTGTGCCCAGAGTCACAGTGAGTCAGAACTGACTATAGGGCACTACCACCACCACCACCACCACCACCACCACCACCATCACTGCCGGCACTACCACCACCACCACCACTGGCGTGATGAATCAGCATCTCCTGACCATCACAGGGGCTGCCCTCAACGCCCTCAGTCAGGGGTGGGGAGGGGGAGGGTCGGCAGAGGCAAGTGCCTGAGGAGGGCAATTCAAGAAGCCATTCTAGGTAAGCACCTTGGTGGGGGGGTGCACAGAGGCTGGGTTTAGGGCCGGCGGTGCTGTGGGGCAGATTCTGAGTCAGTCAGTGATCCCATGCGACGGGGCAGAACTGCCCCGCAAGGGTTCCTGTCTGTCAGCTTCACAGGGGTTCACACAGCCCAGCTTGAACCCTTCACCATCATGCCACCAAGGAATCCCATGCCAGACAGAGGTGGGAGCGAGAGAGAAGGAGAGGACTCTGACCCACACCATAGGCAAAGGAAAACGCTGCTAAACCTGGAACTGCAGCGAGATGACAGGGGAGGAGAGCTCCTGGAGAGAGGGAGAGAGGGAGGGAGGGAGGAAGGGAGGGAGGAAGGAAGGAAGGAAGGAAGGAAGGAAGGAAGGAAGGAAAGAGAACAGGTGAGTTCATGCAGCAGGGCCAGAGCTGGAAGCCAGCAAGGGCCCCTTACGAAAATCAAACAGACCAAACAGACCTAGGCGCCACGGTGCCACCACCAGAACACTGCCCTTGGCGCAAGCAGGACGAGCATCGCCCCATCTCTCCTGACACGCACACAGCTCCAGGGTGAGAGCAGACGTGGGGAGACGGGAACCCTCACCCACGGCTCGTGGGGCTGCCACACTGCACAGCCTCTGGAGAAGCACCATGGCACTTCCTGAAACAGCTAAACATGCAGCTACCGCGTGCCTCCCGCCAGCAATGCCGCCCCTCGGTGTACATGCACCCCAAAGACCTGTGAAGAGAGGCAACCAAAGCCTTGGACGTCGGTGCGCACTGCAGCACCTTTTACAACAGCCAAAAAGAAACGGCGGAGACAACCTGAACGCCCATCAAGAGATGGGTACACAAAGCATGGGGCAGACGCATCAGTATGAGGGTGGGCTTTAAAGGTCTGTACAAGAATGGAACGAAAGGAGAACAGAATTTGTCCGCAAACTTTGGGAAGCCCCTGCCAGCCACAGGCCACAGCTTCGCCAAAGTTCCGACATGTGCTACAGTAGGGATGGAACTTGCTGGTAAGATGCCGAGAAAAATAGGCCAACCACAAAAGGGCAAGCGCCGTATGACCTCACTTATATAAAGAGACAAGAACAGGCAAAGTTTATTGGTGGCTGTGAAGAGTGGGAGCGAGGGGGACAGGTGTGGTCAAGGCTTATAATGAGTTTCAGTACAGGGATGGAAAGACGCGTACACAGCTCGTCCACTGTTGTAAATGCTGCCAGTACGCTGTAGCCCTGTAAAACACAGAGTTGGCAAAAGCTGTGGTGGCCATACAAGAAGCCTTCAAAAAGCTGGTGGGAAAATTCCACTACCTTTTCATTCCGTGTTTTCACGAACTTTTTGAAGACCCTTTTTAACCATTTCCCACAAGAGTTAAATAAATAAAAGAACAGCTGCTTGTGGACAGAAACCTCATAGAATGTGGTTCCTTGGCTGGAGGTGCAGACTCCTGGGACACCCAGTTTCCTGGCCTCGTAGCAGGTTGACGTTGATACTTCAGCTCTCCCTTCTCGTTCAGATAGACAGGGCATGGGGTCTGAAAAGCCTGCAGGTACAATTTCCAGTTCAAGGTACAATTGGTCTCTGGGCCCCCCAAGCAACCGAGGAAGGAGCATCAGGAAAAGGAAGAGGACATGGAGGGGTGGCTGGCG
>NW_022110173.1:375611-390982 GCF_000313985.2 Echinops telfairi
CAGGGACTGCCTAATCAGGGGAGGGAGACGGACACAAGGGTGTTAAGGGGCAGGCTTGGTCTAGCCTCAAAACGGCTGAGGAATCTAGGGCAAGCGACCGACTTTGAGTCTCGGTGTGTCGCCCCACACACACACACAGACCACCACACACACACACACCCACAGACCACGCACACACACAGATTCAAGAGGCGATAGTCTACATAGGATTGCTTCCAGGGATCGATTCACTCCCAGCCTCGGAGGGTGAGCAGCCTGGGGCTCCACACAGTCTCGGCCTTTGCTGCATCCATCAGAGGGTCAAGGGAGATGGCCAGAGCGGGCTGTGGGGGCAGCGGGGGAGGCGTGAAGGGCAACAGGGGGGAGATAAGTAGCTAGGTGGAGAGACACCCTGGGAATCCAGCCAGGGGTGGGGGGGTTAGTAGGCAGCTCTGAGATGGAAGAAATGAAGGGAGATAAGATTCCTGAGTGACTATAGGCCCCAAGCCCGTTGCTCAACCATGCTGGGCAGAGTCCTTTCCTGTCCCTCCTCTGGCTCCCGGCAACCGGGTTTAGGTGAGGACATATTCTGACTCTGGGAGGTGGACCCGGGACCCTGCCCTGCAGCCACCCCTCCCAAGCACTCAGGATCGTGGGTGTCCGAAAGCCTAGCCCCAACACATCCAGGAAGTAGGTCACAGCCGTGGGTGTCCTCGGCCTTCCATCACCCCCTCCCCTCGGCCGTGTGCCCTGGGGCTGCTGCAGGGATTGATGACGTTGTGACTGTGATGGGCAGGTGCAGGCCCCGGCATGTCAGGGGTTGGGTACTGCTGTCAAATCCACCTTGCCGTCCACCGAACCCCTGTGGTGTGGCCGAGAAGGATGGCCCCCTGCGGGATTTTCTTGGGGGTGCTCTCGGTGGAGGTAAGACACTGGGTCTCTTTCCCTCCTCACAGCGAGCAGCGGGTTAGAAGTGCTGACTTGTCGTTAGCAGCCAAGCGCTTCACTGATTGTGCCCCCAAGATCCCGTGGACCCCCATAAAGCCCTTCAAAATGACCCATGGAAGGAAGGGGGCGGTGACCTGGCTGCCTGTGAACACGGGGCAGGCACGTCCTGAACCAGTCAGTCCCTTCTCCTCTCTGGGCCTCAGTGCCCCAATTGCAAAATGAATGGGGGCGGGGGGGTGCAGAAAAGGACCAGGTGGGGGGTAGGGGGAGTGGCAGAAACCTTACCCTCTGCTCCGTGGGGCCTTTCTTCGGAATTCTACAGTAACACAGGAATTTTGAATGCATTCAGAGCCCTCAGATTGATCCCTGAGCAGGGGAGTCTGATGAACAGAATGACTCACAACCAAATCCCTTCCAAGCGCAAACTGAGCCTCTCCCTGGCCCCCAACACCCACCCGAGGGAGCTGAGGGAAACTGAGGTTCCCAGGAGCTCACAAGTACGCTGCTCATCCAGGGCTTCCTTTCTAGCCGGGGCGGTGGGTTAGGAGCCCCAGTGACACTGCGGGCCGAGTGACCCGAACCCACCAGTCACTCCAAAGGGGGGTGGGGGGGACAAGGTGGCAGCCTGCTCCTGGAGAGACTGACAGCCTTGGAAATCCTGTGGGGCAGCTCCGCCCTGCGGCCCAGGGTCTCAAAGAGTCAACAAGCAATGCTCAGGAGGGGCGGGGGCTTCCTCCTGACACTAGTGGGCTCAGGTAAGAAGCAGCCTGTGGGCCCATCCCTCGCAGGTCCATATCCAGAGAAAGGCTTCCTCGGGAGCACGGTCCCGGGCCCTTCCAGGGCCGTCCACAGCAGCACCCTGTCCCGTGCTCTCGCGAGTAGCCAGACAGTCGTGCAAGACCACGCAGCAGCAAATCGGCCCTAATGACTTCTGAACGCCCCTGCGCTTCACTGGGAACCTCACCGGTGATGAGGCTAAAGCACTTGGCCAGTAACCCAAACGCCGTAACGCAGACCCACCGGCCACTCCAAGGGATGTGGCACGCGGCTTCCACGGACTGCCAGTCCCAGAATCCTCTGGTGCCGTTCCACCCTCTCCCACGGTGCCACTGTGAGTCGGAATGGACCCCATGGCAGTGAGTCTGGTTGAGGGGTTGGGTTTGTGACTGTGGCAGAGAAAGAGACAGCCCTCTGTCAACCAGAGCCAGAGGGTGTGCACAAACCTACGTTAACAGCAGGCGGGGGGTACATGTCCAGCCTGGGAAAATGAATGGTGCTCAGCTCAGGCAGCAGCTCTAGGTGCTGGGGAGGCGTGGCCTGGGGCCCAGAGCATTGGGGAGTTACAGCGGGCACCGAAAGGTCCAGGAAAGGAGGATCACTCCGTGGTTCCTCTTCAGCTCTGCCCCACTCTGTAGCACCAGCCTTGATCGGCTCCGGAACTGGGTGGGGGCCTGGTTAGGAGGAGGATTCCAGCAGGGCTACCAGGACATAGAGCAGAAAGGTTGGACTAAAGTTGGACAAGAGGCAGGAGATGGCCTTCATCCTAACCTTGGTCATTTTCCATGGAAATGTTCTGTCCCAGAGCTACCCTGCCCTGGGCAGGGATAAAGTTAAGGACAGAGGACGTCTAGAAATCCTAAGAACCGGAATCCCTGGGCCCCTAGGCCAAGGTCATCATCATCTCACGAGACCCACCCACCCTGACCCAGAAAACCCACTCCCACTGAGCTGTCTCTCTTGCACCAGTCACACACCCAGGGGCTTGTCCCTCAAGGCCTGAGGATCACCCCACCTCCCATTCCAGAGCACATGGTCATCCAGTGTAGAAACCAGGCCGTGTAAGTGGATGGAACCCAGGCTGGGCACCAGCTTTGTTTTTCTGGATGGGGCTGGCCAGTCTGATCCAACACTACTAGGAGTGGGCCCAGCCAGCCAGGAAAGATTTTCAGCAAACCAAGATGCCTACCCGTACCTCTTACTCCAAAGTGTGTTCTCTGCCAGGGGCTAAGCCAGGAGTGGGACTTCCAGAAATGCCCTGTTCCTTCCGGACCACCCCACCCCCCACACATACATTTATCCTTGAAGACAGACCAAGGTTCAGACCCCAAGCTCGTACCTCACCTTCTGAGTCTCTCCTACTCATCATCTTGGGAGGGAGGGTTTCTCCAAAAAACTCACACATCACATACTTGTATTCAACATATTACAAAACGATCACACCAAACTATCGAAAATCAAACCAAAACAAAAGGCAAAAGAGTCGAACAGATACTTCACCAAAGAAGACAGAGGCATGGCAAACAACCACCTGAAATAAGATGCTCACCATCAACAGTCTGTAGGGAAAATGCAAAATCAAACCCAGTGAGGTTCCACGACATATCACAATGGTTTGGGGGGAGAAAGAGATGACAATACCAAGTGGTGGGGACAATATGAAGCAAAGGATGCTTTCATACTTGGCTAGGGAGACACTAAACTGCGTACTCAGATCAACAGTTCCTTAAAACATCTACTATACACGTACCGTATGGCTTCACAACCCACTCGTGTCTGCATTTGCCCGAGAAACGAAAGCACCTTGTTCACACGGAAGCCTACATGCAAATGTTTACAGCAGCTTTATTCCCAACCAATAAACGCTGGAGGGACCCCAAAAGTCCTTCACCCCAGGAATAGATAAGCAGTCCATGCTATAGCCATGTCAATGGAACACAGCACAACCCTGGAAAAGAACACACTGTGGGTACAGGCAAAATTTGGGTGCGTCTCAAAGGCCACATGGTGAGTGAAAGAAGCCAGACCCCAAAATCTGCATACTGGATGACTCCATTTATTATTCCACGCGAGATTCTCGAAGAGGCAAGGTTACAGGCACGAGGAACAGATCAGGATTGCCAGGTGGGTTAGGCAGGGCTCTCTAGAGAAACAAAACCAGGACACTTAGGATTCTTCCTATTTATCTATCTGGATAGATTGATACAGCACGAAGGAATATAACAGCTAATTAGTCCACACAGCAGTACAGAGGGGCGCAGTTCAACTCACTTCCGTGGAACAGTTAATATACTGGAAGTCCTTCAACTCATGAGGGCTGCTGGGTCCAAGGTCAAGGAAGCAGACTGCTGAATCTTCCCTCACGCAAGGCAGGTAGAGTACACCACAGGCACCAAACAGCCGGGCAGGTCACCAACAGTCAGCAGCTCAGGAGCTTATCAAAGCAGGCCTGGATGGGAAATCAAACTCAAGCTATGCAAGATAACAGGATCCACCAGCCTCAAGCTCAGGCAATGTATACACCAGCAGCGTGGTGAGACAAGTCTCCAAGGAACAAGCTCCGGTGGTATGATCCATGGGTTGGCCGTCCCACAGGTAGTGTAGCTCACAAGTTGAGGCGGAGAACTCAAGAGGTAGGTTTTGCCGAGCATTTATCTCTGCCCTCCAATCAAACTGTGACCTGATTAATCCCAAATGTTCCTATTGGCCACGTTGGCACAATAAACCTATCACACCAGGGAAGTGAAGAAGAGCAGGAGCCGGAGCCCCGAGGAGGGAGGTATTAACCACAAACAGGCAACAGCACAAAGGGAATTTGGTGGGGTTGATGAACTGCTCTCTGTCTTGTCTGTGGGGATGACTACATAACTCTATGCATCTATCCAAAGTCACAAAATTATAGACCCTAAAAAGTAAATTCTACTATATGTAAAATTAAAAAAAAATAATAATCAAGTCCTCTTTCCTCTGCCAGAGGACCCAGCTCAAATGCACCTCATTCATAAGGCCCAGTGATTCCCCCTCTAATCAGTTCAAGAGTACAATTCTTGAATGACCTTGTTTTCCCCCCTAGGGAGGTGGGGTTCCTCCTCAGTTATCCCTCCCGCTCTTTCAGACAGCAAGCAGGGTTTCCATCCCTCCCCATCTTCAAAGCAGCTCCAGCACCACCTCCTGCGAGAAGTCCTTCCTGACTCCTCCCAGCTTCAGCTGATGAATCACCTTGACAGGGCACTTCCAGCAACACTTGTTTGTGCCTCTAATCACCCATCTTTCCTTCCTGCCGACTGATCGGCACTGTCATGCCCTGAAGGATAGAGACCAGGTTTTCTCCTGCACACTCCCTGCAACAGTGCCTAGCACCGCTCCAGGCAGATGGTGGGTGCTTTGTGACTGTGGTGGACTGGCTGAGGGCAGATGCAGCTGTGTGGACAGGAGAGCTGGCAGGGCCCTGGGGGGGGGGGGGGGGGGGGGGGGGGGGGGGGGGGGGGGGGGGGGGGATCACAAGCCACCGAAGCAGCTTTCCTTCTTCTCTTGCATAAGCAGTGCCACGATTGCTCAAACCCCCCAGGGCTGGAAGTGACTCCACCTCCCATTCCAACGTTACATCATCCAATGTGCAAAGGAGCATTTCTCAGGATGCTTGTGCTTCCTGCATGCCACCCAGAGCAGCCCCAAACCTCCAGCAGGCAGAAGAGGCTGGAGCACACCTGCTCAGAGACTGACACCTGTCCCTTCTTCAGGGTGCTATCATTCCTCCCTCCCAGGAAGCAGAGCGTCTGCGGAGCAATAACAGATCAAGTTCATCTGGCCTGAAGGCAGAGAGCTCCCAGGGTACAAACAGCCCAGCACAGGGCCCTCTGTGAAGGGGTCTTAGAGGCTCCTGCTTGTCTGGGATGGAAGGACCACCTGTAGGCTGAGGCGCCCTGGTGGGGCAGTGGGCTAAAGAGCTCTCGGCAGTTGGAACCCCTCAGGCACTGCACAAGAAAGACGGACAGTCTGCTCCTGTAAAGACTGAATGCCTTGGAAACCCTGTGGGGAAGTTCTATTGTCCTACAGGGTCACCATGAGTCAGAGCTTGACTGATGGCTGAGGGTGGGTTGGGCACTTTTAATGGGTCATTTATATAACAAACACTCATGTGACGCTTTGCATGTGCCAGGCAATGGACTAAGCACTTCACACCTTTAACCGGCACAAGAGCCCAATCTTTTGCCTCAAGGAGATGGGTTACTGCCGGCGGCAACAGCCAAGGACCTTGGAACACGGATTGTGCGGCTCCAGCTGGACCAGGCAGTGTTTCCTTCTGTTGTACACATCCGGTCCCTGTGAGTGACAGCCATCCTGACAACAACGGTAAGACTGTCATTCCCGACTCAAGACCTAGTTGTATTTATCCTGCAAATGCAATTGATGTCACTCACCACATTAATGGAGTAAGTAGAAAAACCAGGACTATCCAAACAACAGGGAAAACCATTTTGTAAAATTCAGTACCCATTTATAAAAAGAATATGCTTCATGTTCTTAATAACTAGGAATCAAAAGAAACTTACCTAATTTAATTAAACAAAAACCCACCATAAACTTCCTACTTAAGAGGGAAACATTGGAAAGCATTGCCTTTGAGCTCAAGACCAAAACAATGCTTGTCAGTGTTTTAATAACGTTCTACTCAAGTCTTGGCCAATGCAGGAAGGCAAGGAAAATAAATGGTTTAAGAAGTGAGAGGTAAGAAATAAAACTACCACGATTTCTGTGAGGGTGGAAGCAGAAAAATCTGAAGGAATCTGCAGATACATAAACGACAAGAGAGTTTAGCAATTTTCTGGAATACAAAATTAATGTACAAAACTCAACTGTAGTTCCAAGCATGAAATAAAATTTTAAATATAAAATAAAAAAAGACTGTCATTCCCAATGGGCACAGAAGAGAACAGACTCACAGCAGTTAGATGAACGGGTCACCCAGTGGAAGAGGGGAAGAACAAGGATGCTATCCCAGCACCCGACTAGCTGGAAGGCTACCCGGTCCATACAATGACTACTTGCCCCGTGTGGCTGCTGAGCATGGGAAATGTGGCTAATTCTAACCAAGGCGTGATGCTAGGTGTAAACTTCAAGAACCTTCAAAACCATGCCTGTTTTCATCCATCCATCCCAATCCCGTGTGCTGTGGAGATGAGCTGCTCCACTCACAAGTGCTCTCCTGGCTTTAATCCTTAAGAAAGCAGGCCTTCCTTCCCAGGACCTGCGCCTGGGTGGGTTCAAACCGCCACCCCTGCGGTTAAATAGTCAGGAGCAAACTGTCTGAACTACCTGGGACCTCAGAGTATAAACCACACATTGGACTTTAAACACTTAGTATGGAAACAATGTAAACTATCTCATTTGTATCTTAAAAGTGTCTATAAGCTAAAGTGGTGATATTTTAAACATATTATATTAAATAAAATGTATTTTAAAAATTAAAGTAAGATGTACAAGGGGGTTACACCCCCCCCCCAAAAAATAGATGTGATGTGAGGCAGAATAGTGCATTTGGAGTTCTTTCTACCACGTCAGACCCTGAATCAAGCTTTCTATTTAGAGGTTCTGAAAAGATTGCACAACAGTGTATGGCAAAAAAGACCTGATTTGTGGCAGATGGGAGACTGACTTTGCCACCACGACAATGCACCTGCTCACGCAGCCATCTCAGTGTGCCAGTTTTGGGCAAAAAATAGCATGCCTCTCTTGCCCCACACACCTGACCTCCATCCCTGAGACTTCTTTTTGTTTCCCTGCATTCAGACAGTGATCTGACAACGTAGAAGAGGTGAAGGAAAAAAATGGGGGAGGTGCTGTCAGCCATCCAAACAGATAAGTTTGAAAGATGTTTCTAAGAATGGAATCACAGATTTGACAAATGTATTCAGTGTAAGGGAGGGTACTTTGAAGGTGATAAAGTTTTTTTGTAAAAAAAAAAAAATGTATACACATAGCTTTGGGAAAAAATTATGGTTTTTTTTGGGGGGGGGTTCCCCTTATACTTTGCTAGGTATGGAAGCCTTGGTGGTGCTGTGGCTTAAAGCACTGGGCTGCTAACCGTAACATCCGTGGTTCAAACCCACCACAGCCCCTCTTCTCAGGGCAGAAATGAGGCTGTCTGTTCCTGAAATGACTTGCAGTCCCAGAAATCCTACTCTGTCCCACTGGCTCGCTGTGAGTCAGAATCGCCTGGATGGCAGTGGGTATTTTTATGAATACATGATAAATACAGATGAACAAAGCCTAACTACGCATTTATCACGTCCCACGTTGTTTCTGTCCATTTTTTAAGTGAGGCTGACTGCGTTAACAATTGTTGAGGACGGCTCAGACCAGGCAGGGGTTCCGAGGGGGAACCACTTGGATGCCACCCGACCACAACAAACTACACTCCTAGTACACAATGAAAACATCACGTATTTACAAAAAGAGAGAGTCAGTGGGTATTTTGCTAAAAACAAACACACAGAAGCCAGCACGCCAGATCGTCTGTGTATCACCTGGAGCTTGCATTGTATTTCTGCCGGACAGCATCCGTCCTGAGTCTGCCCGGCTCTGAGCTGTCTGTCATCGCCTCCCCAGGCCCAGCCTGTCTCCTACAGCCTGTCAGATGGTGAGGCTAGGCACTCAAACCCATACACACCCCCTGCTGCCCACCCCCCACCTCACACCACCCAACCTGACCTCCAGCCGAACCCGGAATGTCTGACAGGGATGGTAGCTCAGGTCATGTGGTGTAGCCCCACAGGCCCAGGGTGACACCGAGAGGGGGCAGAGGACCTTGGAAGACATGGACTCCAACGTCCGGCCCCATGCAGAGAGCCTGCTAAGACACTTGGCGAGACAGCCATGTGCTAACAGGCTGTGTCCCCTCCAAACCAAACCAAACCAAACCCCCTGCCACAGGGTCCATGCTCACTCAGCCACCCCTGTGGGTGTCCGGGACCGTCACTGGGTACAGAAGCCCTGTCTTTCTCCCTCGGAGCTGCTGCTGGTTTCAAACTGTGGACCATGCGGGTCACAGCCCGGGCTAAGCCTTCAAACCCAGGGTGGCTCCCAATGTAGCTAAGCATCAGGGAGCTTAGAGAGCTAGGATTAGGATGTTCCTTGGCGCAGGCCTGGCCACACCACTGGCCCACACCAGCTCATGGCTCCGTGGCGCTGACCAAGGGACGAGTCAGTGGCACCTGGGTTCACACTCTATGTCCAGTCTTATTGTCTGTTTAACATTTTCCCTTCTGTGTTGTGGCAACTAAAACACACAACACAACCAAACCCTCTTCCACAAGGCTGCTGTGAAAATAAATTGAGATGACGCAGGCAGAAATGTCTAACATAAAGCCCGACATTGGACAGGCACTTGAGAAATGTTAGCCTCCTTAAGGCAGGAGGGCTTCCCTCACCCCTCCATGAATTGATAATAAATTCCACCCTTTTCCATACCTACATGATAGAGATTTTGAACATAAAGCACAGGATTTTACATTTAAATCTGTTAGGTTTTATCTTGAGACAAAGATAAATGTGCAATACTATTCAATGTCAAGTAATTTTTAATGGTTACAAATTGAAAAACACCTGAAAGTCCAGCAGGGTATGCAGCGAAACAGAAAAAAATATTCTTATAATGCAATACTCCTCGGGACCTAAAAAAAGTATTTAAATTATCTTTATAATATGGGATATTATTTTATCAAGATCAGTTGAGAGTGGGGAACCGGATAGCACCTAATTGCAATTACCTCAACGCATACAGATTTACATGAACACCAATTTGGAGGGAAATGTACCAAAAAACTAACCAGATTGACCCCTGACTTGGGGTATTGTGTACTATATTTTCTTCTTTGTGGAATTCCTTACTTTTCAGGTTTCCTACTATGACCAGGCATTAAGAGTTAGGGGTAGAAAAAATTTGTTTTATTTAAATCTCATCTTTCTACTTGATTTCAGCATTCTAGTTAGTTGAGATGATTTTGAATCCAGTTCTGTCATCCAATACGTTTAAGTCATGTTATGTCGGGGGCTTTGTCTCTCCTGGGTTGTGCTGCAGAACCGCTAACCGCCACCCCTCTTTCCTGCCACAGAAGACAAAGGCAGAGAGCTCTGTGGTGGTCCACGCCTTGCCCCTCCCTCAGGGTGACTTGCGGCTCAGCCATTAGTACCCACCTACAAACCCATCTCACTGCGGGACCACCTGGATCCCTTAGGTACCCCTGGAGAAGCATCAGACACAAAACACTCCACCCAGATGAGACTCTTCTTTCAAGACTTCATAGAATGAATCTGTGTTGGCCACCAGGGATCTCAACTTCCTTTCTCAAGTCCCTACAGATCACAGTTCAAACGTCTAACCTAGAATTTGGCTGCAGTCCATCAGAAGCTCACCAGCGGTCATTTCCAAGATTTCCACCATGAGAGCAGTGTGTGTGACCTCCACCCCCACCCCCCAGGGTTCCTCAAGACCTAGTTACTCTTTGAGCTGCTTTCCAGACCCCCAAACCTGACCTACATGAAATCTGGCAACCCGAGCTCATGAACAGCAGTCAGCCTTTCACTTCTCCCCCTTCCATGGTCTGTCTGACCCTGGTGGTGCAGGGGTTAAGCTAACCAAAATGTTAGCGGGTTGGGTCCTTCCAGTGGCTCTGCAAGAAAGACCCAATGATCTGCTCCTTTCCAGACTCCAAACTCATTTCTGACTCACAGAGACCCTACAGCACAGAGTGGAATTGCCCCTATGGGTTTCAGAGCCCGGAACTCTGTATGGGAGTAGAAAACCTCATCTTTCTCCCAGGGAGCAACTGGTGGTTTCAAATTGCCGATCTTGTAGCCCAATGCCTCCAGAGCTCCATCCTTTAAAGATTACATCCTAGAAAACCCTATGGGGTAGTTCTACTGTGTCACCCGGGACCACTCTGAGTTGGAATCCCTGGACAGTACCTAGCAACAGCCACCCTAACAGAACTGAAGGTGAGACAGAGTGCCCTGTCTTCTGAGAACATTCCACCAACTGCCTCCGCAGGAATAGGCTTGTTGGTGAGACTGTGGTACAGCCATCTCTCTGCGTTGTCCGGCTGTGCCAGGCCTGCTGACTCCCCACCCAGAGCTCTGCCCGCGCTGCCCAGCTTCACCTCCCCAGTCAACTATTACACAAGGCCAAATGCCAAGGTGCAGCGCCGCCAGGAAGAAACAAAACTAGCCCTGATCCAGGGCAGGCCGATTCCCACAGACATCTCAGGGGTGCGAAGGGAAGGGAAGAGGCATGGTTCTGGCAGGGGTGAGCTTGGCAGGAGGGCGGCTGGCAGACACCACCGTGCCTCTGCTGGTGAAACAAAACGAAGGCGCAGCCAAATAATGGGCTCATGTTTCACTCTGAGTCAACAGCCCCCTTCCAGGAGAGCCCCACCCCAAAGGCCCATCCTGTGTGTCATCAGCCCCTCCCCAGTGCCCTTTACACTGCCCCCAACACTCTGCTCTTCCCCGAGGCCGGATATGCAATCCCATCCCCCAGGAGGGTCACCCCTGCCTCAGCACAGCTCCCATTTCCTGCCCCTGGTGACTCCTCTGAAGTCTATTGTTCCCACGAAGTCTGGGTCAAAGGAAGCTGAGTCCCCACCCTTGGGGTCCGCCAGCCTGCCTGCCTGCCTGCCTGCCCACAACCTCCTCGGCTGGTGCACACTCCAGGGAGCTGGCCCATCCTCCCACCTTGCCTCCCACTTGAAAGGTGAGAGGATGTGGACGTGGTGTTCTGGTGGAAATTTTCCCATCAAAGATCCAGCCCCTACCAGGGGAAGGGGCAATACAGAAGGCGCTGGGGCCATAGCTCACACAGGTGCCGACTCCAATCTCCCGGGTATGTCGATGGGAAGGCAGGGGCTGTCATGTCAGAGAAGTCAAGGCAAAACTGGCATTGGAGCACACAGGAGCTGGCAATTCTGTGCTCCCCAACGACAAAGCCCTGCCCCCACCTCCACCTGGGCCCCTGGGCTGGAAGAAAGTAGCAGGGGGGAGGGGGTGTTGGGAGAGCAGCTGTTCAGCTCCAATTTCAGAGCTTTAAAGGGAGCTGGCGTCCCAACCTCTGCCAATGAAGGGTCATGGGGGGGCAAAGGAAGACAGGCAAGGTAATGACACCCTCACCCAACGGCGGCAAGCCATAGGAAAGGCACAGGACCAAAGCTGGTGGCCAGAGGCCCTCAGGACTGCTTTGTGGCAGTCACCAACACAGGACTCCAGAGAGGAAGCCACAGGACGTGGTGCCACACGTATCCCAGGACTCTCTCAAAACAGATCCTTCCCAAACAGGCTGGCCAATGAGGAGGAAGGAGGGTCTTTTTAAAGACCTCCCAAGGACCGCTTATTAAAAAGACTCATTGCCGATGATCTCGAATCACGGAGACCATATAGGACAGAGCAGAACTGCCCTGGATACGTCTGAGACCGCATCTCTTTACTGGAGAGCCCATACTCTTTACAGGAGGACTGTCTGGTGGTTTTGAACTGTCAACCTTGAGGTGACCAGACCGACACCTAACCCATTATACCACCAGAGCGCCTAGAACAGCAGTTCTCAACTTGTGGATCTCCACCCCTTTGGGGGGTCAAATGACCCTTTCACAGGGGTCGCCCGATTCATAACAGTAGCAAAATAACAGTGATGAAGTAACAATGAGAATAATGTCATGGTTGGGGGTCACCACCACATGAGGCTGTATGAAAGGGTCGCGGCACTGGGAAGGTTGAGACCACTGACCCAGAAGGACCACTTAAAGACTTGGCGTCCTCATATTCCACAGTAAATGGCTCTGTCCCCTAGAAGTGGTGCACTTTCTGCTGGGACCGCTGGAGTTTCTCCTGCCACCTCACTGCCTTACTTAAGCCACCAGGTGGGAAGGAAGGGCCAAGTCAGACTATGCCCGCCTCCACATCTTCGGTGTCTGAGGTCCACAGAGCAGGAGACACAAGGCAGAGTGAAAAAGTGGGCGGGTTCTACCCCAGCTGGGCATTTACTAGCAAGTCCTTCTCCCACTGCAATTAACAGCTTCCCTATCTCTAAAATGAAGAGTCTGGCCCTGACCCTAGAGTGACCAGTTTTCCCCCACGCCCCAGACACAAGTCGCCCAGGTTTCCTAATGAAGAACCTAGCGCAGGCCCTGGCCCATCACGATGCTCAAGTCACGCACATCCGCTAAATAAACAGATGAATGGCAAGAGCCCGGTTACTCCAGGGCGTCCAGAGAAACACGATTTCCAACACTGGTCCCCCTGCTTAGGAATCACAGGGTATATGATACCTACTGCTCCTTAGGGTGTGCCAAGTCCTGGGCCAGGTGTATGGCAGGCATCGCATTTTCAGACTTTCCATATGACTTACCAGGACACTGAGTACTACTAAGAGCTTGAAAGTACTAAGGGCTGTCAGGATGTGCACCCAGAACTGTCTGACCCATGCTGCAGGCTCCCTTGTGCCACGCCTGGCCTGAGCAAGTGAGAGTGAGGGGAGCTCCCTGTGGAATTTCTGCATCCTTCAGGGCACGGTGGAGGAAAGCACAGAGAAGCCCACCCCTTCCTTCCAAAGACAGCTGCATCCCTGGGTTGTGGGTCGGAAGAAAAGAAGTCTCATAGCAGATCCACCTGTGCCCCACCCCGCCCACCTGTTATGTCACTTCTGCCAGTCAATCTCCTGGGCACAGTGGCTTTTGTCCAGGCCCCTGGGAAATGTTTCCAATGCAAAGACCCCACAGGGCGAGAGAACATCTCTACCGCAAAGCAGAAACGATGAGGAAAACCAAGACCCCCCCGCCCCCCGCCCCCAGAAGTTTCCCCCAGCAACTCCGGGGTAGCCCAGACCCGCCTTTAGGCTGGCACTAGGCACGCCCCTCAGCAACAAGTTGTAAAGGAGGCGGCTCCTGTCGTTGAATTGCCTGGTGCGCTCCAAGGATAGTTGGGCTGGCAGAAAGTAGTTCCAGCTGCAACACAGCAAGCCTTTTGTCACTGGAACTTAAAAGCACTATCTACACCAATCTCAAGATTCAAAATAGTCTCCCTAAAACATTTCCAACTCTCACTTCATCACACAACCTGATCCGTAGCTTAAAAGGCAAAGATCTCAACATCCCAGCTGGTTCCCTAACAGGTCCTGGCCAAAGCTCAGAATCTACTCTTCCTCAGACAGATGGCTGCCTGGAAGAGGCAGAGGTGGGCAGCTTCCTTCTGTCTCTGCCCAGCAGAAAGGAGCTTTGAGGGGCGCGCTCCAAGTACAGTCAAATCGTCCCTGACCCATGGTTGGGCAGTTTGAATCGTCTTATCGAGAACCAACATCCCCACGGAGAAATGCACACTTAGAGGCAGCGCATCACGCTTCCAGCGTCTGAGACGCCCTGCTTTCGGAGGACAGCAAAACCTTCCTCACGAAGAAATATACACACCCTGTCAAGGGTGCTCAACACAAACAAACACTCCTGCTGGAAGCTGCGGTGAGCCATGTGCAAACAGCACTCTCACACACACCCGGGCAGACCGGCAGCCAGGGGCACACGCACTCCCCAGGGCACCGCTCCCTCAGTCTGACTGGAAGCCCCTCTGACACGCACACGTGCTCAGAGGCAGCTCCCTGGGTGGCCAGCTTCTTTTTTAAAGCTGGGATTGAACACGTATATCGTCCCATAGTTCAATCCCATCAAGTAGAATTGGACACTTGCCACCACAATCCGTTTCCAGGCGTTCTTGCTCTACGTGCGGGTTGCCAGCTTTGAGGGCTCTGCCACCTCGATCCGCTTGTGCCCATCACGGGACACGACAAGCTTCTCGACCAAGGGGGGGGGGCACCCGACAGAGGACCCCCATTTCACAACAGCCACTACACCGACCTGCAGAACGCCTCTCTTTGCCCAGAGAAAGCAGGGTCCGGGTGCTAGGTTTCTTTGATCCCTGGATGCCGACTCTGCCTCCCGGCCTTTAGGCTCCGAGGACTCCCCTGATGCCCACGGCCCACCGGGTCCGGGTCGCCCACATCCCCTCTACCATCCTCGGCCGCGCTCTCTCCAGTCTCCTCCCTGGAGAGTGCTTCAGGCACCAGCCCCAGATGCCTGCGAACCCCGCGACCGTCCCGCTGCACCCCACTCCCCAGACTTACCGGTCCCAGGGTGCGGGACGGTGAGGTGGGTGCGCTAAGTCAGTGGCAAGGAGTTCGCCCGGAGCACCGACTCTTTCTGCCTGGGTTCTGCGAGGTCCGGGGAGGCGGGCGCTGCCACTGCTGGGACGGCAGAGGGTCAGCCGCGGGGAGGGGACGTGCCGGCCGCGGGCTCGGGAAGCGCAGCGGCACGGCGACCGCGCACACCCGGAGCGGGCGGCCCGAGCGCACTTGGCCGCAGCCCCGGACCCCGGTGCGCCGAGCGGAGCGCAGCGAGGGGAGGAGGCGTTTTCCCAGAACGGGACCGACGGGAAAACACGGGAGATCCCTATTCCTGGAGGAGTGAGTCAACCGGGAGAGAGGAAGGGAGCGCGGCAGGGGAGGGCGGGGAGGCACCCGGCGCAGGGCGGGCGGAAGGGAGCGCAGCGGGCAGAGCGCGCGCCGGGGCAGCCGGGAAGAGAAGAGGGGGCCGGACCCGGCGACGGGCGGAGCGCGGAGCTCCACGGCGGGA
>NW_022110173.1:391540-393000 GCF_000313985.2 Echinops telfairi
CTCCCCCCCCCTTTATCCTCAAGCCCCCCTATTCCATTCCCTCCCGGCCAAGCCTCCAACCGCCTCTCCTTGGAGCTGCAAATCTTCCTCCGAAGCAGGGTTGGGGTGCCCCGTGGACGGGCGGGGCCCGGGCAACCAGCCGGCTGCCTGCGCGCTCCACTAGTCCTGCGCGCAGGAAGGGCTGCTCCCTTCCCCGCGGCTCCCCCCAAAGGACGTTGGTCAGGGGAACCAGGAAGCAGGAACTCCCGTGCTCTATTCCCGGATCCGCTGTTAGTGCCCGACGCCTGCCCTCCCCGGCCTTGGCCCTTGCAGTTCAATTCGGCGTGGATGCACTGCGCCGACCGGACAGGCGACTGGCGACGGAAGTTAAGCCACTTGAGGGAAAGGACGTGCTGTGTGAAGTCCTGCGTCTGGGCACTTTCGGGACTCCGTAATTCCAGGAATCCTCATCTGTGCGCGCCAGATGTTGTGATCAGGATGTGCGCGCCAGATCTCAGCGCCCACCCTCAGAACCTGTCCGTGAGCTGAGAAGACTCCGTATATAGAAGAGTATACAGCAGGCGCCTGGGTTTTAAACACGTGCCAAATGAGGCTCTCTTAGGAAAGGAGTGTTCGGGTGTTGTTACATGGAGCCCCTGTTTGAACTGTGCATTACCCTGGTGCAGTGCTGTCGTCCACCTTGTTTGCAGACCTTAAACCAAAGGACTTCTGGCTTAAAAAAAAACCCAAAAAACAGCCCAATCTCTTAAAGGAGCATTATCACTTAACCCTGTACTGCAGTGAGCATCACTCTAGATCTTATCTCTCTTCCCAACCAGAAACTTCCCTGAAGAACACAGTAATTGTTGGATTATCTTCTCTTTCACACAGCCCCAGCCAGGTAACCTGAATTGAGGGATGTACCGATATGAAGAATGCATAGAAAACCAAAAATTAAAAACGAAGAGAAAGTACTATAAATAGCAAAATTGTTACCAAGAGAGGCGCTCCAAACGTGTCTTGAGTAATGAGAGCATCATTGGACTGTAGTTGTGGCTTTGCAGGAAGCAGCCCTCGTTTACTGAGAGCCCTCATTCTGGAACACTTAGTAAATAATGAGTCACCCCACTGCTTGGTCACACCTCAGACACATGAGAAGATTGCAATATAGGGCAATATATAGGCACCAAATGGAGTACACACTGTGAGTACTAGCTATTTAATTCAGCAATTAATCTCCCTTCTGCTGACTCTGAGCATCATGCTAAGGGCAGGGGCCTGCCCTACGGACGTTCGCAGTCCAGATGAGAAGACAGACCACGTTACCAAGTTCCAGGGGTGACTTTTCATCTAGCTTCTGAGGAACAAATGAGATGGGCACGTTGGGTGTGGACACACTCAAGTCGTATGGAAAAAGCTCTCTGCCAGCTAGTCAATTCTGACCCTATAGCAACCCATAGGACAGAGAAGAACGGCCCCTG
>NW_022110173.1:394247-395836 GCF_000313985.2 Echinops telfairi
AGAATGATGTACAAATGCGCTTTACACAATTGATGTGTGTATGGATTGCGATAACAGTTGTATGAGCCCCTAATAAAATGTTTAAAAAAAAGATGGACAATCCAGATAAAACTGACTGGTGCAGAGTTAAGCACAGGTGTGCTGTCATCCACGTCTCCTTCAGAAAGATTCCTCCAGCAGCAGCGGTGGGGTTGGATTGAAGATCGGGATGCTGTACATTCAAGCAGAGGGGCTGAGGTTGAAGAAGGAAGGCAGGCTGTATGAAACAGTCCAGAAGCAAAATCAAGAATTGGTGACTCGTCTGGTTGTGAGAGTAAGAGGTGGCACAAAAACCATGACACTTTGACCACGGAACAATGGATGGTACCAGTAGCCAAGACAGAAAATTCAAACAAAACAAGAGCGAGCGGCGGACAGGCTGAGTTGGGAGATGAGTGCAGCCAGGTTGGAAGGATTGAAAGCCAAGGGGGTGAAGTCCAGAGGGGAGAGAGGGGAAAGCAAGGCTTCCTGGAGTTGCACAGCTGCTGAGAGAACACTGGGAAACCAGACTTGCTTCTTTTTTCCTCCAAATCTTTACTGTGCTATCACTCCTATTCGAGATTTGCTCCTTTCGTCCTTGTGGTAAATATATATGCAACCTCACATTTGCCATCTCGTCTCCATAGTCTTCACAGGTATAAGAGTGAGTGAAAAACTATTGCTACAAAATCACAGCCTCCTAGATGAAGCAAAAACATCAAAGTGTGAAGTTATTATTTCTCAACATGCCCTCCATCTGGGTCTCTACACGTCTGAAGGCAATGTTACCCGCTGCTCGCTAGCCTTTCCCCTGTGCCACGGTGGGTTAAGCATTGGGCTGCCACAGAGGAGGCTCTCTGCAACCATCAAGATCAGCTGTCTTGAAACCTTGCTTAGGTAGGTCACCATGGGTTGGAATAAACTCGACAGCAGTGGGTTTTTTAATTTAGTGATGTGCTAAGGAGCCATGGCGTTACTGTGGATGAGGTGTTGAACTGCTTGCTAACTGCAAGGTCGGCAGTTCAAACCTACCAATCACTCCACAGGAGAAAGAGAAGGCCATTTGCTCCCATAAGGATTCATCGCCTTGGAAAAATCCTGTGTAGAGTCCCAGTGCATTGGAATAGACTTGTTGGCAGTGGGAAAGTGAGTAAACCTTACCCCAAAGAATCCTGCATTCCTCAATTTATACCACATCAGAATTACCATTTTGGAATCCTCAAGGGACTAAAAGCATGTTCCTTGTCAATGTTCTTGGAGTTTGGATAACAGAAAGTCTAAAGGAGCAAGATCAAGGCTATAGGGTGAATAGGATAATAGGATTGCTACCCTCAAGGAACCAGCAGGTCACGGTTATGATGGGAAAACCTCTTCAGCACAACTTTCCTGGCTTTTTTTCTCACCAGTGGAGTTTTCTCTTTTCTTAAAACATCTTCCTGGATCAGTTATCAGGCATCAAAGAACAAAAAATCATATAATTGTGTGCTCACTTCCCTGACATGATCACTGAAGACCTATGGGTGCATAAGCAAATGTGGTGAAGAAAGCTGATGGTGCCCGGCTATCAAAAG
>NW_022110173.1:396915-429926 GCF_000313985.2 Echinops telfairi
TAAGAGTTGTATGAGCTCCCAATAAAATGATTTAAAAAAACAAAAAACAAGCCGCCTCTGATTGTCTTGTGCCCTTAGAGAAAATCTAGGGCGATTCCCTTTTACTAGTTCCCCAAAACAGTCTCTTTAACCTTCTGAGCTGACCTTTCGGCCTTGAATTAATCTATGAGGTCTTCCCAACCTTCCTTGAAATACTAGAGCCATCTGAAAACTGGTGCTTTTTATGTGGGACAGCATTTCCATAAACTTGTTGCAAAGCTTCGGTGACTTGGGAAGATAACCACTTGAGTTTTGTTAAGACTTTTATATTAGCTCTGACCTCAAAATCATTTTTTTCTCATGGCACAAAGAGATCTTATTTTATTTTTTTATTAAAAGATCTTTTTATTGGGGGCTCTCACAACTTTTTATTCCAATCCATCCATCAACTGTATCAAGCACATTTGTACATATGTTGCCATCATTCCTTTCTAGACATTCACTTTCTATGGAGCCCTTGGTATCAGCTTCCCCAGCGCCCCCCCAAAAAAGAGATCTTATTTTTAAGGCACCCTAATGATAACAAATATACTCATTCCTGGGCGAGTGTGCCTGCAGCCATCTACTGATCACAGAGCCACTGTTAAGCAGGTTTTGTTTAGAATAAACCATATAGGTATGACTCGGAACCCTAATCGCAACATTTTTTGACCGACCCTGTTATGATTCCGTGACTTTTCTTTTTAAAGAACCCAGGTGGGAGTGGTTTGTCTTCAGGACTTCCACGCCCAGGCCCGTACCTTTACAGGCTTCCAGAGAGCCCTGCGCTCGGGGATCTCACGCTGCACGCTGTTGGGCTTCCCGAATAAATGCAAGTTCTCAGAGAGCCGCGTTCTGAGGAGTTGCTGGATGAGAGGTTGGTAGCGCAAACCCACAAGCCCGGTGATGTGTCGGTGACCTTCTCCAAGGTGACACACAGCCTTGGAAAACCTTCGGAGCAGTTCGCTTCTAGACACGGGCCACCGTGAGTTGGAACTGACAGCGTGCACACCCGTCCTTCCCAGGGTGTTTGCCTGTCTTCCAGGTGTGTGTGTGTGTGTGTGTCTTGAAGAACACTTGACCCTCAGCAGTGAATCTGTGGGTGGAGCCAGGTCATCTGTCTGGATTAAGCTGGATGACGTCCACTTGGCTCCCCTCAAGTTTCATGATGTAAGCCTCTACCTTGTCCTACAAAAGACCCTTACTCAAGCACGGGGACAGGTGGAATGAGAAGATGAAGGCAGGGCTGTGGTCGTGTGCCTGGTTTTGATGTGGGAGGGGTACTTGTGTTGGCTATATTTCAGTCAAAGTAAAAAAGAATATTTTTTATATTAGGTGTTGGTCCTACTTGGGTTCTTTCAATAAATTTTGTTTTTCCAACCCACATGATCCCAATGAAGCAAATTATCCCTGATTCTTTCTTAAGTAAATTCAGTCACATACATGTGATGAAATTGTATGCAGCCATTAATAAGATACTTTAAATAAACCAGACAAAACTTTGATGATGTAAGGAGAAAGTGGGTTATAAAGCAGTATGTGTACAGGATGATTCATTTTTTTTAAATCTGAGAGATTGAAGATAAAAGGGACTTATTTGTGCACGCTTCTCTTACTTTGTAACAAACACGTTAACGAGTTAACCCTGTCCAGTCTGTCCCGGCTCATGGAGCCCTGGTGGGCGTCATAGCATTGTGCTCCATTAGTTTCCTTCTTTCCAACTTTGGTGTGTTGACGCTATCACCAATTCAGCTGTGTCTACAGGGACAACTCAGTGTACTTGTTACACTGAGGGGTGCCACCATGCTCACTCCTTTATGACGTTTCCTCCCCCATTAACACAGCCTTGCCACCCTCTCAGCTTCCTTTCTACTCTCTGGCATTGCTGCGGTCAGCTTGAACCAATAACTGGCCATAGATAGCATAGTGCTCAGGGCAGTCGTTGATGAGGTAAGCCACACTATCATTTGCAGGTAAGGTTTCAGGCATTTGTTGGTTTCAGTTCTAAAGGAGATCTATACTAACTAAACCAAGAGCTCTAGTTCATCCAACCCCTAGGACCCCGGAAAGTCCAGAGACCTTGAGCATTTGAAATTCTCCTCTGCTGTTTTCCCTCTTTTGATCAGGGTTCTTCTGGAGAATCTTTGGTCCCAGTGTTCAGTAACGGTGGCCAGGCCCCTCGGGTCTCTGGTCTCTGGGCCAAGGAGGCCCTTGGTCGTGGAGACCGCCAGCCACCCCTCCATGTCCTCTTCCTTTTCCTGATGCTCCTTCCTCGGTTGCTTGGGGGGCCCAGAGACCAATTGTACCTTGAACTGGAAATTGTACCTGCAGGCTTTTCGGACCCCATGCCCTAACTGTCTGAACTAGAAGGGAGAGCTGAAGTATCAACGTCAACCTGCTACGAGGCCAGGAAACGGGGTGTCCCAGGAAAACCACCCTGGGCCTCCATGACATCTTCGGTTGTATGTCATGCTCAGCCTCAGTAGCTGTTCTTTTGTTTTTGGTTTGGGTCATTGTTGCACATCTACTTATCACACAATTTTTGTCAGATTCTATGTTCTATAGGTATAAAGCTTGACAGCAATTACAATAATGAGCTGTGCAGTCCGACCCGTCATCCATGTGACGGCTCTCCCACCGTTCCCTGCTCCCTCCTCCCTTCCTTTTGTCTCCTGCCCCTGGTAGCCACTGAAAAACTTTGATCTCTGAACATCTACCTTTTCTTTATAAGTGACGTAATAGGAGTATTTGCAATTGACTTTTTCTCTCAGTACAGCGTCTTCAGCCTCCATCCATACTGTGCCAGGCATCAAACGTGTGTTCTTCCACCACCTGAGCAGGACTGCTGGTCTGGAAGGGGGCCACCAGCCCACCTCTGGGCAGAATTGTACCTCCCGCTTTTGATAGAACCCCAAAGGATCCACCAACTTGTATTTAAACAGTCCTTTATAGTATGGGACTACGACTGCATATAACTCTGTATCTGATCGTTCCTTAATTCTCTGCATCTCTGGAAATAACAAAAACCCCAAATTCATCCACACTAGATTGAGTAGCCTACTATGAAAGTTACAAAGGCGGAGTGCAGGGAAGATCATTTCCTAGCTGTTAGGTAGAAGACAGATTTCTCAGAATCATGCTCTACACCACCACCCATCTCCCCGGACCTACCTTCAACAAGTCCTGTGTGGCTGACTCACCTTCTGCCTAAGGCCAACTGTGGCCCAGGTTTTTTTCTTTTCAATAACCCTAGGCTGTATTTCTGTTGTTCATTTTTTTCTGAAAAGAGCCCTTCCCTCTACCAACTGAACCTTTCATTGTGTTTCAGTGGACACAAAAGACCTCTGTCAGGGTTGTAGGAGTCTTTTCTGCCCTCACCCATAGAATGGAGTAAGTAATCAGTAAATTTGATAAACGCATCAGTCCTAGAGTGAGGCAAAGAAAACTGGGAAGGGAGGAGGCTCCAGGCTCCGAGTCCCCTCTCTGGGGACAGACGTCTACACAGACTGAAACAAAATGATGGGTTTCCTGAGGCCACAGTTCTCAAGTGGGGGGCTTGTGCAAGGTCCCCATGAGATAGATCTCCAGGATGGCCCTGCATAAACCTTCCTCCCACCATAGTCAGTTCAGACCTTCAGGAACCCTGCCTGAAACAATCTCTGAAAACGAGGTTTAATGTAAGTCACACAGGGGGCCCTTTCTAGGGAATCGAACAACTTGCGTTCACACCTCAGCTTGTCCAAGTGCTAATGTTGACCTTGGGCGCTCTTAGGGGTTTCAGTTCTGTCATCTCTCAGGTTCTCATTTCCAAAGTATTGAACACGCACGAAGTCCTTGGCACTGAGCTGGGTCGGTACTAATGATGAACAGAAAAAATCCCCGTCCTGCATAATAATAGTCCGGTCAAAGGAGGTAGAAAAATAAGTAGTGTACCGGTAAGAGGAGGAAAATGGGTAAGAAGTTTTGGACACCTGAGATTCCTGTGGACCACTGCTGTCCCACACAACTTCCCAGGGTGCTGACAGGCTCTCTGTGCTGGACAATAGTCAGCAGCTACCCCTGCCGATTGAACACCTGCAATGTAGCTAATCCGACTAAGGAACTACGTCTTCACTACATTTTATCAGTCACTGTGGCTGGTGGCCATCGTACTGGTACAGGACAGCCGCAGCCCATCCAAAAGATGCCCAGAGAGGGAGGTAGGAAACATTTGCCTAGCGACGGAAAGGGTTTAGGAATTGTGGAAGACCCAAGTGTAAAGCTGTGACGTTGTGAGAGCCGGGCGTGGGGCGCACGGAGAGCAGGCAGGGGATGGAAAGCAGCATGGTCCTCGGAGAACTGTTACGCTCCAAGCATGCTGGGGAGTTGTTTTCAAGCACGCTGCATGGGCACGTGTGGAAAATTCGCATAAACTATGACAGTACATCGTCAAAGGGGGGCGGGTTGGTAAAAGCAAACACTGGCACTTCCCACCATGGGATCCATGCGGCATAAACAAGCGTGAACAGACTGTTTACTGATGCGAGGCTGTCTCCAGAGACAACCACCCCTGCAATGTGTTGCCCTTTGGGCACAAAGGACAGTGACTCGCAAATATTTGTTTGCATTTTAAAACCACTGGGAAGAATAGAAGCGGCTAACTAGAGGAGTGAGGTAAAGTCAGGGAACAGGGTAAGGGCATACCTAGAAACAGGCTTTAAATGTACTCTTAAAAAAGTTATTTTGAATCAGATGATGATTTAAAATTTCTCCTATGTGATAGAGGGAAACATACATGGGGCCAAAGGCAAAAAGTAAGGAAGATTTAGATTTGGTGAGGTTTATTCCTGCTGAAGATTTGAGTATCAGTAGTATCGAACCACAACAATTTAAAGATCGAGGGGCCCAAGTGTATTTTTACAAACAAAGTCTCCATTTTCTGAACAGCCTGTGAATGTTTTCACTTCAGAGCCACGGGTGCATACCCAGGCTCGAGAGCCAGTTCGCTGACCCCAGTCACGGGCTGTCACTGCTCTGGGCCCTCGACATGGACTGCGTACATTGCATGGTGGTTGCTCCAATTACAGTCAGGTCCAAATGTGGCGCCTTGTCAATGACCCCCCTCTTGACCCAATCAATCATAAGTGCCCCAGTTTTCAGTATCTTGTTTTTATTTTTAGCTTTCATGTATTATTTACAAACAACCAGTAAGTATGCTATAAAGTTCAACAGCGCGTGATCCAGTTTTCGGAGGTTGGCCTTCTTACAATGCTTCTCGTGTTTCACACATGAACTTAAGCATCCCTATTTCTTAAGCCGTTGGTGTCTTAGGTGTAGCAAGTCCAAACCCAAAACACGCGCTCATCAAAACCAGTAACCACCACTTTTCTTCCACAGAAAACGGCAAGTTCTCCCCAGAACCCTCATTGTGGCTCCTTCGGACCAGAGGTGGTCACCTCTGGAGCTCCGGCCCAACATGGCGCCGTTGGAGCAGTGGTTCTCAACCTGCGGGTCTCGACCCCTTTGGGGGGCCAAACGACCCTATCCCAGGGGTTGCCTGATTCGTAACAGTAGCAAAGTGACAGTGATGAAACAATGAAAATACTTGTATGGTGGGGGGTCATCACATGAGGAACTGTATGAAAGGGTCGCGGCATCAGGAAGGTGGAGAACCACTGTGTTGGAGGATCCTGGGAAATGGCAGGACCCCTTCGTTCCTGCTCAGGACCTGGTCCCCTCCACCCTTTTCTTCTT
Organism: Echinops telfairi; assembly: GCF_000313985.2. Lineage (NCBI taxonomy): Eukaryota > Metazoa > Chordata > Mammalia > Afrosoricida > Tenrecidae > Echinops > Echinops telfairi. The sequence continues at coordinate 402,667 of NW_022110173.1, forward strand.
TGTGCGGTGGACGTCAGGCCCCTTCTTACCTGGTCTTGATCTTGTGATTTTCTGTTTATGAAGCCCAGATTAGGTAAACTCAGAAACACAACTGGGTCAGTAGATTCAAAGGGACTGGACAGGGGAGGCTGGCAGGAAATGGAGTGTCAGGTCAGCGGGTACAAGGAAGAAGCAATGTCCTGGGATCGATTGTAGTGATGGCTGCACAATTCCTATGTGATTAACCCAGTGAAATGTATGGTGTGTGCATTGTTCCGTTGGCGAAACTGTTACAAATTAATTAAAAAGATTACCTCGTTGTGTGATAGCGGTCAAGGTGTTCCAGCCACCATCCCTGGATCACACAATCTGCGCGCGGCACTCGATGCGTGTCATGCACACCCTTGGCCAGCAGGTGGTGCCACGAAACCAGAGGCGCTTTGCTGCGGCCTCGCCTAACATCCAGCTAATACCATGGGCAGGTGGGGACGACCGGAATTCAGAGCAGGACAGTCGGAAGTCGGAGCAACTTTCGGGCCTTTGTAAAGAGTGGTAACACGTTCTTATATAAATCATCTTTTATTTTTTAGCATACAAAAGGTATAAATATGATTTATGTAAAACCAATCACCGCGCACAGGAAGCTGGAAGACACCCGGGGGCTTCAGGGGTGTGGGGAAATTGGATTGAAAGACCCAGGGAGTCCCCTGGTGTCCTCCAAGGAAGATAGTGCAGGGGTCCCCCGCAGGATCAGATCCCCTCCCCCGGCGGTAGCACCCCTTCCCTCAGCCGCTGCTGCGGTCCATCCGTCCATCCCTGCGCTGCTCATGGAGAAGTGAGCAGCTTCCTGCTTTCAACCGGGGTGGCTGGCTGCGCAGGCAGTCCGGCGGGACGGTGGGAGGGAGTTGGGAAGGGCCCGAGCGCACTTCTGTCCATGAGGCACTTGATGGGGAGCATGCCTGAGAGGAATCCAATCATGCCACAGGAAAGCATGTGGGGCCTGGGAGCCAGCAGTCCCTGCTCCTCGACCCCAGCACAGGAGGCTTGACTTAGCAGCAGCAGCAGGCGGGAAGAGCCGCTGGTGCATGCCCTGTGCTGGTAACTGCTCAGTGCGCAGGCTCTGGACTGGACGGCGCCGTCCACACAGTCTGCTGGGAGGTGCTAACCATGTGGACCGCTCAGGAGGAGTCTTAGGACCTGGGAGGACCAGCTGCCCGCAGCTCTAACGTGCTTACCATAACCTCTGCCTTGACAGTGACGATGAGAAGTCACCACAGAGAATGTGCTCTTGCCTCTTACACTGCCTACAGGGAGGGTCCGGGTCTCCTTGGCCCGTGTCGCTGGGGGAGGCACTGTCAAATGACCCTCAGCTGTAACGCACTACGGTCACTTTCAGAGTTGACGCGTTAAGGTCTTCACAGAAATTAAAACAATGACATCAAATTCTTACATATTGATCAAACACTGGGCCAGAGCCGCTTTGAGACTAAGATCAGCGCTAGCCAACCTGCTGAGGGGCAGGGGTTCCTGTGGCCCCAGTGCCTTCCCAGCCCAGGGGGACACAGGCCGGTTCTGGGAGACAAACGCCACACTTGCTGCACCAGGAAGTGCGCTTCTAAATTTGTTTACGAGTGAGCACTAATGCTTCTGGGGAATGGTGGCTGCTGCCGCCTCCTCCTGTGGGGGCTCTGATGGGGCAGCAGAGCTAAGTCACCTGCGTGGACTCCAGATGGCAACTGAAGGCATTTCCCCACCGTGATGGTGGAATCTGCACGAGGAACCATCACCATCAAAGAAAGTAGAAACTGCCTACAGAGATGCTGTGCAACCAGTCTTTAGCTCTCATCTGAACCGCTGCTGCTTCCCAAATATACTCATTCTCCACTGAGCATCTCCTGACTATAGATTTATTGTGAAAGGGTTCCAAGCCCACAGCTGATGCGGACATACCTGAAGCAGGTGTTGGCAAAACTAGGGCCTGGGCCAAACCTGGCCTGTTGTCAACTTGTGTAAATAGGACTGCACTGGAAGACAGCCACACTCACCATGAGCGGTCTGTGGCTGCTTTCAGGCTACAGCGACACAGCTGAGTAGTTTAGAGACTGGGCTCGTGCAGACGACAGTATTTACTGTCTGTCCTTTGCAGAAGTCAATGTGTGCAAGCCCTGCCCTGGAGAATAAAGGCAAGGTGGGGAATTGCTCTTCTCCGGGAAGCTAGAGGAGACTGGACTCGTGAGCAGTGACCAAGGTGCTGTCAATGATCTCTCAACCGTGCTCAACTGCGATTCCTGATTAAGCCTAAAAAGCCCTATGGAGTTTGAGTGTGTGTACACGCACACTCGGGTGTTTCACCAAAGAGATACGCGTGTATGTCTTGGGACGAGGGAGACTAACGATCTGCTTCTGAGAGCGCCACAGCGATGCAGGTCAGTTCTGCGCCTGCGGTTCCGTTCTCTCACTCACAGGCCAGCTTGCTGTCACAGCTAGAAAGCCCAATGGCAAAGGCCTGGATGGCGCACAGGGGGTAGTTGTAGTCCAACGTAAATATGTCCTCCGACACACGTCCAAACTGCATGACGATATAGTCGGCTGTAAGCCAAGGAGTTCGGGCGTTAGAAGGTAGTGTAATTGTACCAGGGAAAAGGCTAGTTAAGCCACAGAAATCCTCTACTGAATCCTCCACGCGCCACCAGAGCAAACAAACTCTGTGCCTGTAGTCCATTCTGACTCCTGCGACCTCACAGGGCAGGGTAAGCTGCCGCGATGGGTGTCCCAGATTGCAGCTCGTTACAGCAGTAGGAAACCCGGTCTTCTCCCAAGCCAGTCACTGGGTCTCTTCCAGCTCAAACCTGGGGATGCTGAGACTGAGAGAAAGGAGTGCCTGCCCATCAAGGGCAGGGTCGCTCTCAGACCCTCTCAGCCGCAGAGCTGGAGGTTAGTCCTGACGAGCACCAAGGCCAAGCAGAGAGACAAGCCAAGGGGAGTGAACTGAGAACAGTGCCAGCTCCGTGGGCTGTTTGTGTGTGCTACCCCGATCCGCCTCCCTGAAAACTTCTCTGAGCTGCCACGGTAAATCTCTCCTACTCCCCTCCCTTCCTCAACACAGTGGCTCACGAGTTTTCTTCTAAAATTGTCCTTTTGTTTTTCCAAAGAAATGACCTTTCTAAAGTAATTAGCAGCTCCCTGATATAATAACCCCCTCCCAGCTATGGGAAACGCTCATTTCTCACGTCAGAACGTCTCTCCCCTGTTCCCGCCCAGCTCTTCCTGTGGCTTACGGTCATTGTCGTGGACGATCTGGAAGTTCTTCACAGACGCCTGCGTGACCCGGCCATGAAAGCTCAGGACGTAGGACTGGACGTCATCATTCCAGACGGGGGCCTTGTTGTGCAGTTCAATCAAATTCTCCATTATTTTGTTTTCCCATTTGCAAAATAAGCTCTCGTGGTCCTGCTCAGAGGGAAAACCTGGTTAAGAACTCATTCAGTCTCAATCACGAGAGAGAAGATGGAGTGTGTGTGCGCGTGTTTGGGGTGTGTGTGTATGTGCGCTTTCTCCTTTTCAGAAAGGGTAAAGCAAAAGCAAACAGAGCCACAAAGTACCCTAGATTTCTTTCATCCTTATGTGATACTCAGCATTTCTCTCTGTAGACCAGCTAATTCGGAGTGAGCAACTTTAGCAACTATTGTGAAATGAGACTTACTCTGAGGTTCTGGAATGGGTCTCTCCTAAAGAAAACTGGGACCCATCCTCGAACCTGGAGTTCCAGCAACATGTGGACACACAGCATGAGCACGTGCACAGAGCTGACCCTCGCACAGGGTGATTCCCACTGCGCAGGCCCGAGACGCTGGTCATCTGCATGAGTAGCATCCTCTAGTAAATTGCATCTTGTTGTAAAAAAGTAATCTCGAGATTTTCATGTATTTCAATCATACCACAAACCTCGAGTAACATCATGAGAGTCATTCAAAGTGCCACTAGTGTTGTCGGAAGAACTCCTGAGATCGGCCACTGCCTGGCCTGCCGTTTCGCGGCGACAGCACCCAGCGGAAGGGCCATTGCCAAAGAAAAGGAAGTTCGTGAAATCTTGCTCTGTGGGCGATGTCTCTCTTTTTCGTTTCTTTTTTTTAATCATTTTATTAGGGGCTCATACAACTCTTATCACAATCCATACACACAGCGATGTCTCTTTTTATCTTGTACGGAAAACTCAGCTTTTATGTTGGTGTAGTATATGAGACATATAACATACAACATTTGTGTTCATTGACTGTTACTGGTAAAGCTTCTAGTCAACAATAGGCTATTAATTAATTCACCTTTTTAGAAAGTCAAAGGTTGTAAGATTTTTTTCCTGTGTGAGAGGTCAGTACGTCTAACCGCTCTATTGTTCAAGTTTTAACTGTGTATGTATGTAGTGTGTGCTCATGTGTGTGTGCATATATATATATAGATTTCCCCCTTCCCTAATTGCTCTCTTCTGTGTTGTAGTCTTGTTTTTAAGCATGCCTTTGCTGATCAAATATGTTCAAGTGTTAACTGTGTATACGTGTGTGATATAGATGTGAGTGTATTCTTAATTGATCTCTTCTCTATGGTATTCTTATCTTTTACAGTTCTTTTGCTGATCAATATGTTCTTACTTACATTTCGTGGCCGAAAAGGTATCCGTTCATGACTCATATTCATCCCGGGAATAATCACAGACATTTTCCTAGGGCCTTTAAACCCAAGTACATTTGTTTCCTAGAAGACAGGAAAGGGAAGTAGAAGTGGGAAACTCAAAGGAAAGAAACCACTGTCTAACAGGAGCCTCTCCTGGGCATGTGCAATGTTGACCCTGTCAGGAGACGCAGCCATTACACGGTGCAGTACTACTGGGGCTCAGACAGACAGGCAGACAAACAAACACAAACTCACTACCAAGTTGAACTCAGGGCTACCCAGTACGCCAGGGCAGAGCTGCCCCTGGGTTTCCAAGACTGCGTCTCACGGGAGTAGAAACCCTCATGTTTCTCCTCTGAGTAGCTGACGGGTTTAAACTGTTGACCTCGTGGTAAGCAGCTCCACGAGGGATAGTGTCAAAACTAGGGAAGTAATACTATGCCTGGTCTTAAACCCAATTTTGCACAGCTGGATTTAAAACAGATTCTATTAGCTTGAAACTTCACTTACTCTTCCTTGTCAGCAATATGTGCACTGACTGCAGCCGCTCTGGCCCAGGGTGCTGTGGGAAGCGCGGAGCGCCTACTGTTGGCTGCTCAAAGCCACCACGCACCCATCGACACCACAGGCTGAGAATCTCTGTAACACTGCTGAGTCGTGGCAGTGGGCTATTGGGGGCCTAGTAAGCAAACTGTCTAACTTTGTCACCATCAACAAATAATTACCGTATATACTAGACTATAAGCTGAGTTTTCAGCACATTTTAAATGCCATTTTTGTGGTAAAATAAGGTACCTTGGCTGATAATCGGGTCAGCTTATACTCGAGTATAGACGGTAGTTCTCAAGGCAGGCATGATACTATGTGCTACAATGAGTACTACAGCTTACATTAAATAGGGCGTGTACTAAAACCAAACACCAAACTCACTGCCATCGTGTCAATTTTGACTCAGAGAGACGGTATTTAGGGCTTCTGGGGCTTTTATTTAAAAAGCTTTGGAGCAGACAGATCTCATCTTTCTCTCAAGGAACTGCCAGTGGGGTCTGAATGACTGATCTCGTGGTTAGCAACCCAATGCTTAGTTGACAGCCACCAACGCTAGACGACCAACAACTCTGATCTCTATTAACCTGGCAGAGTGTATAAATAAACACATTAAACAGGTACTCTATCTCTAAATGTATGTGGGGAAATGTAATGCACACGTTACAATACTTTCCTGAGACGAGAGAGGCGATGTGTTATAAGGTGCTGAGTCAAACTGTTCTCAGACATGTAGAGTAACTTCACTTAGGGAAGGTGAAACTGGGATGAAACCAGCAGCTACACTGGGCTCGTTCTTTCTTGCCGTCTTTTGCTCAGCCGCCCCTTCAAGGCCTCTGTGCTTCTGGCCCTGTGCTAGTGTGGATAAAGCAGTGCGCTCGCGCCTGCAGTTTCTGGCAGAGCCAGTTCATCTGCAATATGCAGTATGGAATACAGTCGTCAGGTTACGAGACAGGGTGCCATGGGATGTCATTCCAAGGTGTGATTCTCTGATGGCCTGATTAACCCAAGAGGCCTTAAGGAGAGGGGTGGTTCTCACCGAGGCTGGAGCAAAGCCACTAGGGATGGGGTGGGGCTAGTGTGGTTAGAATGACACGGGGGCGGGGCAACGGGAGGGAGACTAAAGCGTTAGGACTTTACTCCATAGGCAGTGGGGCCCAGAAAAGACCTGAAACAGGACGACAAGACCCACCGGAGCACTGTTTTAGGAAGACGTATCTGACAGCAGTATAAAGCAGGCTAGAAGGGAAAAGATTCAAAGCAAAGGGCCAGTGTCTAAGTTGTGGTCACCTCTGGCTAATGACTATGGTGTCACGGAGGCCTGAATCCCTACAGAGAGAGGCATCAGGGCAAGGGGAGAAGGGAGAGGAACTATCACACAGGGAGGAGCAGCACTGGACGGGCCAGTGCACTAGCCACAGCAAGTGAGACAAATACATGGAGAGCCGGGAACCGCGGCAGCAAAGAAGGATCTCGCAGAAGCAAGCTTGGGAGCGAAGGCGATGGCTGTCTTTGGTGGCATTGAACTCTGAGCACCAGCAGCGTGAGCTGAGGGTGGCACTTACGTAGCAGATGACCGCCAGCTCTTGCCGGGTGTGGGCCTTCTCTACCAGTCCCTGGGCCTTGGTGGGGCTGACCCCATGGTCATACACTGTGAACCTGCTGCCCGTGAGGTTAGATCTGGAATCAGGAGAGAAAGGTACCAGGGTGAGCTACAGTGTCTCTCTCAGCCACAGCGTCTATGAGAGGTAACTAACCTCTCAGAAGTGAGGAGGCTGATTTCACCTAGTCTCCAATGTCTACGGGTTCATGACCACTTTGTCGAAGATCTGAAAGGAGGTAAGAAATTTTTTGTTTCTTAATTTATTTTATTGGGAGCCACCCTTACAGATATCGTACCATGTAATGGCTCAATCACATCAAGCAGTGTTACAGTGTATCACACAACTGCTAACACACCAGTTTCAAAACATTTTTTTCTTCCTGAACTCCTTGATATCGGCTCCCCTTTGTCCCCTTCCCCCAACCTCCCAGGAACCTTTATTATTTCTTTTTCCTATAATAGTGTTTTGGGGGGCTAGGCCAGACCTCACACAACCCATCTGTCCGTTCACACACAGTTCTGTTGCCAACCCCATTGAGTGCGCTTACACAGTCCTCAGTGCTGTCTGCTGCCTCTCCCCCCAGGAAAGTTTTTAAAGATTACCATTCTCAGTAAAAACTCATTATAAAAAGGATGGTTATGAACTTGATTTCTTAAATGTAACATGAGCAAATTTCAGGTCAATAAATAGAGCTAGTTCACTTTAGCTATTGTGTAATTTCCACAAATGGAAGGACTATGATTTATTTATCAATACATTCAAGAAATGTTTGTTGAGCACCTCCTGTGTGCCAGCTATTATTTTAGGGAGTAAGGACATAATGGTGAAGAAGACAGTCTCCCATCTCCTGGAATGTTTATTCTAATATGGAAAGGCAGACAATAAACAGACAAAATAAGGTAAGTATGAGGGAAATTTACAAAAACGACGACAGTGGTAGACGGTGCCGTCTCAGAGTGTGGTCAGAGAAGCCTCTCCTCGGACACGACACGAGCCAAAGTGTGGAGGAGCGGAGAGGGCTTGGACAATGCGGAGGAGGAGTGTGCCCGGCAGAAGACTGAGTAGCACAAGTCGAGGCAACACTGAGCTTAGCGGACTCAGGGATTATACGGAAGTCCGAATGGCTGGAGCAGAGCGAGGGGGAGCTGGAGGGGAAATGAAATCAGGGAGTCAGGGGATAGGTCACTGAAGGACACGTTCAACCCTGGGAAGGACTTTGGGCTTTAAGTGCAATGGAGAGGCAGGCATTAGAGGGCTTTGTGCATGCACATGAGTGTGGTGTTAATCAGATTTTTATTTTTAAAAGTTCATCTGAAGAAGAAAAAAAGTTTATCTGGTTGTGGTATGGAAAAAATAGACCAAAAGGCAAGTACAGAAGTGGAGAGGAGAGTTAAAAAGACAGGGAAGGCAGAGAAGCAGGGCCCAACCTCTGACTCCTGTGGACAACAACTGCTGATGGGAGAGAGAGAGAAGAGAAGCAAAGCTAAGGCTTGAACAGACGATGAACGGTGCTACCACTCACCGAGAGGAAGGTGATGGGAGGAAAGGCTTTGGGGAGGGAACTCAAAATGAATTATCTTCTAGACAGGAACAACAGACGAAAACTCACTGCCATGGAGTTAGTGTTGACTCAGAGCAACCGGGGTGGGCAAGGCAGGACTGCCTCGCAGGGTTTCTGAAACGCTACCTCGTCACAGGAGTACAGAGCCTCGTCTTTCTCCCCAAGAGGGGCTGGTGGTCTCGCACTGCAGACCTTTCGCTTAGCAGCCCAATGCGTCACCACTGCACCACCAGAGTTCCTCTAGACACGGCAGGCTTGAAAACGCCATGAGCATCCAAATGGCGATGTGAAGTAGGATGGACAGGTGAAATTTAAACTCGGGGGAGCCTTCAGGGTTGAATGCGTAAACTTGGAGAAGACTGATATATAGGTGATGGTGGTTAGTGCTGAGTGGTGGATAAAATCACTGTAAAGGAGGAAAGATAGAGGGAGAAGAAGGGGTCTGAGGAAGGTCCTTGGAACACACTAGCACTTAGCAGTCAGGAAGAAGATCCTAGAGAGCGGAAACAGAACACCTTGCCAGAAAGCAAGAAGATAAAATGGAAATAATGTAATTGCAACAGCAAAGAAAATCCTTCCACTGAAAGTCAAGTAAGTGAGGGCTGTGATGACGAACCCCTGGATTTAGACCTGTAACGTCTGCTGGGGTCAGTGACAAGAGGTTTCAGCCGGATGTTGGACTGAAGGTGGTTGTGCCCATCAGGAACGTCACCTTGAACTAAGGTGTCTAAGTTCCAATAATGAGACGTGGCAATACCAGGGACCTCTCGACATGAAGCTCTGATGACAAGTCACAGCGGTGGTATTCCTGCCAAAAGGCATCACGTGAATTTAATCATGTGGGAGATAAACTGCCATAGAATGGAGGCCAACTTGTGGGTGCATAAGCAAATGTGGTGAACAAAGCTGATGGTGCCTGGCTATCAAAAGATATAGCGTCTGGGGTCTTAAAGGCTTGAAGGTAAACAAGCGGCCATCTAGCTCAGAAGCAACGAAGCCCACATGGAAGAAGCACACCAGCCTGTGCAGTCATGAGGTGTCAGGGATCAGGTATCAGGCATCATCAGAACAAAAAAATCCTATCATTGTGAATAGGGGGAGGGAGTGCGGAGTAGAGACCCAAAGCCCATTTATAGGCCACTGGACATCCCCTTACAGAAGGGTCTCGGAGAGGAGACAAACCAGTCACGGTGCAATGTAGCAACGATGAAAATACAACTTTCCTCTAGCTCCTAAATGCTTCCTCCCCCACCATCACAATCCCAATTCTACCTTACAAATCTGGTTAGACCAGAGGATATACACTGGTACAGATAGGAACTGGAAACACAGGGAATCCAGGGCAGATGATCCCTTCAGGACTAGTGATGAGAGCGGTGATACCGGGAGGGTGGGTTGGAAAGGGGGAACCGAATATAAGGATCTACATGTGACCTCCTCCCTGGGGGACGGAGAACAGAAAAGTGGGTGAAAGGAGACGTTGGACAGTGCAAGATATGGCAAAATAATAATTTGTAAATTATCAAGGGTTCATGAAGGAGAGGGAGTGGGGAGGGAGGGGAAAAAATGAGGAGCTGATGCCCGGGGCTTGGGTGGAGAGCGGATGAGGGCAATGAATGAGAATGATGAGGGCAGTGAATGTACAGATGTGCTTTACACAATTGATGTCTGCATGGATTGTGATAAGAGTTGTATGAGCCCCTAATAAAACGATTAATAAACCTAACTGCAAAGAATGGAGGCCAATTCACAGTGACCCCATAGGACAGGGTAGAACTGCCGCTGTGGGTTTCTGAGACTGTAACTGCTTACAGGCATAGAAAGAAAGCCCCGTCTTTCGCCTGAGGAGTGGATGGATGGTGATTTCAAACCACCCAACACATAGCCACTATGCCATCAGGGGTCATGAGGAAGCATCAGATAAACCCAAACTGAGGGATAGTCTACAACTAATGGGCCAAAACCCTTCCAAAGTGTTAAAGTCATGAAAGGCAAAAACACCATGAACGGAAACAACACAAATCCCTTGGGAACTGCCCAAGCTGAAGGAGACAAGACCAGCTACAAGCAGCATCCTGGATTGGCTGGCTCTCCGACCAGAAACAAGATCATGAGTGGGGCAAACAGGGGATCTGAGGAAGGCATTATCAGTGCCTCCAAGGGGGTTTCCTCGTTTTGATCACTGCATGAGGGAGGTAGTTGTGTGCTGCCGAACTGGGTTCAGCTCATAGCAACCCTGTGCGCAGAGAACACCCCGGGGTTTCCTGAACTGCCATCTCCATGGGAGCAGGTCGCCAGGTCCTTTCTCCTGCAAAGCCACTGGTGGGTTGGCCCACCACTGAAGCTGAGTGCTTACCACCGTGCCATCAGGGCCTCCTGGTGCTGCGGGTAGGAAAGATGTTCACATTTGGGAAACTGGCTGAAAGGAACTCTGTACTGTGTAACTTTTTTTCTAAGTTCAAAAGTATTTCCAACTGGAAAGTTAAAAATAAAGGTTGAGGAAGGAGCCGATGGGCAGCATAAGTATCTCCTCAGGGTTTACAATGAAGACGAAACGATGACTCGTCACGGGGAGAAGAAAAGGTGGGATCAAAGGAGGGCTGTTTGCTTGGTTTGTTGTCAATGGAAGTCCTCTCTGCTTGTAAACGAACCCAGCTCAAAAGGGCGGCGTGACATGCTGGAGAGGCACAAAGGCCTTGAATTAGGGAGAGTGAGCAGAATCCAGTGAAGGTAAAGGTGTGGTCTGACAGAGCAGTAGCAAGTCTATGTATCGCTGTGACAATAGGGAGGCAAAGGATATCCACCTGGATGCAGGCAGGCGGAAGTTCCTTTCTGACTATCCCTGCTGCTCAGGGCGATCAAAAGCACGGCCATCATCTGGGAGGAGTTGGGAGGCAGGAGAAGGGGGACGGGAAGTCTGAGAAGAGAGACAGGGAAGACTCATCTCAGATTGGGAGAGACAGTTGCTTCTTGGGCCTCTCTAATGTGTGGTTAAGTGAGATCAGTTCCCTTGTTTCTCTTTCCTCCAGCTACGTTCAGCAACCACACCTGTCTGTCAGTCTGCTGCGCTGTGGTGGTTTGCGTGTTGCCGTGACTCTGGAAGCCATGACACGATCCCCAAACCAACCGCGTAGCAGTAGGTTTCCCAATGTTAGTGATCTTGGCATTCTGGATTATGATTTTTAAAAATTATTTTTAGTACACACTGAATCCATGAGTTTCGTTTATCACTGTGTTTTACTTTTCATTCTCTTTAAACGGGTGTTTGCTATGCGCATACACAGGCCCGGATGGCTGGGTTAGCTGGCCCCTTGAACTAGCCATCTTCTGTACAGATAAAACATCTGCAGTCAGACCCACTCTGATGAGAGGAACAGAAGCATCAGAACAAACGGGAGGACTGACACAGGCCACTCTTACCTGAGTTTGCCGATGTAATTTTCCCCCGCACGAGATAAATCTAGAGGATCAGTGGAGATGAGGTAATTGGAAGTTTTGCTCTTTTTCCGCTTTCTTGCTGCAAGAAGAAACCTCTAGAAAAAGAAAGGTGTCAGTGAAAAATTAAGGCAAGAGAAGCCCAAGCTTTGTCTTACCCAGTCACTCAACAAGTATTTAGCAAATGCCTATCAATCACTAAGTTGCTGGTCTCTGGGTCTTTCCTCCTTTCTGACGCTCACTCTGCTTCCTAGAATTCACTATCTGTTCCCTTCCAAGACGGCTGCTTGGAATTCACTAGCTTCATTCTCTTATCTAGTTGCTTACACGTGTATCCCCAAACATGACTTCTAAAAAGCCTCCTACAATGCCATGTCTAAGAAGCCCAACTTTAGAAGACACTGGCTCCTAGCCCCCTTACCCTCTGCAGTCACTGTCCTAGTATGCCTGTTATATTTGTTGTTGCTTTAAACCCCTGTGCTCCCGGTGACATGAACAGTCACTTTATGCACCCTTCCTTAAGCTCCTGAGTTTAGACAATCCGTCACAGGGAATCAGGGGAGCAGAGATGGCTAGAGTTCAGAATCTGCTATATCACTTCATGTGATAAGTTATTCTCTTAGCCCCACGGACCTCTTCCATAATAAGAAACACTATTTTGTTCAGAGAAGAAACTTGTCCACTGGACTAAGAAACTCATATGAATCACGGCCTCGTCTAACCCAAGACCAGATAAACTAATGATGCGTGCCGCCCAGCTGCCACCACTGACCATTCTGACCAGGGAGTTACTAGACGATCCTGAATAGAATGGCAGCAAAATGTAGAATGAAATTAAAATTCCTGAAAAAGGCCAGACTTACTGGACCATTATAGAGACTACAAGAAACCCTTGGATGATCACTGGAAGATAAACTTGGAACTTGGAAATGAAGCTATCTCTGGAGGTCAGCTTTCAGCCAAATAATAGATTGGTTTATAAGATAAACAGCAGCACCCATGATTAATGCGCACCCTTAAAACCACCACCCTAACAGCTGGCATTTAGCCACACATGAAAATGAGCAGGCAAGGAGGCAAAGGAGGCTCGATCAACGGAAGTAACAAACATGATGGAAATAAAAGAGAATCCTGACACAGTGTGAAAACAATGTGGATACATATCATTAAAAAGTTGGGGGAAAGGAGGAGCTGATGCCAAGGGCTTAAGTGAGGAGCAAATGTTTTGAGAATGTTGAGGACAAAAAATGTGCTAATGTGCTTTACACAATTGATGTTATGTATGGATTGTGATACGAGTTGTAGGACCCCCAATAAAATTATTTAAAAATATATTATTAAAAAGTACGCTAATTTTGCTGTATACACTTTTATCAAAAACACAATAAAATGTTATTTCAAAAAAATAAATTTTATCTTGCAAGGTCATTATATTTTATTTATACATATCTTACAGTGTATGCCTGTGTGCCTGATAATTAGTAAACACAATAAACAGTGGCTATAATAACAATGATATCTATTATCATTTTATAATTTCTAGGCTCTTAAAAGTTAACCATTCACACACAAAAGAAGTTGTTCATTAGCAAGTATTAATGGCCTCAAACTTATACAGAATGAATTATAATTTGTAGAGTAAGAAATAAGACATTTAACTTGAATATTTTTCTAGATTTCTAACTTCTTCTATCTCCTAAAATTTGTTCACCTTCCATGTCATATATAATAAAAATACACAATGAAGAGCACTCATGAATACTCCCAAGTAAGTAACAGAATAAGAATAAAATAATCACATGCAAACATTCTCTTCCATTTTAGATAAAATTCTTTTTGGAGCAGAGGGAGGGGTAGGGTCTTGCCTATTTAGAACTATGAACTCCTTGAAAACACTGAGAACACAATTATCTGGGAATTAGTAGATATAATCTACTTCCAGCTGACTTGGCTTAACAGTAGGGCGATTTTCCTATCATAAGGCACATTCTTCCCTTCTACCTCAAGATCTGCCGGAAGACTCGGTTCTCTTACCTTTTGATTTTTATCTTTTTCCAAGAACATACAATAAGTGGGGAAGAGACGGCGATCCATTCTATTTTTATTCCTGATTATTCGACACTTGATTGTGACACCTCGGGGGGCAGGGCTGTATGCAAACTCCTCTAAATTCTCCACTTCCCCCAGCTGGTTTTCAGTCTGCTGTGCTGCAGAACCGGAAGCCCCTGGACCCTGCAAGACCAAACCTGTGTGAGCAATGGCGGCCAGCCGGGAAAATGGCACTCAGTGAGAGACCCTACATGGGGAACCAAAACACCTTAACTGATTACGTCTGTAGTCTCATGACAAAATGAGGGGAAACTCAAACAATTAAATAAGGATCGGAATAGTGAGAGTAATGAAGTAGCTACACAGGAAGAGGGAGGCAGCCTCACAAAGCTGACTTGAGGTGAAAATTTAGGGACACGAGCTTAGTCTGAATTCAAGTTCAAATCATCTAAAGGGACTCTCACCAGTAACGGTACTTAATACTGAAGGTATGTTTAGGAAATAGTCAGGTCCGCTCAGAGAAAGGCATTTCAGAGCTACGTACTGCGGTTGATTTCTGGCTGGATGCAGAATCGGGTCTTTCTGTTTCTGAATTTGGTGAATGTGATCTTAATTCTTTCCCTCCTTCTTCCTCCCCATCGGTCTCCTCCTCATCAAAGTTTAAACTGCCTGAGATTCCTGGCAGAAAAACAAGAGCTGTCAACAACTGTCAACTCCAAACTCATGGCTGGCGAATCCGCTCTGGCTCATAGGGCCCCGGGTGCCCGGTAGACCTGCCCCTGTGGGTTTCCGAGACTGTAGCTCCAGGGGACTACAAAGTCATGGAATGACCGGTGGTTTCCATATGCTGACCTTGTCACTAGCAGCCCAACATGCAGATAGTCCGCCACCAGCGCGCTTGTCAACCCTGGTTTGAAAACGACAGTTTCATTTTTCTTGCTTAAAACTTTCCCAGTTATTCCTAGTTACATCTATTTCATAAAAACCGACCATTATTTCTCCATAAAAAAATGTCATCTCTGTTAAAAATGTCAACAAGTATCTGCTAACCCTAGGTGGTTACCCAAGAGAAAGGAAACATGTCCACGCAAAGTATGCACACAATGTTCACAGCAGCTTTAGTGTAGCAGCAAAAAAACGAAAATCAACCCAGATGTCCATCATTTAGATCAGGGGTGGGCAATGTCCGGCCGATGGCTGTAGAAGGCCCTAGAAATCATCAGTCCCAGTGACATCACAAACCTCATCAAAGAAAGGCAGCTACAGCATCACGTGGGGTGAGTTAATGAAATGTTTGACAATTAAATGCGTGGTCTGTGAATGATGTTATAAATACCCAAATGGTCCTTGGCAGAAAAAAAGGGTTCCCTAGCCTTATTTTGATAGAGATTGTGGTACAGCCATGCAATGAACTACCATCAACAATAAAAGGGACAAACAGTGTAATGACCAGGATGCTAAGGTCTGTTACAGTCAATCAACTGAAAGGAAGTTTCCTCTGGGGTGTGGCCTACTTCCAATATAACTGACTGCTGTGGAAAAGCTTGTTTGCTTTCTGCCGGGTCTGGATTCTGCATCTGGCTGGTCATTGATCTCCAGTTCTTTGCACTTCAGCCAGTGGACTACAGTATTGCCTGTCAATCTTGGAAGTTGCCAGCAGTCTCACCTGCCAACCTTGGATTCATCTGCCTCTGTGGCAGAAGCTTGCCAACTGACCTGCCGATCTTGCCATCATTCAGCCCTGTAGCTATGAGACAGAAGTCTCCAGCCCGGCCCCTCATGTATGGGTTTGGAATTTGCTCCCTTCTCCAACTCTGTGCCCATGTCCTTGATCAGGAGCCTTTCTCTACACACACACACAGACACACACACACACACACACACACACACACACACACACACACACACACACACACACGCTTCACTAGTTCCGCTTCTCCCACAAGCCTGGCTTAAGACGGCGAGAGAAGATGTCCGCCTACAGCACAGGTGCAGAGCTAGGACCTAAACTGAGCTCCCTTTCTCTTCGCTAAGTTATCCTTCATACAATAGTTGAAATCACCTGCAAATCATGGATTTAACAAGTAGACTTAAAGCCAGGGAGGGTGGCTTTTTTCTTCCAGCCACTTCCTGCTCACATTCAACTATCTCTGAAGAGTTTTTACACAGCTCACAATTAAATTGATAGTGGTTTTACTTGAAGGCGCCCGTGGACAAGATAAACACTGGATTGTCAAAAAGTGATCTGAAGTGAAGCATGAGGCTTCACAAAGTTCATTCAAAATTCCATGATCTCTTGATGCACGTGTGCACAGCCACACAAAAACCTGAACATGAATGTTCACGGCAGCTTTATTCACAATTGTTAAAAAGTAAAAACAATGCCAACTGAGGAATGGAAAAAAATGTAGCATACCTATATAATGGGCTATTACTTGATAATAAAAGAGAGCTAAGTATTGATACATGCTACAGCATGGGTAAACCTTGGCAACAGAATGCTAAGTCAGAGCAGCACAGCATAAAGGACCCGTATGACACCTTTCGTGTGAAAGGCCCGGAACAGGCCTACCAGAGACAGAAAGTAACTGAGGCTGCTTAGAGGCTTTGTGGGTAGTGGAGGTTGGTGGGAAACAGGAGATGATGGCTAGTGGATACAATATTCATTCTGAGATAATGAAGATGCTCTAAAATGGACTGTGATATTTGCATAAGTCTGTAAAAATATACCAAATACCATTAAATTACGTACTCTAAATGTATAAGTTGTATGGTACGTAATTATCTCTTTTTTGTCGCCCAAAGTCAGAAAACTTGAGATGTGACTGTGATCTCGACATCTTTGCTCGTACTGTGTTTTCAAGTGTCATTTTTATACCAACACTCAGTTTATACGAATGTATGGATGAAGATGAAGGTCAAAGAGTTCTCCCGAACCTTTAGGACAGCCTAATTGGACATACTCGTTGAAACTGTCACTTCTTAAGTTAATCAGGAGACCTCTTAATAGGTTTTATGATGCAACTGGCCTACATGTAAGAGGCATCATCTGTCACTAAAAACTAGTTCCAATTAGTTCTATGACACAGCCCTACTTGCTACTAGCCCTCACTGAAGATATGGGTGCTGTAGCAAAGAGCAGTGAAGAAATCAGATAGTGCCTGGCTAACTGAAAGAAGCAAGCAGTCATCTAAGTGAGGCATCAACTAAGTCCACACAGAAAAAGCACATCAGTTTGTGTCATCTAAGAATTATAAATGAAAAAATCCAAATCTAGGAGACAACGATATCAAAGCTTAAATTCAGAAACACTCGGTTTTTGGAAGGCTATGGATGATAGTGGAAACACAGAAATCCATTGGCAGGATGTCTCCATTAAGCCTCTAGTGAATTCCCTCTGACCAGAGTTCAGGGATGACCGTAGTCCAGCGAACAGCCCGCTGTCACACAGAGAACACAGTGAAGTCCATTATGGCAGATGGAGTTAGGTTACAATGTAACACTTATGTGATCTCCCTGTCTCACCCATCTTAAATCTGTTCCAGTTTTTAATATTTTTCTGATTTCTTTTCAATTGAGGGTTTTGCTGTTTTGTTTTATTTTGTCATGTTAGATTTTTAAAATGTGTTTCTTGATTTTGTTTTGTGTATTTTTCTCTATATGAAATCCAGGACAGATAAACTTATAGATATATCTATAGAGACAGTAACTGTATTATTAAGTACCTGCGGTCATGGCAAGGGGGAGATGGGAGGCTAACAACAATAACTACAAGAAAGAAGAAAATGTTTTAAAATTGACTGTGGCAATGATTACACAACTCTTCTTAATATGATTGAACTACTGAATGATATGCCAATATAAAACAAAAAGAGTGGGCTAGTTCTGAGAAAAAGCAGAGCAGGTATGTAATCGGGTTGGGCCACAGGAGACAAGCTGGTTCTGAAGGGATAAAGAACTGGGCTAAGAATCTGAAAATTTAAAGAAAGAATAAATCTAGTCCTAACATTAGGAAGCCAGATGACTTGGTAATTTCACGTTTAGTTAAATACAAGGTTCTTTCTACTCCAACTCCTACTTGTCCAACTGTCTCTCCTTGTATTTTCTTTTGTTGCTGTCATGGGGAAATGCCACAATTATGCTCAGATTAGAAAACAGAAAATGAGGCAGAGAACAAAGTAAGTTGTTTGCTCCTCTCCCAGCCAGAAATGGCATCGTTGAACTCCTGAAACTACTGCTTTGGATGGATCTTTAAACCTTAAACCCAAAATATCTGCCCAACGCCTTCTTTAGAACCAAGCAATAAAAACCAAAAACCAAAGTCACTGCTATTGAGTCAACCCTAAGAAAGCCTCCTCTTTTCCTGAGCACCACGGGTAGGTTTAAACTGCTGACCTTGTGCTTAGCAGCTCAACACATAACCCACAAACCAAACAAGTTCAGCCTCGTTGGTACTGAAATGTCTGGCTGGAGGGCTGGTACCCTCATGATAGGATCAAACTGACTACCGCAATTCAAAAGGTTGGACCCTCAGGGGGCAGTGAGTTCAGGTGAACGAGGTGAAAATCACGTGGAAAAGGAAAGAAAGACGGTTCAACAACGTGGGGGTGCAATCAGTGTCACTAAATTGTACACGTACAAACTACGGAATTGGTGGTCAGTTTGGATATTCTCAGTAATAACAAGGAATAAAACACATTTTAAATCACTTTGAAACCACAAGGAAGCTGGCTCCACAACTATGGTCTAATTCACCTCACTACTCTGCCTCTGCTATACCGTGCATGTCTGTCTTCTGTCCCAACATTCAGAAGCATTATGGTTTTTGATAGCTGGATGCTTTTGCACCAGCAGTATGACCCAGGACAAATGATGTAAGTAAGCTCTCTTGAGAACTAATTTTCTTTTCTGTAAACTGGAGAGTCTAATATGCACAGATCTCTTAAAAGAACTGTCATAAATATTAAATTAAATGAGATAAAGTATGTCAAGAATCTGACACACAGCACACATGCAAAACGCTAGTTTGCAGCTGCTTCCAAAGCTGGTACCAACATGAGCAGACATGGATCCTTCACCACCCCATTAAAATCACGGCTTTCTCCTGAAGCCAGTCTTCTTCCTTCTCACTGTTCTATGACAGTAATCCTCTTTCTCCCCTGGGTTTCACGTTTGTATACATCATGCTGTACTTTAACTCTAGGTCAAGGTCATCAACCACACCGTCCATCTACTAACCAGATTTCCTGCATTCACACTTGCCATCCTCCAATTCATTCTTTAGGGCGCAGAGTCTTATTTCCACAGTCCAGACCTGCTCATAGAACTCCTCGTAAGTTCCCAATACTCCCCAAATAAAGTAGAAATTCCTTAATATGGCCGATAATGTGACACACAAGCACACACAGTTTTCTTAGTCAGCATCGACTATGGCAATGAATTTGGTAATATGTGTGTGTGTGTGTGCGCGTGCGCGTGAGTATACGCATGTGCGTCTGCAGCCTGTTTACCGCTCTAGGATCATCTCTCTCTATTCCCCTAGTACACATCACACTCGATTGGCAGGCACTCTGAACTGGCCAGCTCCTCTATTGTTGACAATGGCCAATACTCAGATATCGAAAATTCTTACTCTCTCTGTAAAGCCCTCAGCCATACTGTGAGCAATTTTGAAACACCTGGATCAAGATGCAGCAACAAAGGGCCTTCCGGTCACTGCCCACCCTCACCATGCTTCTGGAGGATCTCCTGAAGATCTAGCTTCGCAGCCGTCTCCGTTGTGCCTTCTTCATCCAAGATCTGGTCGGTATCTTCTTCTGTAGCAGAAGAGCCGACTGAGAGAAGGTGAAGTTTGGTTTCCAAATCTTGGGTCTCTGGCTTCAGGAAGGCAGCTGGACCATCAATGCCTATAGGTCCAAAAGAAAAAAGAGAGAGAGAAGTGCTGTTTGGCATTAAGACTGTGTTACTGTGGTTACTGACTCCTTCCACCGAGTTGGTTCCCGCTCAGCGGGACCCACTGCGATAGGGCAGACCTTGCCGCCACTGGGGCTTTGTGGTTGTGAGCTTTACAGAACCAACTGTCAGGTCTCTTCTCCCCTGAAGCCACTGGGAGGGCTCAAACCACCAACCTATTGCACCTATAAACCACCAGGGCTCCTTATTAAGACCGTAAGCCCCTCAAACAGGATGTTTTGGACTAATTCATTAGGCATCTAAAACCACAGTTCCAGAATGGATGTAACTTTGTACCAACCTGCACTGATTAAAACACTGCTATCACCCTAACTCAGAGAAGCACAGTAAGATTATTACAGGTGTGTGAAAGTACCTGGCTAACAATGCAAACACTGTCCTTTTGGCCCATTTGAGAATCCACTCCTCGATCTGTGAAAACTATCCCCGCCCCCTCCATGGAAGAAATGCCGCCTCAATACACACCATGTAGGATGGCATCGTTGCCAAGGGCATCAGGTTCCACTAATCGAGTTTGTTCCTCTCTGCCTCTTGGCCTGGAGTGGCAGAGCCTGACTTCTGCGTTTGGCTGGACCATGAGTAGCTCAAGGCGTTTTCTCCTCTGCTTCTTCTCCAGCAGTGCTCTCTTGAAAAACAGTAAGTGACGGGAACCCAGGAGGCAAGAGAATTTTGGGAATGATGAGGGCAACAAATGTATAGATGTGCTTTACACAATTGATCTATGTATTGTGATAAATTGTATGAGCCCCAATAAATTGATTAATTAAAAAAAAAAACAAAAACAGTAAGTGACATTGTAGACAGGAGAGTAACGACATGACCAAGGCCCGTAAAACATTTCCAGGTTGTTTTTCTCATCAAACCTCTGGTAAATTTCTTTTCTCCATTTAATAATTGGGAAAACTGGGGCATGGAGAGGAGCAAAGATTCATTCACTCCTTTAATAAGTATTTATTAAATACCTATATGAGTCTATTTAAAATCAAATAATATGATGCTGGCCATGCTAAGGTTATGACTCAGGTCTATTAAAAAAACCCACAGTAGTTACCATATTTTCCAAAACAAGTTTAGGGTATATGAACACTTACGTATTAGGGGTGAATGGAGGAGCACAGCGACAGTGTTCACCACATGGCAGAATATGGGGGATTATTTTCTTTTTCTAATTTTCTATGCTTTCCAGATTTTCTTACTTTTGTAAAGGAATAAAAAGTTTTATCCTCTAACACCAAATTATTTTCATGTTTTAATCAGCTAAAGAATAGTAAGTTTTGGCTTTTTTCTTATTTTACGTAACAGAAATTAAACAAATTAGGGCCCAGGATAAGAAGAAAGGAAATGGCAAATGGAACATTCCTAAAAGAAGGCAATCCATTCTGTGGGTTAAAAGCTAAGATTAACTATGTCACTCGAAGCAGGGAACCAATACAGAGCTCTGAGGGGGGAGCCCCAAGCCCAACTACCAGGACAGCCTCCTGACCCCACAGAATTCACTTCAGAGGACAACACTGAAGCTACAGCTCCGGAAAAGGGGCATGTCTGATCAGAGCACATGGGAGCAAACGAAGGGGGAGGAAGAGAGGGTGGAGCACATCTTGGTCCACCAAACCCTGAGGGTGATGATATCCCTGCTCAGAGCAGCCAATGCACAGAAAGGACCATAGGGCTGGCTCCACACAACGTCCCTCACTTACCCATAGCACTACGGGGGACAACACTGGAGACACAATGCGGGAATTGCACTTGATCTGACCCCACCACACTGAGACAAAACACTAAGGGCATTGCAACAGAACAGCAAGGGGGGCAAAACAATGAAGTCCCCAGGGAATACCAAAAATAGACTTTGGGGCCAGGGCATGGCACCCCTTCAGATTTGACCAGAAAACACTCCTAAAGGTCAACACAGACCCTGAACTATTTACAGGCTATTTACTATTTATGTTGTTGTTTTCTTTTGTTGCTTTGTTTTGCTGTCTTGTTTTTTGTGCATATTATTCTCTCTGTAGGTCTATCTAGAAAAGATAGGCTGAATAAACAATCTGGAGAAGAAAACAATGGGACCAAAGGTTCCGAGGGGACATGGGAGAGGGGGATGAGGGGGGATGGAAGTGGATGTTAACAAACCCAGGGACAAGGGAACAACAAGTGATCTAAAATCGATGGTGAGGAGGGAGTATGAGGCCTGGTAGGGCGATATCCGAGAGGAATTACTGAAACTCAAATGAAGGCTGAGCATGATAGTGGGACAAGAGGAAAGGAAAAGGAAACAGGAAAGAGCTAGGAGCCAAAGGGCATTTACAGAGGTCTAAATAAAGGCATGTACATATGTAAATATATTTATATACGAGGATGGGGAAATAGATCTATGTGCATATATTTATAGGTCTAGTATTAAGGTAGCAGATGGACATTGGGCCTCCACTCAAGTACTCCCTCAATGCAAGAACACTTTGTTCTATTAAACTGGCATTCCATGATGCTCACCTCCCCACTACGAGTGGGTATATAAGCAAATGTGGTGAAGAAAGCTGATGGTGCCTGGCAATCGAAAAATATAGCATCTGGGGTCTTAAAAGGCTTGAAGGTAAACAAGCGGCCATCTAGCTCAGAAGCAACAAAGCCCACATGGAAGAAGCACCCCAGCCTATGAGATCACTAGGTGTCGAAGTGATGAGGCATCAGGCATCAAAGAACAAAAAAATATTATCATTGTGAATGAGGGGGAGTGCAGAATGGGGACTCAAAGCCCATCTGTAGGCAACTGGACATCCCGTTATGGAAGGGTTGCGGGGAGAAGACGAGCCAGTCAGTGTGCAGTGTAGCAACGATGAAACACAACTTTCCTTTAGTTCCTAAATGCTTCCTTTCCCCCACCCCACCCCTGCCCCTGCCCCACTTTCATGATCCCAATTCCATCTTATAAATCTGGCTAGACTAGAGGATGTACACTGGTACGGACAGGAACTGGAAACACAGGGAATCCAGGACCGATGATCCCTCCAGGAGCAGTGGTGAGAGTGGCGATACTGGGAGGGTAAGGTAGAAAAGGGGAACCGATTACAGGGATCTACACATAACCTCCTCTCTGGGGAACGGACAACAGAAAAGTGGATGAAAGGAGACGACGGACAGTGTAAGTTATGGTGAAATAATTTATAAATTATCAAGGGTTCATGAGGGAGGGGAGAGAGGGGAAGGAGGGGGGCAATGAGGAGCTGTTGCTAGGGGCTTAAGTGGAGAGCAAATGTTTTGAGAATGATGAGGGCAACGAATGTACAAATGTGCTTTACACAATTGATGTATGTATAGATTGTGATGAGTTGTATGAGCCCCCAATAAAATGACAAAAAAACAAAAACTCACTGCCACAAAGTCAATTCTCTCACAGAGACTTTGCAAGACAAGGTACAGCTGCCCTTCTGTGGGTTTCCAAGGTTGAAACACTTTGCGTGAGTAGAAAGACTCATCTTTACCCCGTGCTTTCAATGTAAGCTCCTGGTTAGCAGCCCAACCCGTAACGACAATTGTGAAGATACTCACAATTATGTTACCAGAGTTCCTGATAAAAGGACAAGCAACCCTTTAGTTGTTGAATGCAAAATCGATTATCTGAAGTGTAAACCTTCCCCTAATTCACAATAAAAGCTGTTTTGTTTTTTTAAAGACAAGTAACCCAACTTAAACATGTTTTTAGGGTTTGAATAGACATTTCTCCCAAGCGATATGAAAAATGTCCATTAAATACATAAAAGATGTTCAACATCATCAAATACTACACCACATACCACTTCATATGCCCTAAAAGGACTCAAATTTAAAAAAAAATTAAACCATATAATACAAGTGTTAGCAAGTATATCATTGCATTGCGGGTGGGATGTAAAATAACGCAGCCATTTGGAAAACTGTCTGGCAGTTACCGTAAGACCCAAGTGTGAAGAGTGACAAATGACGTGGGTTGATGTCTGACCTCCAACAGCTGCACACAGGGAAGGGGATCAAATACCACACCAGCATCCGCCAAGGCAGGTTTCTGAGAGGCAAAGGTCGCCTGTTATCTCTCCCAAGGCACTCGTTGTTTCTCAGCTGGGTTCAATAATTCACTGCAGTGGCCACACAATACTCGGAGGATACTCATAATTACGGGCTGACAGGTATAATTCAGGTGAGAAATGCTCAGAATAAAGGTGTCCAGTCAGGACAGGCTCTGCCCTGTCCAGCAGTGGTCTCTGGTCCTCGGTCTTCTGTCCTGTCCTGCTTGGGCAGTGTTACGAAGATTTTTTTTAGAGCTGCCAGTAAATGCCCAGAAACATGCCACTCCTCCACAGGCCTCAATCTGAAGAGCAAGTTCTATCAAGCCTAGGCCCCTCAATTCCACAACTCCGACTCCAGTCTGAAAGCACTCAGCTTTATTTGCTGCATGAGCTGCCAAGTCCACTGCCGTTTCATGCTCTGGGCTCCTGCTGCTGCTGCTGTTTCTTGGATCTCTTGGTCCACAGGGCATACCCTCTACTCTGCTCTTCTCTCATCCCCGTACTGAGATGCTACCCCTTCCTTCTTCTGAGAAGGTTCATTTTATATCCAGCAGGATGGCAACGAAAATGAACCCTGTCACAATTGCTCACAGCTGAAACATACAAGCTGATCAGTGCTGCTCCCCGTTTCTTACTCAGACCTATCAGAAACAAGTAGTTTGGGGGGAGTAACGAACGTTATGGTTAGAAGAGCCATATTCAATCATTGACTGCACGGCGGGCACCCTTACATCACAGGGCAACATCCTTTCATTACAGTTGGTGTCGGTTTGCTGACCCAAGGAGCTGGACAGAGGCTTCCGGCAGAAGGCAGGGCCTCTGGGCATTTACTGGCTGCCTTCAAAGAGCTTCAGGCCACATAATTGAAAGGTCAAAGACCAGAGTGCCCTGCCTGCAGGCCCGACTGAGAAGAGGTTGTCCTGTCCTAACAAATGACTTGAGCTTTGGTAACCTGCTAATGTCTCGAAGAAATCCTGTAACCATGAGTACTGTCTGTGTGGCCATCGTCATGAATTACCACCTCAACTGAAAAGTTAGGGAATGGGGTTGGAGGGGCAGCTTGTGGCAGAACTGTTAGAAGGTGGTGCATATCTGACCACGTAGAAATCTGCCTCCACTAATGCTGAGGTCTGCTTTTCCTTCCCCCTTATCAAGTGTGAGGTGGTCAACTAACTGATGCCAACCCCTTTTCAGTTCTCCTTTCTCCACCCAACATTGCTAATCCTAGGGTTATTACCCACGGGGAGTGAAAAGACGTTCACACAAAAATCCTAGACACTATAAATATTCACAGCCACACAGTATTAGTGAAAAATTAGAAACATCTAAATGTCAACTAATGACTGACTAAATAAAATATGTGTACCCATACAATGGAATTTTATTCAACAATAAAAAGGAATAAATTATATACCGACATGTGCTACAACACGATGAACCTTAATATCATTACATTAGGTCAAAGAAACCATACACAAGACACATCTGGATACTCAGCATGGTTTTGTGAAAATTCCCTTACTCTTGTTAGGTAATCTCATTCTTTTCTTTTTTTCCTCAAAAGTTTTATTGGCACTTCATCCACATGTCATACAATTCAATAATTCAATCATATCAATAAAGGCTGTACAATCATCACCACAATCAATTCTAGATTTTCTTCTTCCTTGTACTCATTGTTATTCATATAATTATATTTCTTAATTGTGGCAAATATATAAGCAACAAAACTCTCCAATTCAACAACACCAACCTCATTTTATTGGGAGCTCTTATAGACATCATAACATTCCATAGTTCAACACTTCAAGCAGTGTAACACAGTTGTTACCACCATCAGTTTCAAAACATTTTCTTTCTTCTTGAACTCCTTGATATCAGCTCCCCTTCCACCCCACCAGACCCCCCAGGAACCCTTATTCCTTTTTTGGCCACATCTTACGCAATATATCCATTCACATCCAATTCTGTTGTTCAATCCCATTGAGTGGGATTATGCAGTCATCAATCCTAACAGCTCCCCATTCTCTTTCCCATACCTTCAAGGAACCATTACTCCTGTTACTG
Organism: Echinops telfairi; assembly: GCF_000313985.2. Taxonomy (NCBI): domain Eukaryota; kingdom Metazoa; phylum Chordata; class Mammalia; order Afrosoricida; family Tenrecidae; genus Echinops; species Echinops telfairi. The sequence continues at coordinate 428,589 of NW_022110173.1, forward strand.
TTTCTGATGGGCTATCTATCTTGACTTTCATGTACAGAACGATCTTAAATATACAAATGAACATCAAATCTAACATGATTAATGAGGTAAAACAAATCAAAACCATAATTGTAAGGGAACAGAAATACTAAAGAACTAGAGGATAGTTATGTGGTTCATCCATGCCATATCACACCCTGGATCTACCATCCCTTCCACGTGGCCCTTCTGAGGGGGACTGTCCAATTATCTGACAGGTGGGTTTTGGATCTCCACTAAATCCACACCCTTTCACATAGATTTGGTTGATCACACAGACTGGAGTACTTCTTCCATGTGGGCTTTTTGCATCCCCGCTAGATGGCCGCTTATTTAACTATAAGCCTGTAAGACACTAGAAGCTCTATCTTTTAATAGCTGGGCACGATCATCTTTCTTCACCACATTTGCTAATGCACCCGTTTTGTCTTCAGCATTCATGTCAGGAAGGTATCATGCAATGCCACATCATTAGAACACACCATTTCTGTACTGAGGTAACCTCATTCGTATGCTCAAGGTTGCATCTCTGACATTTAACACCAAGCTAATACTTGAAACTAAAAGGGATTTTTTTCCTGTAATTAAAAAAAAATTCTCGATTTAGATTTTATATTTTTGTATGAATTGAAGAATATATTACAAGCCAGTGACCTCTTCTGGTAAAAACTGAGCCAACTTGAGAGTGGGAAGCTTATTTTTCACTTAACTTCTTTTTAAAATTATTCACATTCTTTACATATGTTATTACCTATATAAGTAAAAAAAGAAATTCTTAAAATCTGCGCTAATAAAGGTTTATAAGTCTCAAGATTTATACAACATATATACCACATATAGTATTCTCAATTAAAAAATTCCAAAAAATTGAGGCGACCTTTAAAATTTTAGAAAATGTTAGCTATACATGAAATTTGGAACACTAACGGCCAATTAAAACAAGTAGTTGTTGAGTTAAAACTGGATTCTGTTCCAGTGGTTTCATGGTAAATGGCTTCTGACATAAGTCAAAGGCCTCAATTTCCCCCCCCCTCATTATTGGCTTTTATTATACGTATCTTTATAAATCCAAACTTTGTCATTGGGGGTTGGAAACATTGCATATAAACATACAGATAGATACACTTTAACATTACATAAGGTACAAGTATATATTACTAATGATCCAAACCAAACCGAAGGTTCTGCCATCAAGTGCATTTCGACTCATAGCGAACCTCTGGGACAGAGCAGAGCCTCCCGAGGGCGTCCAAGACTGAGTCTGAGGGAGCACCACCTCTGGGGCAGAGCAGAGCCTCCCGAGGGCGTCCAAGACTGAGT
>NW_022110173.1:430172-431405 GCF_000313985.2 Echinops telfairi
CCTCTGGGGCAGAGCAGAGCCTCCCGAGGGCGTCCAAGACTGAGTCTGAGGGAGCACAACCTCTGGGGCAGAGCAGAGCTTCCCGAGGGCGTCCAAGACTGAGTCTGAGGGAGCACAAAGCCTCACCGTTCCCCAAGCAGCTCGTGGCTGTGAGCTAGCCCAGGGCACACCTCACTGTGCCAACACGACAAGAAGATGTACTAGGAAACCACACTGTCTGTCCCCAAGTGTTGCTTGTCGTAACTCAAATACATCCTACGCTGGGGACTACCTGTACTCCATAGATGAACGAAAGACATGCTTGTTTGCAGTATAATATTAGGATGACTATAGATTAAAAGAAAAAAAACAACCTAGAATTCTGTAGTCATTTCTCTCTAAATACAGTTGGCTATGCCCTGGAATGTGGAAAACAAAGGGCTCATCTCCATTATTCTTAAAACAAATATTTCTAAGATTTAATCAGAATCTTTCCATGATTTCTGGAAGAGTAGTTTCTTTACTGTTTTTTTTTTCTTTATTAAAATAAGTTTTATTGACATAATTCACATATCACACAATTCAAGAGTTCTAATATGTTAAAAGAGTTGTGTAATCACCACAACAACTTTAGAATATTATTTTCTTTTGGGGGGAATCATTATTATTAGCTCTCCATGAATTCTTTTTAAATAATTTTATTAGTGGCTCCTACAACTCTTATCACCATCCATCCATCATCCATCCATCTATGTGTCAAGCACATTTGTACATTTGTGCCATCATCATTTTCAAAACATTTTCTTTCTACGTGAGCCCATGGTGTCAACTTCTCATCCCTGCCCCCCACCTCTCTCCCTCATGAACCCTTGATTTATTTATAAATTATTTTTCTTATGTCTTACACTAACCGATGTTTCCCTTCACCCACTTTTCTGTTGTTCATTCCCCTGGGAGGGGGTTATATGTCAATCATTGTGATCAGTTCTCCCTTTCTTCCCCCACCTTCCCCCCTTCCTCTCCTGGTATTGCTACGTTCAATATTGGTCCTGAGGGTTTATCTGGCCTTAAGTCCCTGAGTTTCCAGCTCTTTATCTGTACCCACATACATGCTCTGGTCTAGCCAGATTTGTAAGATAAAATTGGGGTCATGATTGTGTGAGCGTGTGTGTAAAGTATTAAAGAACTAGAGGAAAGTTGTATGTTTCATCGGTGATATACTGCACTGAGATAGCTTATTATGCCAGCCTGGCC
>NW_022110173.1:434898-463338 GCF_000313985.2 Echinops telfairi
TCATATATAAATATATATACATATGTACCTGCCTGTATTTAGACCTCCATAAATGCCCTTTGCTCCTAGTTCTTTCCTCTATTTCCTTTTACTTTTCTTTTGTCCCACTCTCATGCTCAGCCTTCACCTGGGTTTCAGTAATTCCCTCTAGGTTACATTGTCCTTGATCAAGCCCTACCAAGCCTCCTACACCCTCCTTGTGATCAATTTTAGATCACTTGTTGTTCCCTTGTCCCTGGGTTTAACACCCACTTCCTTTCCTCCCTACCTCCTCATCTCCCATGCTGCCCCCACTCCAACTGTTGATCCCATTTTCTCCTCCGGATTGTTTATCCATCCTATCTTATCTAGGTAGACATGCAGAGACAATAATATGCCAAAAACAAGACAGAGTAAAACACAGCAACAAAAGAGAACACAATAACAACAAAAAAGTCTATAAATAGTTCAAGGTCTGTTTGTTGACCTTTAGGAGTGTTTTCCTGTAGAGTCTAATGGGGTACCACGCCCTGCCCCACAGCTTATTTTTGGTATTCTCCGGGGGCTTTGCATCCCTTGCTATTCTGTTGCACACCCTTAAGTGTTTTACCTAGGTGTGGTGGGGTCAGATCGGGCACAATTCACACACTGTGTCGCCAGTGTTTGTCCCCTGTAGCGCTATGGGTCAGTAAGGGGCATCATGTCTCACTCATGCTGGGGTCGGTCCTATGATCCTGTCTGTACACTGGCTGATCTGAACAAGAATATTGTCCTCAAGGCTTGGTGGGCTAGGATGTGCTCTACTCTCTCTTCCTCCCCCTTCATTTGCTCCCGTGTGCTCTGATCAGACATGTCCCTCTCCCTGAGCTGCAGCTTCAGTGCTGTCCTCTGAAGTGAATTCTTCTGCAGAGAGGAGGCACTCTCCACATAGTTGGGATTGGGGTCTTTCCTGGTTTTAAACAATTCCAGTTTTGAAGCAACTTCCTAGGTTAGATGTCTATGAACTCTACCAACAACACGAAGGAAGCAAGGCTTTTGAGATACTTGTATTAACCTATGGCATCTACACTTTTGGTCAATGGCACCACAGCCATGGAGAGGGCGCCCTGACAGTCCCCTGGATTAGGGATTATCCATGTGATACAGTGCTGGAAAGTAGTTTGTGCTGGTAAACTGCCAGGTCACGGAGGTCACAGTGTGTTCACACCAAGAAATAGTTCACCCAGACAGTTAATGAAGGGCTATCTTATGTGCCTGCCCCAGGCTAGGAACTTCTGGTATAATGCTCATCAGAAACAGAACTGGTTCTTGTTCTCATGGTGCTTAGTCTAGGGAAGAGGACAAACACAAATCCAGAAATGGTAAGAAATGAAAGTGTAACTGAAAACTGGGAAAGGTGTTATCAAGAAAATCATTCCGTAGGCAATGGAGGTCTTTAAGTAGCATGTTCAGATCTGCATTTTGTAGTTTGATGAAATTACAGTGTAGTAAGGTAGTTAAGGCAGCAGAACTAAATTACTACATAGAAATGTGATATTAACATTCTTCCAATTCTTAATCATAGTACCAAGGAATTTTCAGTGATTATAAACCCAAGGCTAGTTTTAAGCTAGTTTTATCTATAAATCCAAGGCTACTGCCCAAGCCTTGGCTTAGTAAGCAAATACTAGGTCCAGGCAATGCTTAAGGAGCAAAACATCAGGCCTTTTGCTTTCCCGTCTTTTTCCCCTGGACCTGCAAGGCTTCAGAGGCTCGACTGTCAATATCATATCATTACCGCTGTCCAGTCATTTCAGAGGGGGAGAGAGACTCTGCTCACCTGATTATCAAGTTTTTGCTGCCGAAGTTTCACGGTCTCATCTTCAAAGGCACTGTTTTTGAAAAAATAACAAGGAGAAGGAATATAAAAAGCAGAAGCTTTTAAAAATCCTCTCAACTTCAGCTTGCTCATCTATCTACTACTTTGGGCTATTAGGAAGGCATTAATTTTGCCCTAGGGAAAGCATCAGATTTTAGATGCTGCCCACAAAGCGGCTGTGAGAGGACTGGCCATCTTCAATGCAACTCACTCCTCAGAAGAACGAAGAGCCTGAGACACCCAGCGGAGAAGAAAAGACGCAGAACACAGACCCGGCGCAGCGGGAGCGGTTTTCTTCTAAGCCCCAGATGGAGGACTCATTAGACACACTGCTAAGTGAAGACACATATCCTTTTATTCCTTCCTCAAAAATGACCTATGCGCTGATGTTTTGCCTCCTATCATGTTAGATTTGCATATTTGAGTGTTTGGTACATGAAAATCAAGATAGATAACCCTGCAGAAACAGCAATAAAAGTAATAGTTCCCTGAGGGTATGGAAAGGGGGGGGGAATGGGGAGGAGTTGATAGTATTGATGATTGTATAACCCCACCCAATGGGATTGAACAACAACTGCATGTGAATGTATATCAGATTGTGTAAGACATGTCAATAAAACTGCTATAAAATGCAAACCTAAAAAAGCCTTATGAACAGTATTTTCTCGCAATGTAAAGATGAAGAAACAGAGACTTACAGAAGGTTTAATCTTTGTAGGTTCCATACAGAAGACTTGTTCACAAGGTTAAAGAGCAGAAGCAGACCCCAATCTTCCACAGTCTAAGCTGCACCAACAACCGTACCTACGCTCTCTGTTAGAGCCACTTCTAGGAGCAGCATTTGACTAGACATAGGATCTTACTGATTTCTTTAAGATGTGCGCAAGTCACTTCACTTTCTCCTAAATCTGCCATTAATCAAGTTTGTTCTGACAGTCACCAACGAAGAATGTGAAGTATGCATGAACAGACCAGAGTTACCGCCTCTAGAAGACGGATGTGTTTGCTGGAACAAAAGAACGACAATAACAAAGACCGAATCTGACTAGTCTTCCATCGATAAGCCCAACTTTCTGAATATTTTCAAGTCTCTCGGAAGCCTTTCCTATTTTTGACAATTTCCTATTGTGGAGTTTTATTTTGTTGTGACCAGTTTTCCAGGAAATGATAAAGTATGAAACAAGTCAGGCAGTGAAAGGTTTCTTGTTTGGATTACTACTTTTTTCCCCCCCAGGAGCTTCATGTCAGAAAAACTGGAACTACAAGCTCCTGTTTGAAGAAGGCACATCCCACGACCACAAAGGGAAGCATGGCCGTGCTGTATTTGGAGCAACTACCCCAAAGCATCTCCCATGGCTTAATGTTTTACCACTACCCTGCTACATGTTTACAAGATATGAAACAGTGATGCCAATGGTTTGGGATTTGGACACCATCTTCAAAAATTCCTCTTGCCTAGCAACACGTACACAAGCTTAATCATGCCTTAAATCCAAATGTGGAGGGGCTTTGTGCTTCTTCAACAGCCCCCTGTATATTCCTTTATGTTTTAAAATTATTGGCTATTTAATCAATCATCCGTGTTCTCCCAGCTCAAAACAGGAATGAATGACCCAATGAGTGAATGAATACATGCACACAACTGCAAGATTTACTATACTCTGGGCTCCACTTTGTAGGCCCCTTAAGCTTCTCCTAAATATATTCCTGCTTTCCTTAACATTTGTATACCCATTCACCTATCTTTCACTCTTAGCTTCGTGACTACAGTGTTAGTATTTAGTGGGTATTAGAATAACTTGAAAGCATTCTATATGAAATGACTAACACACGCGCGCACACACACGAACATCATGTTGCAAAGAGTAACTTAAAGAAAAAAATCATTGTTATGCACCAGTATTGTCAGTTACTGCATGCTTTTCCTCCAACTCATTCTTCGCTTAATCAAACAGGATAACCACTTGCACTGAGGGGGGAAAATCACCCTCTCACTGAAGCCAAAACACCCTCAATAATGCTAAAACTTGCAACTGAAGTTCCTACACATTTTTCTTAAGGCTTCTAACAGAGAAGAAACCAGGTGTGTCTTCAATGGCTTAGCTAGACACCAATTAACTCCTTTCATCAAGCCTGGGCAAGTTCAACACACCAACTAAACCAATGGTATCATCAAGGCATCTTGACCTTACATAGAGGACACACCCATGTGATGTGGATCTGATGAAAAGTATAGGAGAAAGGAGGGCAGCTCCAGGAATCCTGGCACCCACAGAGCAGGGAAATTGAGATTTGGTCCCAACCAAGTGCAAGGAGGAAAGGGCAGCCTGAACCCAGTAAGGGGGGGAGGGGGGAAAGGGAGCTCCCGCTAACATTCTCCCGACAGCTATTTTCCTTTGGGTGCACTACTCTTGCTCAAGGTCAGGTATCACTGTTGGTGAGTGAGTCTGTACTTAGGTGCCAGCTCCCTCCAAGCACCCATACCTGGTGACCAGAGGAGCACGTTCCCCACTTCCTGAACATTGGCAGCAGAAACCCCTAACTCCAGATACCCAGAGACCAAATATGCATGCCTTCTCATCCCACTCACCCATCCGCCACACACACCCTGCCCATCAGACCAGCAGGAGTGTGTTCCCACCATGCCCCCTGCCCACCAGTCTGCCAAACAGCAGTCTGTTCTCACGCCCTCACCCACCGACCTGGTGAGCTGAGAACGGTTTCTGTGCCCCAGTCTGCACACCCACTCAGAGACAGGTGATGAGCAATCATTGATTCTTGCAAGACATGCCAATGGATCCTACGACAACTAGGCAAAATGGGAAGAAGTCGGGCAAACATCACCTTAACCAAGTGATAAACACCATCTGTGATGGGACAAACTGATGTCAGATGCCCTTAGACATGAAGCACGGATTCATATTGACGGTTCAAATGCCTGGGCTACTCCAGCCAGAGATGCAGAACCTCAGCTGCCCTGGGAGAAAGAAACAAACCCCAATGCAGGGAACCTCAGCAAATCCGTCTGGACTGCTCAAGATGTCAGTATCTGGAAGGACAACCGAACACAACAGAGCTGGAGAGCTGGCTTAGGTTAAAGTAAGGGAGATGGGAGCCAGATTAACATACAGACCTTGAACTGTGGATCACAATATACCCACAGTATAAATAAGATACTATGGGAGGTAGTTAGGGCAGCTGAATATGAACTAATGCTAAAGTTAAATGTCTCACATGTTATTGTGGTACACAGAATATTCCTTGGAGGACTGGAATAATGTGGGACAAGGAACAGGATAGTAGGCATGGGAGGGATGGGAGGAGTCACAATTTTCTAATGGTGCAAATGGTTAAGGTCTTGAAAGATTGGTCGTTCAAACTCACCAACAGGTGCCTCGCAAGACAAGCCTAGTGATCTGCTTCAGAAAAGTCAAAGCTCTGAGAACATTACAGAGTGATTTTATTCTGCACACACGGGGTCGCTGAGAGTCAGAAGCAATTTGAGGGCTGAATAACAACACTTCTCTCAGTGTCATGAGTTCATGGTCATATGAATAAATGGATAAATGGGAATGAAGGGCAGTGCTTGTTACAAAACATCCAATTAAAAAAGAAAAAAATGAAACAGTAAGAATAGAAAATCACCATTAGACAAAAATGTGACAAGAAACGGGAGTATCTTCATAGTCTCTGTGGGTTAGGCAATGGGCTGCTAACCACAAAGTCAGCAGTTCAAACCCACCTACCATTCCAAAGGAGAAACATGAAGTTGTCTGCTCCCCTAAAGACTTCACCTGGGGGACCCTATCTGGTTGTGAAGAATAGGAATTAACTTGGCGACATTGGGTATTTTATGTCTCCTCAAGTTAATTATTGATAACCAGAGGAAAGCTGTAACTTGACAGTGAAGAAACCAGGAAGGCACCACCTTAGCTAAGTAATTATGATTATCATCACCAGCCACAAGACATACCCGCATCATGCACCTCCCTTAGATGCTGCATCAAGAAGGACAAAGGGAGAGGAGCAAACAGTGGGACGAGTGATTGGAGGGGGGGAAACAGGGGGAAGGAGGGAGAGTGGGGAAAGGGAAGGGGGAGGGAGCCACAAGCCCAGGGACAAGGGAACAATAAGAGATCTAAAATCAATAGTGAAGAGGGCATAGAATGCATGGTAGGGTTCGATCAAATGCAATGTAGCTGAGAGGAATGATGGCCAAACATGATAATGAGACAGGAGGAAAGTAAAAGGAAATAAAGAAAAGAACTAGGAGGCAAAAGACATTGATAGAGATATAAACATAGCCATTAATATATTATGATAGAAACAAAGATTTATGTACATATATTTATATGTTAAGTATTAAGGTAGCTTGCAAGTCTGGCTAGACCAGAGGATGTACACTGGTACAGATAGGAACCGGAAACACAGGGAATCCAAGGCAGATGATAGTGTCTGGAGTCTTAAAAGGTTTGAAGGTAAACAAGCAGCTCTCTAGCAGAGAAGCAACAAAACCCACATGGAAGAAGCACACCAACCCATGTGATCATGAGATGTGGACAAAAACCAGTATCAGGCAGCAGAAGATCCAAAACAAACAACTATTTCAATATGAATGAGAGGGGTCGGAATGCAGACCCAAAGCCCATCTTTGGACAATTGTACATCCCCTCACAGAAGGGTCACAAGGAAGGGACGAGCCGCCAGGGCGGAGTATAGCACCAACAAAACACACAATATTCCTCTAATCCAGGGGTCCTCAAACTTTTTAAACAGGGGCCAGTTCACTGTCCCTCAGACCCGTTGGAGGGCCGGACTATAGTTTTTAAAAAAAACTATGAACAAATTCCTATGCACACTGCACGTATCTTATTTTGAAGTGAAAAAACAAGCAGGGCAAAAACACCCAGCGGGCCTGATAAATGTCCTCGGTGGACCGCATGTGGCCCGCAGGCCGTAGTTTGAGGATGCCTGCTCTAATCCCTTAATGCTTCCTCCCCCACTATCAGGACCCCAGTTCTACCTTACAAATCTGGCTAGACCACAGCATGTCCACTGGAACAGATGCTCTCAACACGTGAAACCCAGAACAGATAAAACCTTCAGGACCAATAATGAGAGTAGCGATACCATGAGGACAGGGTGAAGGTAGGGGGGGGGTGTGTGGGAAACTGACTGCAATGATCAATGCATATAACTTCCCCCATCAGGGGTATGAACAACAGAAATGTGGGTGAAGGGAGACAGCGGACAGTGTGAAATATGAAAACAAAACAAAAATTATAAATTATCAAGGGCTCAAGAGGGTGGGAGGGGTGGGGAGGGTGGGGGAAAAAGAAGAGCTGATACCAAGGGCTCAAGTAGAAAGAAAATGTTTTGGAAATGATGATGGTAACATATGTACAAATGTGCTGTAAGATCCCCCAATAAAATGATTTTTTAAAATAAAAAGACAGTCCAGATGTAAATAAATAAATAAATAAAATTATCTTAAAAAGGGCAAGCGTCACATATGTGGTATTCTTGCTCAAAGTGTATAACCTGGATTGAATCCTGAGCAAGAAGCAAACCGAGGGCACTGTACAAAATAACCAACCAATCTGTTTAGATAGGGTCAAGTCCAGGAAAGATGACGCAGGATCACAGCACTGACAGACTGGAGAAGACTAAGGAGACAAGACAACTAACTACACTACAGGGTCCTGGCCTGCTGCTGGGCTCCAAAGGGATATTCATGGGAACTCCATGAGGAATCAAATAAGGCTGGTGGACTAGTTCACAGCACCAGATCAATATTCCCGAGTGAACAATTAGTAGTTCTGGAAAATGGTACTAAGGTACATAAGATGTTAACAGGAGAGAAAGCTTGGGGAAGGACATACAGAAACTCAGTGTTACCATTTTTCTTTAGGTTACATTTAAGAGGTGAGATACTAAAGGTGAGATACTAAAAATGAATGAAAATTACTGATGAATCCAGGTGAAGGGCATATGTCAATTGTAGTAGGCTTGCAATTGTTCAGCTGATTAAAATTTTAAAATGTACAGACACATGTATTAAGTCTTCAGCAGCAGACAGACAAGACTGAGACAAAGCACAATCACCCAGATGGGGGCGAAACTGGAAGGAGAACAAAGCGAGGTAAGAATTTGCTAGCTGACAATTCCCAGTCCTGGTTCCCAGGCCCTTGGATCTATCGGCTCAGTTATACCCACAGGACTTCTAGGGAATGGAGATGGTATGAAGCTCTAAAGGAGTCTGCCCAAGAGCTCACAGCCGGGAAATGCAGAGCCTTCAGAGCAGTAAGCGTTCGGATTGCTAATCTAGAGCTGCGCCCAACAGTCCGTTCTGCTAAATCGTGTGAAAGAAATCATAATGTATCAATGACTCCCTAGATTCTATGACCACTTCATACTTCAACGTCCACATCAAGTTCTCTCAGCCTGCAGAGACAGTAATCAAGCTGCCAGTAATACAAATCCACTGCTGCTGAACAATCAGGCAGTGTTTCTTGCGACCTCCTACACTGTGCCAGACAATGAGGGTGCTGCATCAGCACTAAGCTGCAATGTGGCCAGTGATGCAGGAGGCTAAACAGGCCCCTCCTGGGGCAGTGGGAAGAGTAAACAGTGTCTGCCAAAAACCCAGCAGGGTTAAGACTTGCAGAAAAGAAGGCAGGGAGCAGGTCATCGCTTGTCAAATAGGAACTCCAGCAAGTATTTCCTTTACTGACGATTACTTCTTCATAACTACAAATGGTACTTTTCCTTCTCAGATATGAACTGCAGTTAAGAGAGAGGGGATTTTGAGGATGATGATGGCAACAAATGTACATATGTGCTTGACACAGTGGATGTATGTATGGAATGTGATAAGAATTGTATGAGCCCCCAATACAATGATTAAAATAATAATAACAACAATACAACGAAAGGCATTTTGTTGCTTGGCAAGAAAAAAACGTTTGATCCATCGAAATACTATTGTTTTATGTGGGGCAACATTCCTATAATCTTGCTGCAACACTTCAGTGCTTTGAGAAGATTGTTCCCCTAAGTTTTATTAAAAATTTGATATTAAAAAAAAAGATTACAGTTTAGAAAATTTCATGAGTAAGTTCCCATGAGGCAGAATAATGCTATATGGGGTCACTATGCGTCAAAAGGCAACCCCAGGCCACCTAACAGCGATCTTTATGTAATCTACCATCACTCCACTCCGTGTTTGAACCAGCATTTTAGTTAGCAGACAAGCTCTTAACCATTGCACCACGTGGACTCCTTCATAATATAGTTTAAAAAAAACCAAAACTGCCATGGCATCAATTCTGACTCATAGCAACCCCACAGAACAGAGTAGAACTGCCCCGTGAGTTTCCAAGACTGAACCTTTATGAAGTAGAAAGCCTTCTCTTTCTCCCTCGAAGGAGCTAGGGGTTTCAAAGAGCGAAATGTGTAACCCACTAGACCACAATGGCTAGTAAGCTTTCTATAAATACTACTCTTTCCATTATTATTCTCTTGGTGTGTATGGTAGTTATGTAATTATCAATTTAAGGATGAAGCATGTAGGGGGGGAATCTAGCCTATCAATCAGGTCATAGCCAATGAGGCTTCTGTGTGGGCATAGCCTTCCCCTAAGGATTCTGGGAATTCCGGTACTTCTTCCTTGGAGGTGGGAGACTCTCTCTTCACTCCCTGGGAGACATAGCGGTTGACAGGACACACCGACCCACCCTGGTGCAGCCCTAGGTGCTGGAGAAGCCATACAGAGACCCCTGCCAGTGCTGAGATGTTTCTAATGTCACTGGATCCAAAGATGTTCTACCCACTGGCCTGTGATCTCTTACATTCGGCGTCATTGCATGTGTTTCATGAGTCTGAAGAGGACTTTATAGATTGGTATCGGACATATGGGCTAATATCGGACCTAGGGACTTGATCTGGACTGGGATGTTTTCTCAATGTTCAATTGCTCTTGTATATAAATCTCTTTGTTATACACACACACAAAAAAAGAGACAGAGGAGAGGGCAATAAAGGCAGCAAATGGCAATGTGGGTTGACAAAGAGGACAGTTTAGAAGAGAACGGATTCTTTTTAGGTAGAGAAATCCATCACTGTAAATCTTTAGGGACTAGCTGCCTGCATGAATTTTAAATAAATATAAATTTAGCACAACACAACCTATCAGAATAGTGTGAAAGATCAAAATGTAGCATTGTTACATGCAAGTTAAAAGGTTTACTTCAAGATAACAGCTATTGAAAAAAATTGAAGAATTTTAAATTCTCAAATTGATCTGGTTACTCATGCTTAATCAAAGATTTGACTAACACACTCTGGAAGAAAAACTGTAGGTTTGATGCTGACTTAAATTTACATACTAAAAAGAAAAATGAATAAAAATTCTTAAGCAAAAAAACAAACCAAAAAACCAACTTAAACCACACTTATTCCTCACCTCCAAAAAACAGTTGGTATGGAAAAAGAAAAAGAAAATATTTGCAAAACATATATCCTATAAAGGACAGATGTTCAAGAGCTAAAGAATTTCTTAATGGGTTAAAAAGAGGATAAACAACTAAATTAAACACTGGGCAACAGATCTGAACATTCATTTCACAAAAGAAGATAAGATACCCAATATCCAAGCAGCACATGGTAAGATGCTCAGTCTCGTCCGCCATAGAAAACCAACGCACAGGTGCTTGGAACTTGGATTCTGAGACCTTACTGGTGAGAATGTGAAACAGTAAAACTGCTTTGGAAACAGTCTGGCAATTTCTTACAAAGTCAACCTTAAGACCTACCATTTCATCCAGCCACTCCACCCTAGCTCTCCACCAGAGAAATGAAAGCATATACACGTCCACACAAAAACGCCCAACCTAATTTTCATAACACCTTATTTACGGAACCTCAAAATTAGAGTCAACCCAAAAGGTCTAGCAGCAGGTGAACAGATAAAGGAATTATGGAAAACTGCTAACAACAGAAAGAACTACCCATACACGCAACATGGGTGAACCTCAATAGCACTGTGTGAAAGAGCCAGCACCCCCAGCCCCCCAAAAGGACAGGGCATATTGCAAGACACTGAGAGAAAAGCAAGAACATACTGTAAGATTATATTCACATGAAATTCTGGAATAAGCAAACTAGTCATGGCAAAAGGCAGACTGCTGGCTACCTGAGGGTGGGAGGAAATGGATTACCAGGGTGCAGAAGGAAACGTTTGGGATATAATCATTGTCTTGATTGTGGAGATGATTTCATAACTGTACAGTATGAAAAGTCCGATGTTCAAGGCTGAGTCAAAAAGGATTGCTACTGGGATTCCAGCGTATACATGAACAGATCTCTAACAAACCGCATTTAAACACGTCTCTGAGACCAGTGGACAGCTGCAACGTTCTCTCAGTAATACCCTTGTTTTGATCTCGTTTATGAGGCCTTAAAAAAGAAAGAAATTCAATCAAAGTAGTGCTTCTGAAGGGATCTGCCAGGCCAGTTCTATTCAAGGAAGAGAGGTCAGTGCAGAAGGGACTTAAAAGTGACTGTTTTGAAATTCTAAAGAGGTAAGTTAGATAGATGTTCCCAAAGGACATAGGATGATACTTATTATGAAGAAGTTAAAAACAAACAAACAACGGAACATGGCACAGTGAGGGAAAAAGTCAGGAAAGTTGTACTGTGGAATTTTTGCAACCATGACGACGCACCTGCTCATTCCTCAAGGGCAGCAGGGGCTGTCCTAAGAGAGTGTCACTGGGAACCCTCCCTGCCCTACCCTCTGCAGCACGGATCATCCCCCTCGGGCTTCCTCTGGTTCTCCACACTCAAAGAACATTGAAAAGAGGCACAAGCTGAGTTACTAGGGGATGCTCAGACATGTTATAAATAAATCAAAGAGCACCGAATTCATCAGGGAAGGGTTAGAGAGAGAATACTATCTTCAGAAGCGAAGAGACCTGCATGGAGGGTATGCTGAGAAACAATAGCCTTACATTTCCCCCAACAGTTTCACTGGCCTCTAACTCACAAATCATACACTAGTTCCGCCATCTCAAGAAGGGTTGCTACCATCATCATCATGTTTCAGAACATTTTCTTCAGTTTTGTGCTCATCATTATTGGCTCCCCAGCTTCACAGTTTGATCATTTCGTTTAACCAAGGTGTCTATGATGTTGTAGCAGTACTTTGGGGTTTATTCTTGTATGTAAATTATATCTCCACAAAGCCGTTTTTACATTCCACAAACCGAGGGATTCATTCAGGCACTGCTTCCCAACGCAACTCCAACTGCAACGGCTGTGCCACTTTAGTGACGAGTCCATGCAAACTACATTTCAAACTTTGGTAAGCTGTGACGATGAAAAATATTCACCAAGGGAGACATCGGACAGTGTAAGACAGGACAAAATAATAATTTATAAGAAAATGTTTTGAAAATGATGATGGCAACAAATGTACAAAAGTGTCTGACACAATGGATGGATGGATTGTGATAAGACATGTACAAGCCCCCAATAAAATGGTTTTAAAAGGGGGGGGGCCAGAAAAACATTCACCAAAAATATAGTAACTGTGTTCCTATATGCTTTGGACCTTTTCTAAATACCTAGGAATAAAGACGATCAAGCTTGCCACAAAAAATATGCACTCAGCCACTGGGCCACCAGAGCTCCTTGCTGCCAAGTGCTTAGCCGCCACGCCACCACTAATACGTTGTTTACACACGTGCTTGTTCTTGTCTGTTTATATAAGGGCACTCACACATTCTTGTCGTTTTGTGACTGGCTTTTTTATTGTTTTTGCTGTGACTGGGTGAAGATATACCAAGGAGCACACCATCCGAGTGGGAAAACCCGTCCAAGGCCATTAACAAAAATAAGTCAATGACTGAAGTTCTTCTCATTTTAATCCTTTTCTGTTTGTTTGTCTAATACATTTCAGCCATCATCTCCAGAATGTATTTCAATAATTTAGTTATCCATTGACCTTATCTGTTCTAGTACCATGGTTTAACATTGCCTTTTAAAATACTTCTTAAATGGAGGAAAGGGCATATATAGAGGTCTAAATAAAGGCATGTACATATGTAAATATATTTATATATGAGGTTGGGGAATAGATCTGTGTGCATATATTTATAGGTTTAGTATTAAGGTAGCAGATGGACATTGGGCCTCCACTCAACTACTCCCTCGATGCAAGAATACTTTGTTCAATTAAACTGGCATTCAATGATGCTCATCTTCCCGACATGGATCACTGAAGACAAAGGGGTATATAAACAAATGTGGTGAAGAAAGCCCAGCTATCAAAAGATATAGCATCTGGGGTCTTAAAGGATTGGAGGTAAACAAGTGGCCATCTAGTTCAGAAGCAACAAAGCCCACATGGAAGAAGCACACCAGCCTGCATGATCATGAGATGCCGAAAGGCTCAGGTATCAGGCATCATCAGAACAAAAAATCATATCATTGTGAATGAAGGGGAGTGCAGAGTGGCGACCCAAAGCCCATTTGTAGGCAATTTGACATCCCCTTACAGAAGGGTTGCGGGGAGGAGACAAGCCAGTCAGGGTGCAATGTAGCAATGATGAAACATACAACTTTTCCTCTAGTTCCTAAATGCTTCCTCCCCAAACTATCATGATCCCAATTCTACCTTACAAATCTGGCTAGACCAGAGGATGTACACTGGTACAGATAGGAACTAGAAACAGGGAATCCAGGGCAGATGATCCCTTCAGGACTAGTGGTGAGAGTGGTGATACCGGGAGGGTTGAAGGAGGGTGGGTTGGAAAGGGGGAATCGATTACAAGGATCTACATATAACCTCCTCCCTGGTGGACAGATAACAGAAAAGAGGGTAAAGGGAGACGTCGGACAGTGCAAGATATGACAAAACAATAATTTATGAATTATCAAGGGTTCATAAGGGAGAGGGGCACGGGGAGGGGGGAAAATGAGGCACTGATGCCAGGGGCTTAAGTGGAGAGCAAATGTTTTGAGAATGATGAGGGTAATGAATGTACAAACATGCTTTACACAATTGATGTATGTATTGTGTGGATTGTGATAGAGTTGTGTGAGCCCCTAATAAAATGATTAAAAAATAAAAATAAAATACTTCTTAAATGTGCTTGACATGATGGACGGATGGATTGAGATAAAAGTTGTATGAGCCCCAGTAAAATGATTTTAAAAAAAAAACAAAAAACAAAAGAACCCCCAAAACTTTCTTTTATCTTGTTCTTCTCTAAGTCTACAGCAAGTTTCTTTAAAATCAAAGTCAGAAGACTGTCTATACTACAAAAATGTTTAACAAGACTGTAGTTTTAGCTGTTAAGTGATTGAACTCCCACTCACAGCAACCTCCCATAAAACAGACTGTTACTCTACTCAAAGCTGTCTTTGATAGGCAACAGTAGGCTCATGGGGTGGGGAAGGAGAGCAAAAGTTCCTAACTTATTTGCTAGAAGCAGTGCTGGGTATTCTACACGTAGATCTTATTGTCTCTTCATACGAACTTCGTAATGTTAGTCTTATTTTCATTTTATAAGTTGAATAAAAGAAAGGAAAAAAAAAAACACTGGCTCCAAGAGATTAAGCACTCCAAGGCTAAAGTCAAGGTCACATAATTTTAAAAAGCAGATTTCTTATGCAAATGTTGTACAACGCCAAAACCTAGATTGTTTTCCTTAATATCACTATTTCTCAACAAGTCACAGGTACATCCAGCAGGTTTTTAATGTAAAGTATTTCAGAGTCTGAAACACTACTACATTGCTTATTACTTCAAGTAGTGTGCCACCAAAACTCCAGTGACCATGTATCCCAGATCTCCTAAATAATCTCAACACTTCCCACATCGAATGAGGACAAAACTCACTCATGCGGAAGAGCAGGAACTCTCGGTGTGTGATGCCCAAGGCCTGGCTTCAAATACTGGCTCTAGCTTGTACTAGCTGTTTAATTTTCAACGTCACGTCATCCTCTCCAGTCTCAGTCTTCTCAGCTATTAAATGTGGGAAATGCCTGCCTCACAGAGTGGTTTACAAAGCTAAGATAACCACAATGTATAAGTGTGTGGTAATGTGTGTGACGATGCTACCTTCTAACACCTCCCCCGTTGCTTTTCCTTCCTAAGGCAGGCCATGGCCAGGTCAGTGTATTACTTTTTATTTCAAACACTTATTGACCTTAATGGACAAAGTGTTAGTCAGGACTAGTCTAAAGTCTGGTAAAAGTGACACACTTAGTTGGCAGTCACAAAGCCCCTGAGAAACACATGATCAGAGGTAAACTCTACCTTGGTGACATGTCCTTACCATGGTTGACATTACTTAGAGAATACACTGCTCCCGAAATCCTTTTATAAGTGTCTAGGTTTCCAATCAAGCTCAGAAAACTAAATCTCGAAGTGATGATTTTGCAATTCTGAGTCAAATTTACCATTGTGAACTGCTCTGGGAATCCAATTTCTATCTGAAAATGTTTCTATGGAAAAACATTCTGAATGCCAAACAACCACTTCATACCAAATTTTGGAACACAATGCAATAATAAATTGGGAATTATCCTTGTTAGGCTTTTTCAAGGATCAAAGTTAGTTAGGGATAACTTTTTTCAATATGAGAGAAAAGAAAAATTTACCAGAAACAATCTCTATTAAAGTAAATCCCTATGTAAATTATGTGCCAACAAAACTGTCAGGGGTATGTGTAAATCCTTATCCTCTATAATTTTAACTAACAGGAATATATATTATGTAACTGACAACCTGATGTCAGTATGAAATAATCTTTCTTCTACACAAAGGTACATGATGAGATGAAAAAACGATCTAGCTTGTGTGTCATGCCTACTTGAGATAGACCACTTGGAAGGCAGGACTGTGGACTAAACCTGAGGTGCTGAAACGAGGCGATGTGGATCTCCATCCTGCCGTGAGTTTACCAGCTATGGAACACCGATCTCTTCATCAGCTGCATCTATGCTGCTGTGAGCGGCCATCAAGTCAGGCCACCACTCACAGTAACTCGTACACACAGAACAAAGTGCTGTCTACTCCTGCACCCCATCATCCCCATCAGAGGTTACAGACCGGAACATCAGACTTGCACTAGCTAATTTTTGGAAGTAAATAGCCAGGTACTTCTTCCTAGTCTGTCCCAGTCCAGAAGCTCTACTAAAATCTTTCAGTATCACAGCAACACACCAGCTGCCTTGGCAAGGAATAGAAGCCAGGTCACCTGCACAGATGAGAATTCTACAACCGAGTCCATGTCCCCAGTCCTCATCTGTGAAACCAATAGATGTATAGAGCTCTGGATAGGTTTAATTAACTTATATAGGTTAAGCACTTAGAACAATGCAGCACAGAATAAGTTCTTTAATTACTGTACTTGTTATTCTGGCTGTGTGATTCCTTTCTTAGATTCTCTTTTATGAACAGGACTATGAGAATGTCTGGCTCACTATTTTATAAGAAGATTAAATAAGACTACATTGGTGCAAAACCATTAATGCTCAAACATAGCAATGCCGGTAAGGATGGCACCGGATGGGACCGTGCTGGTGCTGTTGTACACAGAAGTGACGCCATGGCACCCAGCAGCAGTAGCAGCAGCAGCAGCAGCAGCAGCCAACCCTACGAAGGTCCCTGGGTGGTGCCATTGGTGTGCTAACCTACAGCGCCCACCGCCTAATGCTGCAGAAGGAAAGGCCTGCTCATCTGCTGTCACTGAAATCACAGCCGAGAAAGCTCTATAGCGCATTTCTACTCAGATGGACACAGGGCTGCCGGCGTCAGAACACAGTCAATGGCAAGCAGCAATCATGATTATGAAGTCTTATACAGTCATATACACGTAAACGTCACAGGCACCCCAAAGATGAAGCATGCTCCCTTAAGGGTCCCAGAGCTTAAGAAGATTACCATAGGTTACCATGGTATCCCAGTGTATCCAGATCACGTCAGCATTTTAAATGAATGATAGGGTGCTAATGTAATTGTAATAGCAGTTCTAATACATTAATCCTGATGAGAAGGTATCTTTTCCAGTCTATTGATTTATCACATTATTTCTCATTATTTTTTAAAACCACAATTGGACGGGCTGATATGTTGTTCCTTGTGGGCTTTGTTGCTTCTGAGCTAGATGGCCACTTGTTTACCTTCAAGCTTTTAAGACCCCAGACGCTATATCTTTTGATAGCCACCATCAGCTTTCTTCACCACATTTGCTTATTCACCCGCTTTGTCTTCAGCGGTTGTGTCGGGAAGGTGAGCATCACAGAATGCCAATTTAATAGAAGAAAGTATTCTTGCTTTGAGGGAGTACTTGAGTGAAGGCCCAATGTCCTTCTGCTACATTAATACTAAACCTATAAATGTAGGCTCATAGATCTATTTCCCCATCCTCATATAAATATATTGGCATATGTACATGTCTTTATCTAGACCTCTATAAATGCCCTTTGCCTCCCGGCTCTTTCCTCTATTTCCCTTGATTCTCCTCCTGTCCCACTATCATGCTCAGTCCCCATCAGGATTTCAGCACTTCCTGTTACATTCCCCTTGATCCTGCATGCCCTACCAGGTCTCCCACACCCATGAGGTGTCGAACGGATCACTGAAGACAAATGGGTGCATAAGCAAATGTGGCGAAGAAAGTTGATGGTGCCCAGCTATCAAAAAGTATAGAAAGTATAGCATCTGGGGTCTTAAAGGCTTGAAGGTAATCAAGCGGCCATCAAGCTCAGAAGCAACAAAGCCCACATGGAAGAAGCATACCAGCCTATGCAATCACGAGGTGTCGAAGGGATCAGGTATAAGGCATCATCGAACCAAAAAATCTTACCATAGTGAATGATGGGGGGAGTGTGGAGTGGAGACCCAAAGCCCATTAGTAGGCCACTAGAGATCCCCTTGCAGGGGGGTCTCAGGGAGGAGATGAGCCAGTCAGGGTGCGATGTAACAACGATGAAAAATACAACTTTCCACTTGTTCCTAAATGTTTCCTTCCCGCTCCCACTATCATGACACGAATTCTACCTTGCAAGTCTGGCTAGACCAGAGGATGTACACTGCTACAGATAGGAACTGAAAATCCAGGGAATCCAGGGCGGATGAGCCCTACAGGACCAGTGGTGTGAGTGGCGATACAGGGAGGGTAGAGGGAGAGTGGGTAGGAAAGAGGGAACCGATTACAAGGAACTATATGTGACCTCCTCCCTGGGGGACGGACAACCAAAAAGATGGTGAAGGGAGACGTCGGACAGGGCAAGGTATGACAAAATAACAATTTATAAATTATCAAGGGCTCATGAGGGAGGGGGGAGCGGGGAAGGCGGGGGACAAATGAGGACCTAATGTCGGGGGCTTAAGCGGAGAGGAAATGTTTTCAGAATGAGGGCAATGAATGTACAAATGCGCTTTACACAATTGATGTGTGTATGGATTGTGATAAGAGTTGTATGAGCCCCTAATAAAATGATTAAAATAAATAAAACCACAATTGCCTCATTAATAAATGAAGTAGTTAGGTTATTGTGCCAACCTGGCTAATAAACACATGTGGTGTTAATTGAAGGGCAGAGGGATAAATGGCTCAGTGAGGTCCTGCTTTGGGGTTCCAGAAACCATTCTGGAATTCTTACAATAAATTCCTGTCTTGTTTATAGTAGCTGGATTTGGTCTCTAGGTTAACATTTATAATGGTTTTTGAATGTGCCAGGCATTATCCTGAACACTTTACATTATGGCCCTGAGCCATTTCATCCTCATGAACAACCCTTATCTCTAGTTTACAGCCGAGGAAGCAGAGGTCCAGCTAAATTAGGTTATGTGGTCCTACAATTAGTCATTGCCGGAGCAAGGATGGAAATGAAAGCAGCCTGGTTCCCAGAATCTGTGCTGTCAACCACACAACATGTATTCAAGGATGTTGTGTGTGAGACCTGATTTGCAGCAGGAGCAGTAAGAATACTACTAAGGAGCTGTTATTGGGACAAACTGAAACAGTACAGCTCCACTGTCATCACTAACTGCAGAACAGAACAGGCAGATGGCTGAGATCTAAGAAGAGGGAAAATGTATCTCTACATATACTCCATTCATGGGTCACTCTTAGACAAGACACCACCCGAACCCCCCTTGTCTACCCTTCAACTACATCATCCACTAATGCAAAGTAATATTTTCTACTTCAAGATACAACTGTCTTTAAAAATGTTTTAGAATTCCTCTTTTATTGCACTGTTTCATCACATAAATATCTTCTAGTTCTTTAATATTTCCTCCCCTTACTATTATGGTCTTAGTTTCACCTCACTTATCTTGTGAGACCTGTGTATGTTCATTTGTATGATTAAGGTTGTTTGATGCATGAAATCCAAGATAGATAAACCCTTCAGAAATAGTAATGGGAGTAATGATTCACTGAGTGTACGGGAAGCGGGGGTGAACCAATAGAAATGATGACTGTATAATCCCACTGGGGGGAACAAACCACAGAATTGTAGGTGAACAGTATATATATATACATATATTTTCCAGGGGAGTAGGGTGGGGGAGGGAGGGGATAAAGGGGAGCTTACTATCAGCGTTTAGGAGGACAATGCTTTGAAAATGATGCTGGCAGCTATTGTACAATTAATTATGCTTCATCTAATTGAATTATGGATTGTTATAATACCTGTAAGAGCTCCTAATAAAAAGATTTTAAAAATTTCTTTTTTTCCTTTTTTAAACCATTTCATTGACACCATTCACATATATAAATCAATTGTTCAGAGATACCACAAAGAGTTGTGCAATCGCTGCCACAATCAATCCTGGAGCACTGTCTTCATTTCTGCACCCACTGCTATTAGCCTCTTCTGGCCCCCAACCTCCTGTCATAACCCCAAGCAGCTTTTGATTCAGTTGCTGTCTCTGTAGCTTTACCCATCTTGGATTTCATATAAAGTTATACAAAATGGTGAAAGAAAAATCATCCAGCAATAATAAAACACAGAAAAACCTCATTCCAAAAGGTAAAAAGTAATAAAACTAGAACGCGTTAAAAAGGAGTCAAAAGGGAAAGCAAATGCTAAGAGGTTACATTTAAGCCTCATTCTATCTGTAGCAATCTACTTTCTAGTTCACTCGACTATGGACAAGACTGCTCACAGCAGTGGCCAATGGTCGGAGGGACTTCCATGGAGGCTTAATCCACGAGAGGGCTAACTCCTGCAGAAGGATTTTTTTGGGGCCTTAACAGAACTCTTCTTTCTAAGATAAAGCAATTCAGCCTGAAATTTCCACATGCCTTTCAAATGAATGCGCCTAATACTTTAATATACTTATTCCCAATCAGGGTGAGTCACGATATTTTGTCATATTGTGCTATCTGTCCTTTCTCACTTCTCACTGCCAAGGCATTCTGGCATACAGCATACGGATCGAAGAACAAAGACTCGCTTTATACAGCGTTTCATGACTTTACTGCTGGCGATGAACACTCATAAATGTGGCGGTGGTGTGACCTGATAAACTGCTGAAGAAACCCCGTAGAAAGGGAAAGGCGAACAGTCTCTCAGTGGCGAGCAGCAAACTCCACTGTTCACCAGCCCCTGGCGAGCCCGGCAGAGGTGTGCTTGCATCAGCACCAGGCTGTTGCTGACAATGAAGACATTTCTTTCCTTCCGTTAAATTGAGAAACGCTGTGGAAAAGGCTGTGGGGGGAAAGGCACAGAAATACGGTGGTTCTTCCCCGGGAACTGTTTGAAGCCCCCTTTGTTTCTTGGGCTTCAGGGCTTCCTTGTTCTTTCCCAAGCAATTCTTTCAATATCAAGGTCATTTTGAATGTGACACCTTCTTATGGGAAGTCATCTGACAAAACATCAAAGAAAAGAGGCATTTCAAGTCTTCAATACACTCACGAAGAATCCTGTGGCTAAATTAAAGAAGCCAGTGAACGTCAACAATAGGGCATGATGGTTGGGCTCTGTGAAGACGCTTCTGGAGCGGACAGAAACACAAACAACTCCTTTCTAAGAACTGCGTGAATCAACAATCACTATTGGTTCCTGTTTCTCAACTCTATTACATTTTTAAACGCCCTTCCTTGTGAACTATTTTGCTATTGTAAAAAAAAGCACTAAGTTGAAAGATAACTAAAGAGTAATAACAACCTATTTAAACATTTAAGTTGCCACCCTACTCATAGTTAGCATATTGCTCAAGCCAGGCTATTCCAGTCCGAGAGAGGAAAAATCTGGTTAACTTTTTTTCCCTCCCTAATATCAATAACGTTAAGCCGAGAGTGGGAAGATGGAGGGTTTCCATAAGCATTCCAAGGGACTTTGGTGGCGTGGTAGACTGTGTGTGTGCAGTAGTTTGAGTCCAGCTCTGCGGGAGCAAGATGGGGCAGTAGCTCTCGTGACTCACAGCCTCAGGAACCCTAGGGAGCAGATCCACTCTGTCCTGTAGGGTTGCCAGGAGTCAGAATCCACTGGATGGTGATGGGTTTTGTTTTGCAAGTGTATTGATAGATACTCTGAGCAAACAATTTTACTTTCTATATTTCCTCTTGTGATAAAAAGATAAGAATGTTGTCCTAAAACATCTGGAAGTAAAAGAAGAGTCAATCAACTCTAGTCAATTACAAGGGTAAGTTCTGGAACGAGACCACTTTTCATACTACACCTCTCCTATTTACTAGCTTTTTGAACCTCTCCTTGCCTTAGCAATACCTACAGAACTACCTAAGATGATTTATATGAGTTAATACAGACAGCTTACTTAAATAGCAGGTACCTAGAAGCACTCATCAATTATTACCTTTATTCTTACTTCCTGAATGCCTATGTTGCCTACCTAGCACTTGTCTGTCAGTTTGTTGTACTGTGGAGGCTTATGTGTTACTGTAATAGTGAAAGCTATTAACAGTGGTACTTCAAGTACCAGCCTGACTCAGAAGAGGCCATGGGCAGGGTTATCATTGCTGAGGTGAGGTGGGTCTTGGTTTAAAGCAGATAATACCAGAAACATGTTTACTTGTCTTTCCCTGACTATGCAAAGGCAATTGACTGTGTGGATCACACAGTCCTCCTTAAAGACCATTATTTATCAGGGACTGTCAAGTTGATTTCAACTCATGTTGTGTGCTACCATGTTGGTTTCAGCTCATAGTGACACCACTGGATTTAGCAAAATTGCCCCTGGGTTTCCTAGGTGTAATCATTACAGCAGTTTACAGCCTGATCTTTTTCTCTCCCAAAGCTGTTGGTAAGTAGCCGAGTATATCCCTTATACCACAGTGGGATCCTTAAACTTCACTGGAATTAAGTCAAGGTAATTCTGACCCCCAGTGATCCTATAAGCTCAATAGAACTGCCCATCAGGGTTTCCAAAGCTGTCAGTCTTTATAGGAGTAGACTGACAGAACATTCTTCCTCCAGCACAGTGCTGGTGGGGTCGAACTGTTGACCTTCCAGAGTGCTTTAATCATAGCACCACCAGGGTTTCTTCTGTGACGGCCTAGAAAACCCTATGGGGCAGCAGTTCTACTATATCGAATGGGGTCACTCACTATCAGTCAGGACTGACTCCATGACATTTAGCAATAGGAGTACATACATAACACACACATACACACAAAGTACACTAAATTGACATTTGAAATGCAGAGAATCGCTTAGGAAGGACAGATAGTAAGTTGGTATCAGTGGCCTCTTCAGGGAGGGAGGAAACCTAGACAGGCAGGAGATGAAGCGGGGAGGGAAGCAGCCTTACTTGTTATATCCTTTAAGTTTTGTACAGCTCCACTTATTTTAAAGTAAATTAATACAACAAAAGTCGTTTCTGTAGCCCATTAGATATGACTAAGAATTTCCTTCAGAATCTTAACTCTAATGGTTGGAATCACTACAGGAGAGCGAGCAATGTTCAGCTCCATATTAACTGGCCCACGGAGCCACATCGCACCCTCAGAGGGCCACTAACTTTTGCACATGCTTGCTCAAAGCATACTGGAGCTCGCAATGGTGCCATTTTCCAGTGGATGGAGATGGTAACTTTTGCTAATCGCTTTTCACTCAGAAATGGAAGCCAAAGCCATGAGCATATCTAACAACATGCTGCCAGAACCTTCAGGAAGGACTGGTTAAGAGAAGCTGCGCCGCCACGCTTAGCCCCAGGATATGCTGTGGGAGTAGGTGTGTTCCCCTGGTTCAAGTGCAGGCTTGTGAAGGATGAGCTCAACTCACTCCCCGGTGTCTTTTATAGGGTGTTTATGCTATAGCTGCAGTGTCAGGAGACACACACTACACTTCTCTGGGAATTCTCTTGTTTTCACTACCACACAGCAACTTCCAAAACAATGCCTCTGCTAATCTCTTCAGTCACACACCAGCTAATTTCTTTATGGTATTACAGACAACACGCTTCTAGCACGCAACAGAAGAGTGAAATTGTAAGAGAAATGTACTCAACAACTCGGCGTTTTCGGAGGCTCAGTATTAATAATGGCAGGGAGTACTGGGACGGTGCAAGCTGTTAAGCGCTTGGCCACTAACCCCAACGTTGTCAACCGGAAGCCGCCCAGAGGGAGCCAGGTCACAGCCTTGGAAACCCCGCGGCAGTCGGTACTACTCTGCACAGGAGCGGGGTCGCCATGAGCCAGAATTTACTCCGCAGCAATGAACAATGGCACCCGGTGACTGGAACATGGGAGATGTGAAATCAATGTTTCAGGAACAAATGAATAAAGAAAATTCCTCTTATTTATGTATGTCTCAAAGAACTGTTTTAATTCATCATTCCTTGCTTTTGGCTTTTGCAAAGTAGGTAAAAATGAACATAATTTCTCATAACCTTGGGGCTGTAGGAAATTAAGAAAATGACCAAATGAGCGTAAGGAATGTTAACATTTACCAAGAAGCGTTTTGAATTCCCAGTTAGGATCTAGTGACTGATTACGAGGATACCTTTCGACAGAAGTTGCTGGCAGCCTGTGGAGTCCATTCTGGCTCACAGTGACCCATGAACAATGGACTGAAACTCTGGCTCGTCCAGAGCCAGGCTCACAAGTGTTACTTTAAGTTTGGGCCCACTGCCACAACCACTGTCTCAATCCATCTGTCCATGCCCTTCTCCTTTGCCAAGGAGCCCTAGTGGCAAGCCCTTGGGCAGTCTGAAACCACCAGCCGCTCCCAGGAGAAGGATCAGGCTTTGGGGACCCATGAAGAAGCCGACAGTCGTTCTACTCTGTCCCCCAGGGTCACCGTGAGTCAGAAGCGAAGCCGTGGCGGGGAGCTCTTCCACTTCACCAAGCAGTCCTTCTCCGGGCCATCCATCGTGATAGCATGTGCAAAGTGCATGAGATGAACTCGCCGCCAGCCTCGCTGCTAAGGAGCATTCTGCTGCATTTTCAGTAGTCTTTACCAGCGCGACAATTCAAACGCACCCATCCTTTTCCGGTCTTCCTCATTCACTGGCCAGGTTTCACACCCGCTCAAGGCAGCTGAAAACACCCTGACCTGGGTCAGGCATCCGTTAGTCCTCAAAGTGACGTCTTTGCTCTTTCGGACTTTCTCCCGGTAGCAGCTAGGAGGTTCTAACCCCCAACACGGAGCTCAGCAGGGCCCCTCAGAGCTCCTTGTCCACACCTGTTAGGATGGCCGTGATAAGAACAACAGGCATTGGCAAGGACTGATGAGGACACAGAGACACTGGGAGCCTCGTACCCTGCTGGGGCAATGTGGGAAGTGGAGTCACTCTGGAACCGTTCAGCAGTTCCTCAAAATATGAAACAGTCACCATTTTCCAGTTGCCAGTTCGAAACCACCAGCCGGTCCTCGGGAGAAAGAGTTCCAGTCTCAGACACCCACAGGGGCGCTTCTACCCTGTGCTGTGACCCTCGGACTCAGCACAGGCTCAATGGCAGTGAGAGTCTGACTCTAGTAAGGCTCCTCCAGCAAAGATGGGCTGCGCCGAGTGCACAGTGGGTCCAAGCAAGTTTCCCGGCAGAGAGGGGAGCCTCCAGGCACAAGCACTGCAGGCCTGGGCAGGGCTTCGTTCGTTCTGCTGTGCATGCAAGGTCAACAGTTTGAAACCACCAGCCCTCCCTCAATAAAGACTGGGCTGTCTACGTCGGTGAAGTGACGGTCTTAGAAACCCACAGGGGCAGTTCTACTCCACCCGATAGGGTTGCTGTGAGTCAGCAGTGACTTGATGGCAGTGAGTTTGGTTTTTGGGTTTTTTGTTGTTGTTGTGCATATGGCTGCGGTGATAGGAAGAGACACGGGCACCTAACAACATTAAGGATCTCAAGTGAAATCACTTTATTCTTTCAGGCGGGAGATGGACGTGGCAATCAAGCTTTACAGCCTTGGAAACCTGAGGCAGTTTTCCTGTCCTGTGTGGTGGCCGTGAGTCAGAACAGGTGCGCTGTGCACTCATGGAGACCTCCACCCGATAGGGTTGCTGTGAGTCAGCAGTGACTTGATGGCAGTGAGTTTGGTTTTTGGGGGTTTTGTTGTTGTCGTGCATATGGCTGCGGTGATAGGAAGAGACGCGGGCACCTAACAACATAAAGGATCTCAAGTGAAATCACTTTATTCTTTCAGGCGGGAGATGGACGTGGCAATCAAGCTTTACAGCCTTGGAAACCTGAGGCAGTTCTCCTGTCCTGTGTGGTGGCCGTGAGTCAGAACAGGTGCGCTGTGCACTCATGGAGACCTCGTGTGCTGCAGATACACTTGTGCGCTGTCAAGTCTGCCCTGATGCTTCGGGACCCTGTGGGACAGAGGCCAACTGCTCCACGGGATTCCCGAAGCTATATACTCTTTATAGCAACAGCTTGCCTGGTCTTCCCCACTACCCCTCCTACGCGCCCCTCACAGAAATGCTGGTGGGTTTGAACCACCAACTATTTGGTTAGCAACTGAGGGCCTCAGTGCTGCACCCCCAGGGTTCAAGCTAACAGGGTTGCAGCTCCTACTTAGAGAAGAGGCTTGTGTGCGTGCCTAGAGCAGAGTCCCCAGGGTACCTGAAGCTCAGAGTTCTCAACTCTCCTCATATACAAAATGAGGATGGAAAACCCAGACCAAATGCACTGCCGTAGAATTGGTTCCGACTCATAACTCACAAGGTTATTGTGAGGATTCAATGAGTTAGTGCATAGTACACAACAACTCCAAACACCCAAACCTACTGCCATCGAGTTGCTTCTGCTCATTACAACCCTATTTGGGGATTCCATGGCTGTAAATCTTTACAGGAGCAGATAACTTTCCGTTCCTCCCATGGAATGGCTGGTGGGTTTGAACTACCACCTTCCAGTTAGCAATCCAATACTTAATCGTTAAGCACACATCAATTGGCAACTACTGCTATTATTACATAAGATTCTTTCATTATATTACTTTAATGCTACAAATATATATATTACCTCAACCTTGTCTTCATTTATAAGATTTTAATGTTTTCATCATGATGATAGTATCTTTGGAAACTTTTGGATGTTTCCTCCATAATCAACGCTCATGGGAGCAGCAGTGAAGTCAAACGACACATTGCACGGGGTTGTAAAAGACCTCTCACGTCTTTGAAGGCTAAGGTGTACATGACCCAAGCCAAGGTCTTTTGAGTCACCTCACATGTATGTGAGGGCTGGACAGCAAAGGCTGGAGAGGAACTTCCGTTATTTGAATTGAGTTGGTACTGACTTGATGGCATCTAACAATAACAGCATGTTTCTGATGTTGGGAACCCAGACAATTCTAGAATTCCTCCTACATTAACTAAATCTTTGAAAGCTAAAATTTCAATTGATCTTCAAATATCTTGTCAAATTAGCTGTCCTGTCAAAACGAATACCTACTACTGTGTGCCAGAAGCTGCATTAAATACTCCCTATAATTTGTTATCTAATTTCCTTTTTGATACAATTGTCCAAAGACACAGAGCTGTATGAAAGCGTTAAAATTCCTCAGTCATCCTAAGTTTGACTCTGCTCCACCTCAGCACATGACACTACTGCAGACCACAGACACTAAAATGACCAGCAGAGGCTCAGGAGTTCGTAATTATTCCACACTTGATCGTAGCCAAAAAGCCGAGAAGCGATGGGAGTTCGTTATTATTTGTTCTCTCTAAAGTTAAGTCAAAATCCTTCTCAGTCAAAATACCAGATTTATTTTGAAAAAGAATTTGCAAGCTAGTGTGGATTTTGAAGAAGCCTCTGACGGAGTTCACAGTCACCTCCCTCAGCTGTACATGACTTTGCTACCTGATATTTCACATTTACAACCAAACTAATTTTCGGACTAACATTGTGTGTCTGGCAGCAACAAATGATGGATGAGGTGCCAGGCAGCGGTCATGTTGTCTGTGCTGGCTGAAGATCAGCTTCTCGGTGGCCTGGCAAAGTTACAGTCATTCGGCAATCCTGTAGTGATGCAGTGATCCTTTCTGGTCAACCTCCATTTGAGCCCACTGTCGATTTTCACTAACTAGCCTGGTCTTTCCAGGGAGCCCAGGTGCGCTTCAGGAGAACGACAGGGCTTTCTACTCTCAAAACTCGGTACACTTTTGAGAACTCAAGGGGGCCATTCTACTGTGTCCTGAAAGGTCGCTATGAGTTGGCATCAATGTGAGGGCATTGAGTTTGAATTTAGTGAGAGCCTAATCTCTGGGAGCTAACCATGTCAAGAAGAGAGATGCACAAATGAAGGGGAGGGAGAGAGAGTGGGGGCACATCCTGGCCCACCCACCCCCGAGGATGATACTCCTGCTAAGAGCAGCCAGTGCATAGAGAGGACCATATGGCCGGCCCCACCACGAGACACGATATCCCTCACTGACCAGTAGGGCTACGAGGGACAACATTTGAAGACATAGTGTGGGAACTGTGCCCAATCTGACCCTACCACACTGAGGCAAAACACTAAGAGAGTTCAACAGAATAGCAAGGGGAGCAAAGCAGTGAAGTCCCCGGGGAATACCAAAAATAATGACTTTGGGGCCAGGGCATGGCACCCCATCAGACTCAACGGAAAACACTCCTAAAGGTCAACAAACAGACCTTGAACTATTTATAGGCTTTTGTTGTTGTTGTTTTGCTCTGTCTTGTTTTTGTGCATATTATTGTCTCTGCATGTCTATCTAGGTAAGATAGGTGAGATAAACAATCCAGAAGAGAAAACAAAGGAGGGGACAGTGGAGGGGGAGGCAAGGAAGTGGGCATTAACAAACCCAGGAACAAGGGAACAAGTGATCTAAACTCGATGGCGAGGAGAATATAGGATGCCTGGTAGGGCTTGATCAAGGGCAATGTAACTGACACCCAAATGAAGGCCAAACATGATAGTGGGACATGAGGAAAGTAAAAGGAAATAGAAGAAAGAACTAGGAGGCAAAAGGTCTAAATAAAGGCTACATATGTAAACATATTCATATATGATGATGGGGAAATAGATCTATGTACGTATATTTATAGGTCTAGTATTAGGTCGCAGATGGGCATTGGGCCTGCACTCAAGTACTCCCTCAATGCAAGAACACTTTGTTTTACTAAACTGGCATTCCATGATGCTCA